>NC_081408.1:660126206-660440268 GCF_030272615.1 Cryptomeria japonica | reverse complement strand
ATTTTATGATTATTTTAATATTTGATAAGCTTTATTGTTGTTTAAAATTTATTTAATATTTGCGACTAATCTTTAATAGTATTTGACTATTTAATTATTTATTTGACTTTTTATGATTTAACATTTATTTGACATCTTTTATCTATTTGGTTCTTTAATTTATTTTATTAGCTTTTGGTTTAATTGATTTTAATCCCTTTTTGGATTAAATTTATTTTCATCTTATATTTATTTAATAGTTTGACTTTTTATTTCTAAGTGGGGTGTATGAGCACAATAAATTAAATAAAGAAATAAAAACAATCCCCCTTAGTTGAATAAGTATATTTTATTTACTTTACCTACCCTCCACTCTCATTGGTTAAATTCAAAATGGGTGAATAAATTATATTATATGGTGGGTTGGTAAAATATACTCCAAAATGGAATATTTTGATTGGCCAAAATTGAGGCTAGGGTTTTTGGATTAGTGTTGCTTTTAATTTTCATTTCCGTGAAGTTTTTTGGGGGGATTTTTGCTATTCTCTAGAAATTTCTCTAGCAAATTTTTTTCCTTGGTTTTGGATTGTTGCACTATTCGTTTTTGGCTACAGCTTGATTGGATTTTGGTTTGGCTTGCGGGAGCTCTTCTTCAACTACAAACCATCACACAGGTTGCAGGTTGGAGGCTTCTCCATTGGTTTCTTATTTTGCTTTCAAATTTTGAAACTTGTATACTCTGTGTTTGATTTGATTAAAAATAATAATAATAATAATAATAATTTGGTTTATATTCCATGGGATTTTAGATTCTTTGCTTGGTTTATAGTTTTGAAAATAATGCTTCCTGTGCATTACCTGTGAATGTTCAACATGAGGAATATATTGCAGATTTTGTATATGTGGTGTGAATTATTTTAACGAGATCTCTATTGTATATTAAGGATATTTTAACCTGGTAGATGGGTTCTTATGGGATTATTTTAATGAGATCTCTATTGTATATTAAGGATATTTTAACCTGGTAGATGAGTTCTTATGGAGATTGTAAATCTGGGAAAGAGGAGAGTCTTTGTGAGCTCCCAATCTGGCTTTGCCGTAGAGGAGACTCACATGACTTTTTCCCCTTTTTATTTTTTTACACATCCCCTTGTGTATGGATGTTATTGGTTATGTGGAATGTCTTTTTAAATTTATTTGAGTCATATATTATTCTTTCTATATTTTAGATTCAAGGTTGTAGAATTTCCTCAGTTTTTGACAGTGTTGGAGATGTTCTTCCTCCAAAAAGTCTGCATTATGTTTTCAATTGGAGTTCCTTGGGTGAATTTTATTATTTTATTTTGTTCACATATTCTTATAGTTTATTTTGTGCCGATTCCAACGAGTATAAATATGTCATATTTGGCTGTTTATATTTCGCGTAGTTTTGATTTTGCACTTAAGTAGTTTTCTGCCAAAATTTACCTTTTTTTTTATGCGCTAAAATATCAGTCATATGTGCCATTATGTGTATTTTTAAAGTTTTATCCAGTTTGAAGTCTATTTGAGGTCAGTTGGATTTGGAGTTCTACCAGAGGCTTTTTGAGGGCATTTATGATGTTGTTTAAAATTATTTATGATTGGTGATGTCTTCATATTATTTATTTATTTTTGTTTTGTATGCATTTTACTCCATTTGAGTTGTTTGTGCTTCCTCTCTTGTTGATGCACCAAGAGAGAGATTGAGATTCTTGTGATTATGTGTCAGCAAGTGGATAGGCCTTGCTGAGATTATGTGATGATTCATTTCATATTTGATGGCTTTTCTTATGGCCTTGATATGTTTATTTGGCCAAGAGGCTCATTGATTTTTGGTTCTCATGATGTTAACTTTCTCATGTTTTATGATTATGAGATGATATTATTGTTTGCATATGGATTATTTGTGATTTCAGATTTATGTATATTCTCAAATCCAATTATGATTCTAGAGCCTCTTGTGTTTTCATGTTGAGACCATGTTAGGGGGGAGTGGGCTTCCTTGTGATGACCAGGGTCACGAGAGATAGACTTGCATGAGGTTCCTTGTAAGGATGCATGAAGTGTAGACCACCAGGGCACATTGGAGTTTTCCATGATTTGTAAAGAACTGATAACTTAATAATTAATGGGTTGGGTAGTTAGATTAATTAATAAGATGATAAATTGATTGTGCCTCATGACTTAGTCCTAGGGAGGATGTTTTAGGATAAGCATGAGAAGGCCGTGAAGATGGTAAGCTAATCTCCCTTAGTCTCTCATAGGTTGAGATGGCTCCACATGTCCATCAGGCTAGCACCTTGTGTTATTATATTATTGTGTTATGAGGATGGCATGTGATGACACTCCACTCCTACATGTGTTTCCCCTTATTGATTTATGGTTACTCTTATTGGATGCACTTATGTCGTGATGAGTTATGCCTCTGGGAGTTCATTCTTGTTATATTGTGTAAGTTCTTGCTTGAGAGTCTTTGTGTTGTTAGTCTCCTTGGTTTTAGGTGCTAGCTTAGGTTTAGAGTGTGTGTTGGGACCTTGTGTCATCTCCTAGCACGGGGGGTGGTTCCTTTGGTTCCACATGGTCGGGAGGTTGGTGCTTTTTAGCCATTGAGATGTTCTTTTGGATTCTACTTGCATGGACGTGGATTCTTCTTCATGATGTACTATGGATGTACCTTATAGCAGGTTTATGTAAGGGATAAGATAAAATGTATGTAATGTAACACTTTTTGTATATCATAGATAGAATCTTGTAGTAGAAAGAGCTATGCTCATGATGTATTTAATGTACTTATATTTGTAGATGAATTGTAGTTGGAAATTGGAACTAAGGCCTAGTTGTATTGTACTATTGTAGAGAGGTGATCTTATGAGTCATGGAAATGAATGGATTATAATTGGAATAGAATGGAATTGCATTATGGATCAGTTGTATTATCTCATGGGATGATTAGAGGCTAGTTAGAATGTTAAACAATCTTGAAAGAGGAATGTTAATGGAGTAATAAATGAATATGTTATAGGATATTAAATGGATTTAGTAAACATGTATGATTCATATAGATGCATTGGTAGAAAGAAAATTATGCATATCATGGGAAGTAAGTAATGTTGTAGGTTGCATATCTCATGAGTAGATAATTATATTATGATGCAATAATGAAGGTGAAATGTATCTTTCACGTGTGTAGTATGCTATTGTGGAAATGAATTTAAGTAATGATGCTAAAGTACCCTAGGGAAAGATTAATGATGTTGTGATATTTCCGCTTGCGTTAATTCATGAAATGAGTAATGATATATGTTCATATTGGTTAATTGATGAACGAATGTAAATAGATGGAGATGTTATGTGTTGCATTAATATTTATTAGATGTTAATTAAAAAAAAAAAATATCTCCATTTGTATATTATTGTTTAGTTTCTTTAGGGTATTTTGGCGGGCATTACAACTTGGTATCAGAGCCCATGTTCAACACTGGGTACTCTAGTTTCAATTGAGCCCATTGTGCATTTTAGCATTTGGCATGGGGTAGCCCAGCGGTTTTATCCCTACTATTTATTTTCTTGTTATAGTTTTCTCGGATGTTTAGCTTATAGTCTCCTTTGCATTTTTCTTAGATAAGATGCCTATTAGGGGTAGAGATCATCGTCATGCCGGTCACATGGGTACTCATAGGAACCCTTGCCCCGAGGTTTCTGAAGAGTCACACCATGAGGAACAAGAGCAAGAGCAACCTAGAGATGATTTGATTCCACAGTTGGTGAATGTGCTTCAGGAGCTTCTCGGTCGCCTAGGACTGAGACAGGAGGAGAACCAATAGGAGGGATCTCGTCATTCAAAGCATTGAGAGAGAGAGCGTTCACGTTCTCCTAGGAGGAGAATTGAGGTGGATCAGGAGGCACTTGCAGCTAGTCACATCAGGGATCTGAATAAGACTCATCCTCCTACATTTGATGGCTTAGGTAGTGGCATGGAGGCAGAGACTTGGTTATTGGACTTAGGTAGGTGTTTTGCTATGCACCAGTGTAGCAGTAACACCAAGGCGAGATGTGCGATTTTGCATCTTTGCTATTTTGCGACGACATGGTGGCACATGGAGGAACAGAAGTTGCATTTGGACATAGCGATGATATCATGGGAGTTATTCGTGGAGCGGTTTCGTGCCAGATTTCTTTCAGATCATTGGAGGCAAAGGAAGGCTAATGAGTTCCATGATTTGAGACAATAGAGGTTGATTGTGGAGCAATATGAGTGTAGATTCTTTGAGCTTAGACAGTATGCTGGATATGCAGATGATGAGCCGATGTTGATCCAGCACTTTGTTAGAGGTCTGAATGATCGTATTGGTGGAGAGGTTCGGATGCACGAACCTAAGACCTTAGAGGCAGCGGTGGAGAAGGCGAGACTAGCAGAGGAGAATCTTTCATTAGCATCAGGAGGAGCGACTGGGGGATAGACAGTTAGTGCACCTGTTATAGGATCTATGATGAGAGGACCACAACAACAGTCTACAGGATATGCTAGGAGCCATCCTTCTTCTTTTCATAGTGGTCAGCGGTTTAAGAAGAGGTTTTCTCAGGGACAGAGCTTTGCTCAAGGTGCCAGATTTCAGGTTGACAGGAGTCACAATCATGAGCGTGATAAGAGACCTACTCCTTCCCAGCCAGCACAAAGTTCACAACCAGCTTCTAGTAGAGGCAGTGTCCAGCGGTCAAGTACAACACCAGGTAGCAGAGTGTTTGTCAGGAGAGATTGCTTCGCATGTGGACAACCAGGTCACATTGTCGTTCATTGTACTCAGCGTACTTCTCAGATGTCAGGGTAGCAAAAACTAGCTACTTCTGAGCCTATAGTTGGAGATGCAGGCAGGTCTCATCGTGTTTTTGTGGTGGTTGATAACCATCAGGCTGAGCATCAGGCCACTGTTGTAGAGACATCAGGTGTGATAGGTGGTATCTCTTGTTCTATGTTATTTGATTCTAGAGCATCAGACTCTTTTATTTCTCCTTTTCTAGTAGAGCGATGCAGGCTTGCTACGGCAAAGCAGGATGATAGGTGGCAGGTAGAGTTAGCTACTCGGTCCAAAGTGGTAGTGGATTCCCTTGTGCTCAAATGTCCTTTAGTTTTAGGAGAATGCCAGGCTTCTGTGGATCTTCATGTTATGTATTTGGGATCTTATGATGTGGTTCTTGGTATGGATTGGCTTGGATCTCACCAAGCGTAGATAGATTGTAGAGGTAAGAGAGTGCAGTGGAAGGATGATAGTGGGAGGAGAGTGGAGATTGTAGGTATTCAGAGACCTATCTCTCTTCGCATGATTTCTGCTATGCAGATGAAGAGGTGTGTGCGTAAGGGTTGCAGATTGTTTGTGGTTAGAGTGAAGGATGTGGATGGGGAAGTTAGCTCAGAGGATTTATTGCAGCAGCATCCCATTCTTCAGGAGTTTGAAGATGTTTTTCCTAGTGAGATTCCAGGTATGCCCCCTCAGCGAGATATAGATTTCAGGATTGATTTGGTGCCAGAAGCTGAGCCTATTTCTAAAGCTCCCTATCGGATGACCACGCAGGAGTTGGATGAGCTGAGAGTTCAGTTAGAGGAGTTGTTGGCGAAGGGATTTATTCGTCCTAGTGTGTCCCCTTGGGGTGCACCTATGCTATTTGTGAAGAGGAAGGACGGATCTCTTCGATTATGCATTGATTATAGACAGCTTAATAAGGTGACAGTGAAGAACCGATATCCCTTACCTCAGATAGATGATTTATTTGACCAAATTAAGGATGCCAAAATATTCTCTAAGATTGACCTTAAATCCGGGTATCACCAGTTGAGGATTCAGGAGGCAGACATTCATCGCACAGCTTTTCGTACTAGATATGGTCATTATGAGTTCACAGTGGTACCTTTTGGTCTCACGAATGCACCTTCGGTTTTCATGAGCTTGATGAATGGTGTATTTAGGTTGTATTTGGACAGATTTGTATTAGTATTTCTCGATGATATTTTGATTTATTCGAGATCGGTTGAGGAGCATGAGGATCATGTGAGGTAGGTTTTGCAGTGTCTTAGGGAGAATCAACTATACGCCAATTTGGCAAAGTGTGATTTCTTCCAGATAGAGGTGAGGTATCTTGGTCATGTGATTTCTAGAGAGGGTACCGCAGTTGATCCCTCAAAGATTCAGGTGATTGTTGATTGGCCAGCACCCACTAATGTGGGAGAGGTGCGTAGTTTCATGGGTTTGGCAGGATATTACCGTAGATATGTTCAAGATTTCTCTAGGATAGCTCATCCTATCACTTCTCTTCAGAGAAAAGGGAAGAAGTTTGTTTGGACAGAGCAGTGTGAGAAAGCATTTCAGATCCTTAAGAAGCGTTTGACCAATGCACCTATTTTAGCAGTACCAGATCCTTTGGGAAATTTTGTGGTGTGCACAGATGCTTCTTTGGAGGGTCTAGGAGCAGTATTGATGCAAGATGGTCGTGTGATTGCATATGAGTCACATAAACTTAAGAATCATGAGCAGAACTATCCCACCCATGATCTTGAGTTAGCGGCAGTGGTTCATGCTTTGGTTAGGTGGAGGCACTTCCTTCTTGGACATAGATTTGAGTTGCACAGTGATCATCGCAGTTTGCAGTATATCTTCACGCAGCCAAATTTGAATGCTAGGCAGAGGCGTTATATGGAGTTCTTATGCGAGTATGACTTTGAGGTGAGATATATTCAGGGTAAGGAGAATGTGGTAGCAGATGCTTTGAGTCGCAGGAGGCATGAGATTTCAGCAATGTCTCTTAGTGTAGATTTGAGGAGTCGTATTCTTAGTGTTCTTCCTTCAGATGTATGGTATCAGGAGATTATTGTAGAGGTTACTGCAGGTAGAGCTCTTGAGAGCAAATATGTAGGTTACTCAGTAGAATCAGATGGACTTCTTAGGCATTTGGGATGCATTTATGTTCCACCATTAGATGGTCTTCGAGTTTTGATCATGTCGGAGGCACATCGTGCACCTTACTCGGCACATCCAGGTGTCAAGAAGATGCACGCGGATTTGAAACAGATATATCATTGGCCTGGTATGAGGAGAGATATTGCAGATTTTGTGGCATGTTGCCTAGAGTGTCAGCGAGTGAAGGCAGAGCATCAGCATCCCGCAGGATTATTACAGTCACATTTGGTTCCAGGATGGAAATGGGATATTATATCTATAGATTTTATAGTTGGATTGCCCATGTCTTCACGTCATCATGATGCTATTATGGTCACTGTAGATAGATTGACCAAAGTAGCACACTTTTCTCCGATCAGGTCTTCATATACAACAATGACAGTAGCTCGAGTTTTCTTGGAAGGAGTTGTGAGGTTGCATGGTATTCCTTGGCGGATCATATCCGATCGTGATCCAGTTTTCACATCAGCATTTTGGACAGCTCTTCAGCATGATTTGGGTACGTAGTTGAACTTTAGTTCAGCTTATCACCCCGAGACAGATGGCCAGACAGAGAGGGTGAACCAGGTATTGGAGGATATGTTAAGGATGTACATAATGGATCAGCAGTCTCATTGGGAGGACTACCTCTATTTGGTTGAGTTTGCATACAATAATGGTTACCATAGCTCTATAGGTATGTCTCCTTATCAGGCGTTATATGGTAGACCATGTCGCACACCCTTGAGTTGGGATCGTTTAGAGGATAGAGTGCATATTGGATCAGAGATGTTGCAGGATATGGAAGATCAGGTGGCTCGCATCAGAGAGCATTTGTTGGCCGCTCAAGATAGACAGAAGAAATATGCGGATGCTCATCGAGTGGAAAGACAGTTCTCTATTGGTGACAGGGTATTTTTGAGAGTTCGCCCACGAAAGAGTCTGATCTGTTATGGGAAAGGATCTAAGTTGGCACCTCGGTTTGTTGGACCTTTCAAGATTCTGGAGCGGATTGGTCCTGTGGTTTATCGCCTTGCCTTGCCGCCTAGCTTGTCCTGCATCCATGATGTCTTTCATGTTTCAGTTTTGAGGTTATATCATCCTGATATTTCACATGTGTTGGATTGGAATGCTTTGCAGGTCAAGGATGGATAGCTTTCTATGGAGCCCGTGCGCATTTTTCATCATAGAGAGATGTCACTTAGAGGCCAAAGCGTAGAGCAGGTAAGGGTCCAGTGGGATCCGATTGATGATTCTTCGGCTACATGGGAGGATGCAGTGCGAATGAGTAAGCTATATCCCTATTTTTTCTCAGGCTTCCAGGAGTAAGCCTAGGCAAACGGGGGGAGGATGTAGTGTCCACCCTTGATTCGACTTATTTTGACTAGAGTTGACTTTTATATTTCACTTGATAGACTTATCTAGACTATATTTTGATGATTTGGATGATGATTACTCATGTGCTTCAGTGACTTATGATTGATGTTAGATACTATTGGACATATGCTATTTTGATGATCTATATGGATGTTGGTATTATCATGATTCATCATGTGATTTGATGATACACATACTTGATGGACTTTATATGCTCACTATGTGATGGATTATTGATAGTTTAGATTTATCATGATTTTTGATGATGATTATGATTATGCTAACCCTACTTTGTGATTACATATGATGAGATGTTTATGAGATGTGTTTGACTATTGTTTGACTGTCTTCGTGATAGAGATGATTCCACATCACTCATTGCGAGCGGGATGTGTCATCGCGATTCTCTATCACTTGCTTGTTCTATATATGTATATGTATATGTTGTGTTGTCATTTCGTGGTTGCAGGATTTTGCAGGTACCAGACATCGACTCCACCTGGCTTCACAGGTCTGAGCGTGTCTTTAGTTCCAATGGCTTATGTGGTTCGGAGATGGCATGAGATTCCCCTCACATACTCTAGGTCTAAGTTGTTCACCATGTTTAGTCAGCGTCTTGGCATAATTCGCCATGTCAGTTAGTAAACTTGGTCCTTTGGTATTGTGAGTCTAGTTTATGCCAGTTGATTTACTTGATGATGTTAGAGTAATTATGTGTAGTTTTCTATTTGGAAATGTTTATTTTAATGTATTTAATTTATAAGTTTTCAATATTTAATTATTTGATATTTATATTTATTTGATAATCAACATTAATTGATTTTATGATTATTTTAATATTTGATAAGCTTTATTGTTGTTTAAAATTTATTTAATATTTGCGACTAATCTTTAATGGTATTTGACTATTTAATTATTTATTTGACTTTTTATGATTTAACATTTATTTGACATCTTTTATCTATTTGGTTCTTTAATTTATTTTATTAGCTTTTGGTTTAATTGATTTTAATCCCTTTTTGGATTAAATTTATTTCATCTTATATTTATTTAATAGTTTGACTTTTTATTTCTAAGTGGGGTGTATGAGCACAATAAATTAAATAAAGAAATAAAAACAATCCCACTTAGTTGAATAAGTATATTTTATTTACTTTACCTACCCTTCACTCTCATTGGTTAAATTCAAAATGGGTGAATAAATTATATTATATGGTGGGTTGGTAAAATATACTCCAAAATGGAATATTTTGATTGGCCAAAATTGAGGATAGGGTTTTTGGATTATTGTTGCTTTTAATTTTCATTTCCGTGAAGTTTTTCGGGGGGATTTTTGCTATTTTCTGGAAATTTCTCTAGCAAGTTTTTTTCCTTGGTTTTGGATTGCTGCACTATTCGTTTTTGGCTGGAGCTTGATTGGATTTTGGTTTGGCTTGCGGGAGCTCTTCTTCAACTACAAACCATCACACAGGTTGTAGGTTGGAGGCTTCTCCATTGGTTTCTTATTTTGCTTTCAAATTTTGAAACTTGTATACTCTGTGTTTGATTTGATTAAAAATAATAATAATAATAATAATAATTTGGTTTATATTCCATGGGATTTTAGATTCTTTGTTTGGTTTATAGTTTTGGAAATAATGTTTCTTGTGCATTACCTATGAATTTTCAACATGAGGAATATATTGCAGATTTTGTATATGTGTTGTGTGAATTATTTTAATGAGATCTCTATTGTATATTAAGGATATTTTAACCTGGTAGATGGGTTCTTATGGGATTATTTTAATGAGATCTCTATTGTATATTAAGGATATTTTAACCTGGTAGATGAGTTCTTATGGAGATTGTAAATCTGGGAAAGAGGAGAGTCTTTGTGAGCTCCCAATCTAGCTTTGCCCTAGAGGAGACTCACATGACTTTTTCCCCTTTTTATTTTTTTACACATCCCCTTGTGTATGGATGTTATTGGTTATGTGGAATGTCTTTTTAAATTTATTTGAGTCATATATTATTCTTTTTATATTTTAGATTCAAGGTTGTAGAATTTCCTCAGTTTTTGACAGTGCTGGAGATGTTCTTCCTCCAAAAAGTCTGCATTATGTTTTCAATTGGAGTTCCTTGGGTGAATTTTATTATTTTATTTTGTTCACATATTCTTATAGTTTATTTCGTACCGATTCCAACGAGTATAAATATGTCATATTTGGCTGTTTATATTTCGAGTAGTTTTGATTTTGCACTTAAGTAGTTTTCTGCCAAAATTTACCTTTTTTTTTATGCGCTGAAATATCAATCATATGTGCCATTATGTGTATTTTTAAAGTTTTATCCAGTTTGAAGTCTATTTGAGGTCAGTTGGATTTGGAGTTATACCAGAGGCTTTTTGAGGGCATTTATGATGTTGTTTAAAATTATTTATGATTGGTGATGTCTTCATATTATTTATTTATTTTTGTTTTGTATGCATTTTACTCCATTTGAGTTGTTTGTGCTTCCTCTCTTGTTGATGCACCAAGAGAGAGATTGAGATTCTTGTGATTATGTGCCAGCAAGTGGATAGGCCTTGCTGAGATTATGTGATGATTCATTTCATATTTGATGGCTTTTCTTATGGCCTTGATATGTTTATTTGGCCAAGAGGCTCATTGATTTTTGGTTCTCATGATGTTAACTTTCTCATGTTTTATGATTATGAGATGATATTATTGTTTGCATATGGATTATTTGTGATTTCAGATTTATGTATATTCTCAAATCCAATTATGATTCTAGAGCCTCTTGTGTTTTCATGTTGAGACCATGTTAGGGGGGAGTGGGCTTCCTTGTGATGACCGGGGTCACGAGAGATAGACTTGCATGAGGTTCCTTGTAAGGATGCATGAAGTCTAGACCACCAAGGCACATTGGAGTTTTCCATGATTTGTAAAGAACTGATAACTTAATAATTAATGGGTTGGGTAGTTAGATTAATTAATAAGATGATAAATTGATTGTGCCTCATGACTTAGTGCTAGGGAGGATGTTTTAGGATAAGCATGAGAAGGCCATGAAGACGGTAAGCTAATCTCCCTTAGTCTCTCATAGGTTGAGATGGCTCCACAAGTCCATCAGGCTAGCGCCTTGTGTTATTATATTACTGTGTTATGAGGATGGCATGTGATGACACTCCACTCCTACATGTGTTTCCCCTTATTGATTTATGGTTATTCTTATTGGATGCACTTATGTCATGATGAGTTATGCCTCTGGGAGTTCATTCTTGTTATATTGTGTAAGTTCTTGCTTGAGAGTCTTTGTGTTGTTAGTCTCCTTGGTTTGAGGTGCCAACTTAGGTTTAGAGTGTGTGTTGGGACCTTGTGTCATCTCCTAGCACGGGGGGTGGTTTCTTTGGTTCCACATGGTCGGGAGGTTGGTGCTTTTTAGCCATTGGGATGTTCTTTTGGATTCTACTTGCATGGACGTGGATTATTCTTCATGATGTACTATGGATGTACCTTATAGCAGATTTATGTAAGGGATAAGATAAAATGTATGTAATGTAACACTTTTTGTATATCATAGATATAATCTTGTAGTAGAAAGAGCTATGCTCATGATGTATTTAATGTACTTTTATTTGTAGATGAATTGTAGTTGGAAATTGGAACTAAGGCCTAGTTGTATTGTACTATTGTAGAGAGGTGATCTTATGAGTCATGGAAATGAATGGATTATAGTTGGAATAGAATGGAATTGCATTATGGATCAGTTGTATTATCTCATGGGATGATTAGAGGCTAGTTAGAATGTTAAACAATCTTGAAAGAGGAATGTTAATGGAGTAATAAATGAATATGTTATAGGATATTAAATGGATTTAGTAAACATGTATGATTCATATAGATGCATTGGTAGAAAGAAAATTATGCATATCATGGGAAGTAAGTAATGTTGTAGGTTGCATATCTCATGAGTAGATAATTATATTATGATGCAATAATGAAGGTGAAATGTATCTTTCACATGTGTAGTATGCTATTGTGGAAATGAATTTAAGTAATGATGCGAAAGTACCCTAGGGAAAGATTAATGATGTTGTGATATTTCCGCTTGCGTTAATTCATGAAATGAGTAATGATATATGTTCATATTGTTTAATTGATGAACGAATGTAAATAGATGGAGATGTTATGTGTTGCATTAATTGTTATTAGATGTTAATTAAAAAAAAAAATATCTCCATTTGTATATTATTGTTTAGTTTCTTTAGGGTATTTTGGTGGGCATTACAAGAGGTATGTCATCTGGTATGAAGGAGAGTGTATCGGTATGGTGAAAGACAATTAAGGTATTGTGAAGATTAACATGAAGACTTGTCAAACTGGTATGGTGGAAGATAAGTAGTTATTGATACTATCAGTGACATCACTAGTATGAGGTGAGATGCATGTGTGTGTTGGTATGTTGAGATATAACCGGTAGAGTTTAAACTAGTCTGGAGTTTGGCTGCCTGTTTATGATGAAGAGGCAAAAAGTTAAAGTAATCACAAATCATTGGAGGTGAAGATGTGCTACCGGTGTAGTTTGAACTACCGGTTAGGAGGAGGAGAAGGTCTCACCAATAAAGGCATGTACTGGTATGAGTTTGTTGAATGTTCAAGTATGAATTGACCATGTGTTAGTAAGATAAGTGATTGACCATTGTGATGCCATGTGGAGCTGAGGTGGCAAACATGTAGAGGTAGGTGAAGCCTCCATCGACATGGTTGTTGAAACAACTAGTCGACATTAATGAAACAACCAAAAATCATGGGATTGTAACTGACTGATGCAGCTCAAGGAAGAAAAGAATAAGAGAGGAAGACCAGGGAGTAGTTGGCACCTAGATCAAAGAAAGAAAATTAGAGTGCAAGAAGACCTCGAAAAGGAAACAACTAAGTGTTTTATGAGTCGATAGTTTTCAAGGTAGAAAATCATGTATGAGATTGCTATCCTTAGCAAGTATGCATTGGATAATAGAAAATGTGTATAGATACATTCCTGGAGTATAGGTAATTGATCCAAGATAGATTGGATCAGATCTCATGCTGATTGTGTTGGGTAAAGGAAACCCTAACCGCTCCGAGTTTGAATTGTTTCTTGGCAGGAAAGCTCAAGTTTACATATGATGACTTGAGGCTGTTGTTGTTGTTGTTGTAGAGTGAAGACAAGTGTAAATATGTTGTCTAAAAGCCAAAGAGATAAACACTTCAAGTGTTTATGAGTGAAGATCTGACTGATAAGGAGAAGCAGTATAAACCGGTGTAGGGAACAACCAGTAGAGTGTGCATTTATCATAGAGGTGACAAACCGGTTGAGGTTGTTCCTAATTACAAGTGATCAAGTGTGAGTTGAAGGTGAAAAAACATTGTGAGTGGGGATTTAGATAATTTATCAGCAAAGTCAAGTTGTAGAGTAGGTAGATAGAATACAGACTGCTAAGGGAGAAACTGGTAGAGGAGAATATTGTAAGGTTGCAAAACTTCATTTGCAATAGTGATTTCATTTGTATATCTAAAATTCATATTATTATCACTAAGTTGTATCTTAGTGCAAGGGTTGGTTCTCCTTTGAGTTAATACTCATAAATTAGGGGTTAGTGCTCCTTGGATTGGTACCCTAAATATTGTAATCAAAGTTTCATTGTGAGGCTAGATTGGAGCAGAAGATCTCCAACAACTATTCTCACTGAGGTTTTTTTTTCCCACAATGGGTTTTCCTCGTATATATCTGGTGTTGTGTGATGTATTCTTGTTCATATGTGATGTTAATGTTTTAGCTAGCCTTTTCAGACACTCTACTTGCATTGTTTAACTTACCGGTTAGCATTTATCTTTTCCTCTACTTTACCGGTATCTCTCTATTAAAGAAGAGTTTAAATCACTGATTCACCCACCTCTCAGTGATCCACTATGTCCAACAACAACTTGCTAGAAAAATTGAAAAATACTTGAAACACAATCAGAGTAGCACTTTCAAGCAACAAAGTAGCACATTTGTCCCATAAGTTAGCATTTTTGACCAAAACATTAGCACAAATGCTTTCTCACATCTAAGACAAAGCATATCAAACCAAAATTTTGAAGTCGGTATCAAAACCTTTCTTGAGTAGAGTTGTCTTTAAACTATCACACATCTTCAAACTAGTTCAATAACTGGGTTACCAATCCAACAAGCTATTTCCAAAAAGGTTTCCATAAGCATAAAACATTCAACAAGCTAGTGATTCAACCATCTTAAGTGCAAAAATCAACATCATTATTAGTTTGTCATCAGGATATATCAAATCCTCTATCACAAAACTTGATCAATCCACCTTTTGTTCATTATATTGGATATATCGTTCCTATTTTGAACCTAGGTTATATCAAAATCAGAATCACTAACATTGGAATCAAGAAAACTTGTAAACTATCATATGGTTATATGACTTTTAAATATCGCCTTAAGAAAAGAAAGCCCAGTTATAAAGCTACTCAGAAGAGAATAAGATTGTTGTATATCAATTGCAAGATCTTGTTAATACATAGGGTATTCCTACATCATTTTCGTCATTATTTATGTGGTTGCGGGACATAATTTGACAAAGAAAATTTACAAGGACATTCTTTTCAACAAAGAGATGCTTTATCACAACGAACCAACAATAGTGGTAAAATCAACAAAGCACACCTTCCTAAACCAATAATCACCTATTGAGTTGTTTTTAGAAGGTCAAAACTTCAGAAATTTTTGAAGCTATCATATGCCAGTTTGGGATAGAGCTCAATACGAATAATTTAAAAAACAACAAAAACAAATGGAAGAAGAAGATAATTCAATGTTCCAAACTTTTGGCTATACAACTATTGATAAAGAAGCATTCAATAGCGCCATTAGAGACCTTGAGCAAGGTTTCAAATTTGATAGACTAATGGAAAAATTATTAGCAAAGCAAAAAGAAAAATATCCTTTAATGTTGGCAAAATCAGGAGCTAAATTGCCACAAGACTTTAACATAGAAGGCTTGAAATAAGATGCAGAGATGAATAATACTCAAAACAAAGATGATCCAAATAACAAGGATATAAACAAAGAAAGCCATGAAGAAATAAATGGAGATAAAACAAGAAAAGAACATGATGACACAAGAAGAGAGTGTAGTGATAGAAGAACTTATGAAGATACAAGGAGAAACTGCATGGATAATCCCTTGTTAAATCTCACTCAACAAATGCAAATATTAAAACAACAAATACAAGATATGTAGAATGGAACGAGTTCCAAGAAGTATGCATTGGAAGATATCTACCTATATCCTTTTGACAAAAGTTTAAATATGATACCATTTCCACAGCATTTCGAAATCCCTAAATATGATAAATACGATGGGAAATCTGATCCTCAAGATGACATTAGGGAATTTTGTACTATGAGTATGGAATTCTCACATGATTAAAATTACTCGATGTGTCTATTCCCTAGGAGTTTAAATGGACAATTGATGGAATAGTTCTCAAGACTACCATCTAGAATCAAATCTTTTGAAGAACTTGTGAATAGATTTATTCCATAATACTCCTACAATGTAAGAAATGAGATAACAATGCTAGATTTATGCAATGTTAAGCAAAATAATGGTGAATCTTTCATGATTTTCTTATAGTGATGGAAATGAATGTTTAATAGGTATCCAAGAGATGTACCTGATCAAGAGAAAATGGACATATTCATCGACAACCTCATCAGTGAAATGAGTTATAGTCTAAAAATGTAATGTCCTCCTTCTTTTGCCAAGATGATTGAAAATGGTCTAAAAATAGAAGACGCAATGGTAAAGAAAGGAGAGCTAAAGCTTTACAATAATTCCTACAATAACAATCACAACAACAACAACAACAATAACAATAACAAACCTAAATTCTGGTCAAAGAATAGGAATGTCATCAATGGAGGAAATGACGACAATAATTCTATAAAACAAAAACCAATCTTTAATCTATCAAGTCAAATCCCAAACAATAACAATCAAGAAAATAGTAAATCCAAGTATTTCTTCTCCAATCCTTGCAGGAAATTCACAAACATTTGAGAACCCTTGGAATCAGCTTTAAAAACTCTTCTTACGAATAAACTGATTACTTTACCAGAAGCAAGAAACTATGAACCACAAGTTAAACCTAATTGGTGGAACAACAATCATTTTTGCAATTATCATCGAAATAAAGGACACCAAACTAATGATTTTTAAAGATTGAAGCACCTTATCCAAGATTTAATCGATAATGGAACTATCACAGTGGATAGTCATAATATAAACAAATCACATCTAGCCTTCAAGACTCCGCTTCCAAATTGTGAAAAAGGTGAACATTATAAATCAAAAGATGACAAAGGAAAAGTTAAAGTGAACTACACTTATACGTATGATGATGTGGTAATTGTACTCATCGTTAAAGATAACACACCTTCAGAACCAATCAACGCCATTACAAGAAGCAAAGTGAAGGTTACATTTCCAGGTATAACAAATGAATCAACATCCACTTCATGACAATATAACTTAGTGGAACAATTGCAAAGAATACCCTCTCAAATATCAATTTTAGAGCTTCTCAAAGTTTCACTTATGCATAAGGAAATTTTGGAAAAAGCTCTAGTGGAAAAATTAGTTTTAAAAGACCTAGATGTAGATCAATTCCAAAACATGGTGGGACACCTTATAGCCCCTCATTGCTTATCATTTTCTAAAAATTATGATGCATCCTTCCAACATCCTGACAATGCTCCCTTACATGTTGAAGTCACCATTCACAAAACTCATGTCAAATGCATACTCATAGATGGTGAAACTAGTTTAAACATCCGTGCATTAAGTTTAATAAAGAATTTGGGATATTCATAAAATGTAGATCCAAAGAAGAAAATAACCATTAAGGCTTATGATGAAGAAGAACATTCTTTTAAAGGAACTGTGGTATTACCAATCAAAATAGGACTTGTGGAAAGGAATACATTATGCCAGGTTTTAGATTTGAATCTATCTTATAACATTCTTCTGGAAAGACCATGGATTCACAATATGCAAGCAGTTCCTTCTACATATCACCAATGTGTAAAGTTTCCTCATGAGGGACAAGAAGTCACTATAATTGCAGAGTCTGGCCAATATTGAAATAATCTGAAGCCAACACAAGATACAAGAGTTCTACATAACAGAGAATCAGTCTATCCTACCAAAGAAATTCAAGAAAAATGCGAAACCTTTGAGAAAAAGCTCAAATTAAATGATGAAGGAATGGGAAAATATTCCTTACATAGCTTTCCACTTTCACCTAAATCATATGGAAAGCCTACAAATGTTCAACCTCGAATCTCAGTAGAAATGTTTGATGGAGAATTTGTTAGAGCTGGAACACTTGTAGAAGAAAATCAAGACAAGGACATTCTTGGTTTGTTGTACAAAGATGAAAATGAAATTATAGGAACAACTGCAGAAGTCAATATTCCCATAGAGAAATATGGCAATGGTTATAAGATCATGCAAAAAATGGGATATGAAGGAAAAGTACTAATTGGTAAGTGACAAGAAGGTATTTTAGAACCTATTTGTCCTCACTCACAATCTAAAGAAGATAAATCAGGACTTGGATATCCAAAATCAAATCAAAAGCAACATAATTATCAACAACCAAAGTGGAGAAAGAAAGAAGTCCCTAAAGAAGAACCATGGAAATAAAAGCTACACCAAGTAGCATAAATAGTAGTCAATAAACAAAAACAAGAAAAACATGAGAAAAAATAGGAAGAAATTGCAATCAAAAGAGAAGAAGAATCTTGTAAAAAAGTTCAAGGAATACAAGAAAGTGCTAAATCTGAGCAAGATATTCCAGAAGCAGTGAAAGAAGAGATGGCCAAAATCAGAGAATTATTTGCACCATACAATATTCCTGTATGGTATAGTGGTGTAATCCTAGACAATGCTTCCGAGATAGATTCAAATGAATATGAATGGGGTCCAGATCTATCATCTAGTGTATCAAGTGAAGAAAAGAATGAAGAGAAAGAAGCTATTACAAATGAAGACTTGTCTTTCACAAAACAAAAGATAGAGTTAGAAAGAAGACAAGAAGAACTCAGAATTCAAAGAAAAGAGGCATACACAAGACAACAAAAGAAAGAGGATGAAAAAGAGAAAGAAGTAACACCACAAGAAACACAAACAATTATTGATCAAGTATCAGAAAATATCATATTTCTATCAAATGATGAGCAAGACGTACCAAGGTATGGAAGAACTAATAGATAGTCAAGAAGGATTGACTATTAGTCCAAAAGAAGCTGAGTTTGAGAGAAGACATAAGATAGAAAAATAATCCTCTATGTCATGTACATGTCAACTTCAAAATACAAATGAATCTATTGAAATTAATCAAGAAGGAACTTGCAGTGTTAAAGATGTATGTGTTGATATAATCCATTCGTTTGAGGGAAAAACATTAGATGTGATGATATGATGAATCAATAAGGATCTAGACAACTACTGAGAGGGGGGGGGAGGTGAATCAGTAGAAAGAAAACTGAATAAAATTTCACCAAACTCAAAAATAATCTCTCAAGTCAATCTCTGAACAAACTGGTTCAAACACTGAGCTACAAACTACAATAGCATTGACAGTTTACCGGTTTCACTGTCATATCAAAATAACAGTATAACAGCTCTGAAACTCCAAAACCATTTAACCGAAACATCAAAATACTCTACTAATAATAGTAGAAGCACATTTTAGATTACTGTCGGTCATCTTATCATAACTAAGTGGATTTAATAGTTAAGAAAATCAATCATATCAAAACAAAACCACAAAAAACCATTCAACACTCGACACAATGTTTGTTGACGTAGAAACCCAAATGGGAAAAACCACGATGGGGATGAATACCCACAAGTATTTTGAACTCTTCTGAAGTTTGCCTTGTTAGGATCCAAGCCTGTTAAACCTTTACAAAATGTCATGTTAGGAACAAATCTTGTTAGGGACCACCCGGTTAAGGGATTGACTATAATGCCCTATTAGAAGCAATACCTTGTTAGGAGTAACCTCGATAGAGGATTTGAAATCCAAGCTAATGGATCACCTAGTTAGAGGATTTAGATAGCACTAATCCTATTAAAGCTTACCCGATTAAGGGATTTAATTATTGTAATTGTTAGAGAATAACATGGTTTGTTGATTTGATAAATAGCACTACTCTACTTGATTAGACCCTTTTCATGCTCCTATCTTCCTTCACACATATTGCAGATACTCCTTCTGGTTTGACAACCAATCACACTGACACTTAACCAAAATTGCCAACACTACAACAAAACAACTCATCGACCTTATAAGAAAAACAGTAGGTCGGTAACATGTTGGCAATTGACACTCATTGGATTCATTTTGTTGTCATTGATGGAAACAAGATCAGATGGAAATCATATACCGACACTAGGAGGCATATACCAGCAATATCGACTTTGGAGCATTCAGGGATACACCAACACCAACATTGGCACCAACATCAAGGAGGATTTACTTAATAAATCATTTTGTAATTATTGGCAAGGCTGACATCGAGTATCTTTTGTAAATATATTGTAAGCTGACATAAGGCATATTATTTGTAATAGGTATATAGGTCAATCTGCTAGGTTATTTTGAGGGATATGAAATGTGTGGATATAGGAGGATATAGCAGAACTGTATAATGCAAAATATATGTATGAAGATCATTTTTTATGAGAATGTTATATCATGCAATGATATGTAGATAGCTTGGCAAAGCATTCTTGGAGAAGAAGAGATACTGATACTAGTTCAAGGTTTATGAACTAGGACAAAGTAGAGATAAAATCGAAACTCTATTTGGCATAGCAGATGCATTCTTGAGTTCATTTTCAGTAATTTACTATAGTAGAAATCTTGTAGTCAGTGAGGCTCTTTAGTGATGAACAGTATCCTCTAGGCAGTGTGCCTTCCTGCATGTGCAGGCCCCTATTATATGTAATATATTTTCATATGGCCAGTGAACTGATATTGTGGGTCATAAATCCCACCATGGTTTTTCCTCTTTGAGGTTTCCACGTATAAACTCTGTGTTATGGTGTTCATTTATGTGGATGGTTTATTTGCTTCTTTTATATGTTTATTTTTTTACCGATTTATATGTGTATGGTATAAAAGGATAAAATCTATTCACACCGAAAGAACATTGATTAACCCCCCTCTCAGTGTTCTTAGATCCCAACATAACATATCACAAACTTAAGATCTCATAGAGATTACAAACAAATCGGTTCAATTATGACCATGGGATTACATATCAATCATTGGACATTGTTGAAGACAACCTTGATCGCTCCTTGATAACCTGTCATCGATTCCTGTAACTTATCACATGGTTTCAACTTTATGCAATGTACTCGCTCATTCCAAAGATAAAACCATTATCTCAATGCACCAAAAAACACTTGAAAGTAATCACATACAACATGCATACGTGGCATAATCATTACCGTTCATCATTTGATCATAAATCAATATAACCGATTCACCAAGCTCCATCGGTTAGGGTTTGGCACATCAACAAGTAGGGTTGTCAGTTGATCTAATTGCTTCTAAAGTAATACCGTTTTCCTTCACTTGCACGCCTACTGGTTGCAAAACAACATCATAGCAACATCATCACCAATTACAATTGACATCAATGGCAACATAATAGTTCATCAATGTAATCTTCATGCAAATGCCAACAATCTCCCCCTTTGGCATTGATGGCAATACAAATATCAATACCCTTGATTGTGATGATTGAGATTAATGCACATACATAGGTATAGGAATCTTGGTTTACATTTTACTATGTACTCTCCTTCAACTAAGTCTCCATGTCTTCAGCTGGTAACTAGCTATAGTTCTTCTCTCTATCAATCATACAATTCTTCTCCTTATAATCATATAGTTCTTCTCCCCCTTTGACAACAATGCCAAAGTGAAAGTAAAACATGCATTGTCATACTTTACTATTCTACATCAACAATCTACAACTTGATGCTCCCCCTATGGAATATCTCCACTCTACACCAATCCTGCTTTAAGATTCTTCAATTAGCTCTGGGATTGATGTATGTGGGCTCAATTGACCTCATGTAGGGGCACAACCCCTAGCTAACCTCTAAGATACTCAAAAGTAGTCTTAGAAAGAGGTTTAGTAAAGATATCCGCTAGCTGCTCCTTAGTAGATACATTTTGCAATAACACATCTTTACTCTGCACTTTCTCCCTTAAGAAATGATATTTTAGCTCAATATGCTTGGTTCTAGCATGCAACACTAGGTTCTTTGAAATATTTATTGCACTGGTGTTATCAAATAAAATCTTTACTGGTTCTGTGATCTTTAACTTGAATCCTTCTAGAATGTGTTTCATCCAGATTGCCTGGGTAGAATTCATAAATGCTAGAACATATTCAGCTTCAATAATGGACTGTGATATACAACTCTGGTTCTTGCTGCTCCAAGATACAAGTCTTCCTACAAGAAAGAATGCACCACTGGTTGTTCTCTTCATGTCATCAACATTTCTTGCCCAGTCTGCATATGTATAAACCTTTAAATCAAAGTTATCTACATATGGATACCATAATCCATAATCAATAGTACCTTTCAAATATCTGAATATCCTTTTACTTGCAATCATGTGTGTTTCCTTTGGGTTCTTCTAAAATCTGATAACTAATCCAACTGCATGAGCAATATCCGGTCTGCTGTGAACAAAAAAATGCAGTTTCCCTATCATTGATCTGTATTCCTTTTCATCGACAAATGCCGCATCATCCTCCTTCAATAGTTTACAACTAGTAACCATTGGTGTCCCAACTAGTTTACAATCTCCCATTCCAAATGTCTTCAATACCTCTTTCACATATTTGGACTATGTGATAAAAATACCACTCTTCATCTGCTGAATTTGCAAACCTACAAAGAATTTTATCTCTCCTACCAGAGACATCTCAAATTCACTTTTCCTCTCATTTGCAAAGCCATCACTCATGTCATCATTTCCTCCAAATATGATATCCTCCACAAACACTTCACTAACCAATATCTTATCTCCTTCAGTCTTGAGATATATATTGTTGTCTTCACTAGTTCTCTGGAAAACTATCTTCATCAAGTGTGAATGTAGTCTTTCATACCATGCTCTCGGTGCTTGCTTCAAACCATATAATGCCTTGTGTAGTTTACAACCATATCCTTTGCATTAGTCAAAGCATAACCATCTGGTTGTTCAATGTATACTTATTCTTTGAGTATTCTATTTAGAAATGGTGACTTCACATCCATCTGATATATTTTGAATCCCTTATATGCTACAAATGAAAGTAAAGTCCTAACACCTTTCAATCTAGAAACTAGTGCAAATGTCTCACCATAGTCTTCTTCTTCTTCTTGTGCATAACCTTACCATACCAATCTTGCTTTGTTTCTGACTACTACTCCATCTTCATTCAATTTATTCTTGAATACCCATTTAGTACCTATCACATTTTTATTCACCATTTTGGGTAATAGGGTCCATGTATTGTTCTTCTCAATCTGGTCAAGCTCCTCTTCCATAGCTTTGATCTAGTGATCATCTCCAAATGATTCCTTAGCAGTTCTATGCTCAATAGTGGAGATAACGCAAGAATTCTCTCTATTTCTTCTTCTGGTTAATACTCCAGCATCTTTATCTCCAATAATCTGGTCAGGATTATGATTGAGTCTCACATACCTTAGAATAACATGATCATTATCTCCAGGTTCTTCTTCCTCACTATCATCATCTTCCTCTATAGAATATTCCTATTCTGGTTGAACTGGTACTACAACATTCACTTCACTAACTTCTGGCTTAACCGATTCTAGTTCCAAAATCAAAATGTAAGGTTCATCTTCCTTCTTCTCCTCACTGGTTTCTCCTAAAACTTCAGGACACTCATCCATTCCGACATCAGCACTTTGAATGATTCTCTTTGTCTAGTTGTTGTAACATTTGTAGGGTTTACTCTTGGTGGAGTACTAAGAAATATGTCTGTGTGGGGGAAAAAGCGAGACTAGGTTATCATGCCCTAATCCTACCTCTTGTCACACACTACGGAATACGAAAGAGCCTAGAGGTATTGCACAATTGGCTACTTCTTTTTGTGAAAGAGAGAGCCACGGGCTACCTATTAGGGTTTCTATTCCTTTATTGTAATTGAAAGGTAAGATTATGCAAGTTCGATTCCTAACCCTAAAATGCAAGTATGAGCTAACAACAAGATTACGGAATTGAACTTAAACAATGGAAAGCTGTAAATACAAGGATGAAATAAGAATGCAGATGTGTACCCGGAGTCAAAATCGGACTGAAAATGTTCGGGACGGGGGCGCGGGCGCCACTGTCCTGAAAACTGCACCGGAAACTGTCGTTCTGCACTCTGAAACACTGTCGGGAAGCTGTCTGAAAGCTGTCTGTCCGGAGGACCAGGGCACCCAGCGCCTCTGTCCCAGGGACCAGGGCACCTAGCTCCCCTGTCCTAGTAGGACCAGGGTACCCAGCGCCCCTGTCCCAATCTTCTGCTCTGCAATTTGATACAGAGTGCTGTCTTGACCTGTTCTCTCCGGATCTGTATCCTGCGGCATCGTCCGAGTCCTGAAACCTGCACTTATATCTGAAAAAGGGGGTATGGGTGGCTATATAGGGTTTTGCCTTAGTCAAACCCCCGCTTCGGTGATTTCCACCTCCATGAATAGCCAAGTTGTTTTGTAAAATGTATTGTGTGTGCAGACCTAGTGTGTGTGCAAGGTCCTAAAATGCAAGAAAGCAAACTAGAGCAACCTAGAAAGTAAACCCTAATTGCTTGTAAATGATAATGTAAATGCTCTAAATCAAGATGCAAAGTGATCTCAAGCATGAATAAATGAGATATTGAAGCTTTATGCAAAGACATGAAAACAACATGAAATCATACCCAACCCTCAAGGGAGAGGTACAAGCCAATCTTCAGTCGGTAATCTCCTATTGTTCTTCAATGTCTTCCAAGCCCTAAATGGATGAATGGAATTGATAAATGCTTGATAGAGGGATGTTGTAAGATGTTGAAGTCTTCAAAGATCTGCTCTTTTGCTGCATATGAGGTTCCTAGAAACAAAAATCCGATCCTTTCAAATGAAGAAAGAGAGCTCTTATGTATGAAACCCTAGGTCGCAATTTCGTCTTTTGGCCGACCTAGAGATTGAATATCCCGCCAATTTCTTGGGGTTAAGCTTTATTTTATGATTGGATCGTGCTCCTAAAATTTTGAGAAAAATGTCCAGGACCGTGTGCACTCCGGGCGCCACGGTCCCGACAACTTTTCACCAAATTTTCAAGGTCGTCAGATATGATGATTTTAGAGAGAATCCAAAAGTTACAGGTGATTTCGAGATGTTTTGACCCCCGAAATCAAGCCCCCAAGCTCATAATAGGGCCTAATTAGGGTTTTTGATTAAGTGATGTATTGGAGGAATAAAATGAAAGGGGCACGCTTTAATGAAAGGGCCTGACTTTGTGATGTGGAAGATGATGAAATAGAACCTTTAGACCTAATTAATTTGATTAATTAAGTGCTAAAGGGGAAATGCAATGCAAAATGCAACTACGCCAAGGTGGGTGCTAAACTAGGTGTTAAATTATACTGCTTTAGCAAGTGCGTACAATTTATGACGTTACATTTAGCCCCCACTTTAGCGGTCATATGAGTACTACGTGCATATGCAAGCTAAAGTACAGAAAGTAAACATCATTTGAAAAAAGGATATATCCATAAGTTGTCGGACGAAGCCCCCAGCGATATCTGCAGTACATAGTTAGGAACCTCACCCTACAAAACACATGTTAGATCACAAAAATCACCTAATGCTTACTAGGGAAAGTGATGAAATTTGTGAGTAGCTGTATGCCCCCCCTGTTTCAACTTGCTTATTAGGGAGGTGAAACAGGTTAGCATGTTTACTTACGACAAATTGTGTAAGAGAGTATTGATGAGGGATGTTCACTGAAAAGGCTTCATCAGAGCACTTTTTGGAACATCCTGAGAGTAGGGGAATGAAAATACAATTCCTACGCAACAAACGGTTCGAAAATTGCATCTCCCAAACTCAAGTAATGATGAAATGAGTGAAAGAGGAAAATTAGGGTTTTGAAAGTAAAGGTAAAGGAATGAACGTATATACCTTGAAAGAGACATTTGCATTTGTCACTTTATTGATTCTGAGTACTGTTCATTATAGCGGAGCCCACATAGCCATCATCATGCCTTCATGATGACCAGAGCATCCCACGAGGGTTGAGATCCTGCGCTAGGCCGTGATTGACGACGAGCCACTGGACGAGGTGAGTTGACTAAACTTTGACTTTTGATTTTCTGCATTTTGACTTTTCTGTGATCGTTTGCGGGCCCTGAAGGCTGACCCAGGCCCCACCCAGGGCGTCATGGTCCCCCTAGGGCGCCATGGTCCCTGTGGGGTGCCCTGGTCCCCCCAGGGCGCCATGGTCCCTGACAGGGCGCCATGGTCCCCTCAGGGTGCCATGGTCCCTGACAGGGCGCCATGGTCCCAACCAGGGTGCCATGGTCCCTGACAGGGCACCATGGTCCCAATCAGGGCTTGGCATACGATGTTCGATAGTTTGCATGAGCGATTTTGATGATCGAGTACTGATTACGATTACGTTTTTGTGTTGCAGGGCCTTCCGTACATGAGAGAGCATACAGCGGGACATATTCTTCGTAGTTTGCGAGATCAGATTCCGCGGCTTACTCAGGCAGAGAGAGACACATTGTCGATAGTAGGATTATGGTATGTGATCCTCATGCCAGCCATTCGGTTCCATCCTGCAATGCTGATGGCATTGATGGAGCGATGGGATCCTGACACATGCACATTTCATCTTCCAGTAGGGGAGCTGACGGTTACACTCGAGGATGTGTACCGTATACTTCGTCTTCCTATCAGAGGAGCGACTGTTACATATGCAACTGATCGGTCAGCGGAGGATCATCAGAGGGAGCAAGTATATTGCATAGGGAGAGTCATGCCGAGCAAGACGAGAGGTCACATCATGGTCAGCTGGCTCTTACATCCTATAGGGGAGGTACCCCTTCTGAGACGCCTTATGATCGCCATCATAGCACTAGTTGTTTGCCCTAATGGGCGAGGTACGGACATGCATGGGGGTCTCACATGGTGCATCAGAGCGATGGAGAGACACAGGAGAGTGTATGCTTGGGGTCAGAGTATGCTTGCACATCTCTATCATGACCTCGAGGAGTATGTGTTTGGACAGGGTTGCAGCTTGATGACATGCACACTTCTGCAGGTGTGGATATTTGAGCACTTCACATGCACCAGGCCTGTCGGCTTTCTGATGAGTACGGTTAGCGAGCGACCTAGGGTGTTTGCTTATCCACTTACCAGCGAGTGGATATTTGGAGATCTGTTATATTGGAGAGTGATATTTGATAGATTGACAGCCGAGGTGACAGTATGGAGACCCTATCTACGGATGCACAGATGGGATGGGATGGAGAGACAGTTAGCATGCTTACAGAGGAACTGCCTGCTACGGGGACGATATTCACATGTCATAGTCCCATTCTACTTCGACCGAGTACGGAGGCGGTTTGGGCTAGAGCAGTGTGTTCCAGCCGATGTGCCCGTCTATACTCGACACTCACGAGTCCTTCCCAGACCTAGAGCAGTAGCGAGACCGACGATAGGTGACATTGAGATTACAGATATAGAGGGATCCGATCAGGATGTGGTTACTGATTACTGTGCAGAGCCTGGAGCACAGCGAAGGTATGTCTCATGGTTTATGAGATCATACCCAGGGCCTATCTTTCCACCAGATCACTCGACAGGCCATCCAGGCCCATGGAGACATGGAGACTGAGATGAGGATCAGGGATCCAAGTCGGAGGAGCCAGAGGAGGGAGAGGGTGATGAGGAGGCAGGAGATCCTGATCCACCCACAGGAGATCAGCCTAGTGCCGAGGAGGAGGAGGAGGAGGACACAGATAGAGATGAGGAGAATGAGGATGCAGGTGAGGATGCGGATGAGGATGAGGATGAGGATGATGAGGAAGAGGAGGATAGAGATGAGGAGGAGGGGTCAGATGCAGCTCCCCACCATTCAGGAGATGATACCATAGCCCTGGATCCTCCTCTTATTCCCCAACAGGGGGAACATGAGGCGATACGAAGACCTGTTCCTAGTACTGCCCAGCCTACACCCATCGTGCACAGATTAGTCGAGCGAGGGGAGCCTAGTAGATCTCAATCACAGATGCTACCATATCATGATCCCTACTGGCGTGAGGGAGACCCAGGTATAGTAGGTTTAAATTGATTATTAACGTTTTGATGATATAGAATGGTACTAATACAAAAATCTATTCTACTGCCATAGCTAATGTGCAGGAGTGGCGTTCCCTGATTCAGCAGGCAGTGACAGACATTTCAACGATAGCACAGATCCCCAGTTCCTCACAGATTGCCTATAGGCCTCAGGGGAACGCGGGTCGGCACGAGGACTTGTTTTCCCCATTCCGAGTTCAGGTAGACATATGGAGGGAGAGAGAGAGAGTCCTATCAGAGGACCTTCAGCGGGCGCGGCGAGATCTAGCAACAGCTCAGGCCGAGGCTACCACCTATCGCGTAATCCTTATGGATAGGGATCATAGGAGTTCCTCTCAGAGTCAATCACGGTCTGTATCGCGCTACACACCCATGGGTCCACCTTCATGGCCAGATCAGGAGGGAGCGTCCAGCCGACACTCTCCAGCCACTAGTCCTAGGGATAGGAGATGATTTTATGATGTAGGAGAGGTCACATTTTGGATGTATAGTGACCTATATTTGTATACGATCCACATATATATATGTATATATACATGCTTCTCTTTTGTCTCAAATGTGTTATCTTTAATGCTTGAAACAATGTATATTTTGCTTTGATTAAATCTAATACATTTGGTAAATGTACATGTATGTTCAGAATTTAATGTCCATATGATTGATTTCTCAATGCACTATGATTAAATTGATAAATGTGTGACTTAATTAAATATTTAATCAAGTACTACATTGATGATAGGGAAGAAATATGCATTAATTCTAAGAATCATATAACTAACGTGATTTAATTTTGAACTTAAACACAACATGATACGATTCTACTTAACACATAAAGACACTGTATAATATGCTAGCATAATGGAAATGTAAATCTTTTACAACTTACATAAATGAATTCAAGACAAACCATGAAGTAAGGAAACACGCTTGTCAAGAACGAAGCAATATAGATTAAACATCATAACATTTAATTCTATTTTGCTCTAATAAGGAGATACTAACATATTACCCAATGTTGAAGAACTGAAAAGAAGATAAATAAGGAATGAAGAATTAAGCATAATATCTACGCAAGTGCATAGCATTTATAGGTTCTTTAAGAGGCGTACCATCTACATCCGCTATTTTGTAAGCACCTGATCCATAATCCTCAATAACGATATATGGTCCAAGCCAATTAGGACTAAATTTTCCCTTTTCTGCAGGTAAGGCATTCACATTGCGCTGATTCTCATAGAGGACTAAGTCACCTACTGAGAAGGAACGTTGAATAACCTTATCATTATAGCTTCGTTGTAGAGTTTTGTGATACGCTTGAATATGATCAAGAGCGTTTATACGCTGTTCATCAAGCATCTCAAGCTGTTGAAGTCGTTGTTCTCTATAAGAGTCATCATCTACTATACCTTTGAGAGAAACCCTAAGTGATGGAATCTCTAACTCTAAAGGCATAATAGTGTCAGCACCATAAACAAGATTATAAGGAGTAGTTCCTGTGGCAATTCGTACACTCGTTCAGTAGGCCCAAAGAGCATAGATTAGCTGGTTACTCCAATCCTTACCATGCTTATTCACGGTTTTGCGAAGAATTTGTTCGATTATTTTATTGGATGATTCGGCTTGACCATTTGACTGAGGATAATATGGTGTAGAAAATCGATGTTTGATATGATACTTCTCGAGGAATTTCTTCACGTCCTTGTTCTTAAATGATGTCCCATTATCTGAGATTATAGTAGAAGGTATCCCGAATCGAGAA
This sequence comes from Cryptomeria japonica, assembly GCF_030272615.1. Classification (NCBI taxonomy): domain Eukaryota; kingdom Viridiplantae; phylum Streptophyta; class Pinopsida; order Cupressales; family Cupressaceae; genus Cryptomeria; species Cryptomeria japonica. The sequence goes on along the minus strand of NC_081408.1, from coordinate 660,410,738 downwards.
ATGATGTTTTCTAGAAGAAATTGACAAATCACTTCAGCGGTGGTAGAGCGAAGGGGAATAGCTTCTACCCACTTCGTAAAGTAATCTGTTGCGGTTATAATGAAGGTGTGTCCTTGAGATGAAGGAGGAGAGATTTTACCAATAAGATCCAAACCCCATGCTGAAAAAGGCCAAGAAGCTACTTGAGAACGGAGTTCTTGGGCAGGAGCATGAATCAGATTATTATGTTGTTGACATTGATGACATTTCTTAACAAATGAAAAAGAATCCTTCTGCATAGTTTGCCAATAGTATCCCATACAAAGCAATCTATGAACCAAGGATTTGCCTCCAAAATGCCCCCCACAGGCACCTGAATGCGCCTCTTCAAGAGCAACGGGGATTTTTGATTTGTTAAGACAACGAAGGAGAAGACCATCATAACCCCTTCGGTAAAGGACATTAGAAAGAATGATATATCTAGCAGACAACTTGCGGATTCTAGCCCTAGTGTTTCAATTACCAGAATCAGGAAAGGTACCATCGGTCAAATATCTTACGATATGCGAGTACCATTCATCTGAGTCTATAAAGTCACAACATGTTACCAGAGTAGGATCGTCTACAATAGCTGGAGAAATAAGGTTGTGAATAACAAATTTAAGATCAACCACAGGGTCCTCTAAAGATACAAGAGAAGCCACACATGCCATTGCATCCGCATGTCGATTATCTTTTCGAGGAACAGGTTCCATGGTATAAGAATCAAATTTTTGTAATAAAGAGATGGCAAGATCTTTATATTGTGATAATTTGTCTTGTTTTGCTTGATATATTCCTGTTACTTGTCTTATAATCAATTGCAAATCTCCATAGATATGTATGTGTTTTATGTTCAAAGCTAAGGCTTCTTTTATTCCCGCTATAAGAGCCTCATACTCAGCAATGTTATTGGTACACAGAAAATTTAGACGATAGGATAAGGGAATGGGTTTCTTTGTAGGAGAAATCAGAACAACACCTGCCCCCGATCCCGTACGACACTTAGAGCCATCAAAGTATAACTCCCAAGTTTCATCTCTCTCTATAGAAAGAATGAAGTCGTCAGGAAAAGACTCAGGGTTAGGGAAGGAGAAAGGTGAAGGGGCCTCAGCTAGGTGATTGGTCAACGATTGCCCTTTAATTGCTCTTTGTGAAACAAATTTAAGGTCAAATTCAGCTAACATCATAACCCACTTAGCTAGGCGTCCTGATAAATCAGTTTTAGAGAAAAGATGCTTCAACGGATCAAACTTTACCATGATGTGGACTTCTGAGTTTAAGAGGTAATGTCTCAATTTCTGAGTCGCAAACACCAAGGCCAAGCATTGTCTTTCTATCGCAGAATATCGGGTCTCATAATCGAGTAAGGTACGACTTATGTAATAAACCAGACATTCTTTACCATCTTTATCATGTTGTGCCAATAATGCTGCAAGAGCATGAGAGGATGCAGCCGTATAAAGAAGGAAGGGTTTAGAAGGTTCAGCTGGTCGAAGGATAGGAGGATTGGTTAAATAGATTCTTAAATTTTCAAATGCCTGCTGACAATCCTCATTCCATTGAAAAGTGATATTCTTTTTGAGAAGTTGAGTGAAAGGAAAAGTACGATCCGCAAGTTGAGATACAAACCTACGAATAGCTTGAATCTTTCCTTGTAAGCTTTTAAGTTGAGACACATTTCTAGGAGGTGGCATGTTGACAATAGCATCTATTTTCTTAGTGTCCACCTCAATCCCACAATGCGAAACTATGAATCCAAATAGTTTTCCACTATCCACACCAAAAACACATTTTTCAGGGATTCAAGCGCATGTGATATTTACGAATCCTTTCAAAGATTTGACAAAGGATTTTAATATGATCCATGCGAAGAAAAGATTTGGCTAAAATGTCATCAACATAATCCTCTAAAATCTTATGCATATAATCATGAAAGATAAGGGTCATTGCTCGTTGATAAGTTGCATCGGCATTTTTAAGTCCAAAAGGCATCATTATCCAACAAAACGTACCCCAAGGAGTAGTGAAAGCGGTTTTGAATTGATCTTGAGGGTTAATAAAAATTTGATTGTATCCTGAAAAACCATCCATGAAGGATAACAAGGCATGTCCTGCCATAGAATCAACTATCATGTCAATGTTTGGAAGAGAAAAATCATCTTTTAAAGAAGCCTTATTTAGATCCTGAAAGTCGGTACACATTCTTATTTTGTTATCTGGTTTAGCCACAGCGACAATATTTGAAATCCATGGGGAATAGTCAATAGGGCGGATAAATCCAGCCTCCAATAACTTTTCAATCTCAGCCTTAACAAGCAAAGCTACCTTAGGATTCATTTTTCGAATCTTTTGTTTCACGGGCTTAGCATCAGGAACTAAGACAATGTTATGAGTAACAATCTTAGGATCGATACTAGGCATGTTAGAGTATGTCCAAGCAAAGATCTCGGGGAATTCATGCAATAAATCTTCATATTGTTTTTCTTCCTCTCCATCCAAACATTTTCCAATTTTAATAACTTTTTCTTCATTGCAAGGATTCATCTTAACATTAGTGGTGTCACTTATGAGAAGATTACTTTGTTGAGGAGTATCCTTTAGCTGAGGGAATTCTTTCACAATCTCATCATTATCGGTCTCTTTTCCAAAGTAGGCTTCAGTATTCAAACAATAAGGGAGTCCCCTATTGTGATGATAATGAGGAAGAGTATCATATGCTCCTAAAAATTCAGCTAAAGAATCATCGGTAGGGAAAACGTCAAAAGCACAAGCACACGAAGGATCCCCATCAATGTATTCGGGGTGTTGCATTGATAGAGAGGTAGAAATAACATTAACACTAATGCATGGTCTTTTAGAAGCTTTAGTGCGCTTGCAGGGATTATAGCCAAGTCCAAAGGCATAACTATGAAAATTAGTCTCTAGAGGAACTTTTATCCCTTGTTCATGAGCACTGCAACCATTTCCATGATACCCATGCTTAGCAAAAATGCGAAAACCACGACCATAACGATCAGCCATTTCAGGAAGAGAAGGTGGTTTTTCATAAGACAAAGAATCAAACTCTTCATAATTAGAGGTGTGAGGAGAAGACGTTTGAGAAGTGGCCACAAAATTATTACTCATAGGTTCGGGTAAGATTGATTGATTTTTAGCTTCTTCCTTCTTTTCAACTTTAAGCTCTCTAGAAGGAACCTTATATTCACCCACAAAGGTAGGATTAAAATCAAGGGATCCCCAATCATCATCTACGAGAACCTTCTCAGGATCAAAATCCTTCTTATGTGTAGTTTCAAGTCGAGAAGAGTCTTCTTCAGGAGCTCCAGACTTATCCAAAGAATTTTGATCATTAGAGATTGAGGATTCACCGATAGGTATCTTGTTTAAAGAGTCACCACTAGACGAGGGCGGCTTAGAGGCACCCCCTTTGGAAGTAGATGTTTGCAAACAAGCTTGAAAATTGGTATCACCTATCAAGGTATATGTCTTATTGTTATAAATAAATTTAACTTGTCTATGCAATGTAGAGGGGACACCTTGCATACTGTGAATCCAAGGTCTCCCTAGTAGCAAGTTGTACGTTAGATTTCCCAACATAACATGGATAGGTGTAGGCAAAGTAACAGGCCCCACTATGATGGGTAAGGTGATAGTACCTAATGAAGTTTTAGCCACATTATCAAAGCCTCGAATAGGACGAGAACCCGGTTCAATTAAGGATGTGTCCACATTCATCTTATGCAAAAGATTAATGCTACACACATTAAGACCAGAGCCATTATCTACTAGTGTTCGCCTTATAGCAGTGTCTTTCATGATAACCACAATCATCAAGGGATCATATTGATGTTGGATTTCACTAGTAGGCAACTCATCTTGGGTAAACACAATTTGAGCTTTAGGATTCATCACAGAGTTAACCAAAGATGCTATATTACTAGATGTATTCGGTGGAGGAACATTCAAATCTTTCAAGGCATCTTGTAACATTCCATGATGAGCGGAAGAAGTTTGAATTAAATCCCAAAGGGATATCTTAGCAGGGGTAGCTTTAAGTTGTTCTATGAGATCATATTCCTTACAAAGAACTTGCAAAATACGGGGAGCTTGTGGAAGAATCGGTTGAGGATTCGGAAGCGAAACTGGAATAACAGGTGGAGGACTAGGTTGCCTATTATTTCTGGTATGATAAGTATGGGCAACATCATGGTAACTCTCTCTAGTTATTTGCTTGGCATAATTATAAGGACTTATAGGTTTTCTTCCTTGCACAGTGATGATTGGTTTATTCAGAGTACGAAAGGAATCATGATCATACCCTCCTTGGACAGTAAGGAGAGGTGTTTTAGGACTTTGAAAGGTGGGAGAAGGATAAGCTCCTTGGACTTCAAAGAGAGGCTTTTTATGCTCATTCAAGTTTATCATGTTAACCAATTTAGAAGTCTTGTTCTTGTTTAAAGATTTCGATAAAGCCACAAAGTCATCAAGAGCATCATCCAACAAAGCATGATCATATCTATTAAAAGGTTTATCTTTTGATTCAAAAGGAGACATCTCCTCATAGAGGGGATTGTTGAAAACAACCATGTTACTAGATTTAGTGGAAGAGTTGATAGGAATGTACCCTTGAGAGGACTCATTCAACTTATCCTTCTCATCACAACGAAATGGCATAGTAACAAGGTTTATGAGTTTTTGGTAAAATGAAGATTTGGCATATTTAGGGTTCAAAAACTCATCTAAAGCTTCATCTAATTCATCTTGGCTATACTCATAATAATCATCATAAGCATGAACATTTTGCAAATAAAAGTCTGACATTTTGAAATAAAAAGTGCATGAAATTTAAACACACAATGCAAAGAAACACACTTTCTCTTTTTTTTTTCTTTTTTTTTTTTTTAATGAAAATGAAAACACACTAAATCTAGATCTAGATCTAATAGATGCAATGCAAGAAGAAGCAATGATAGTTTCACCTTGGGTTCACCAAAATGTGTGGGGGAAAAAGCGAGACTAGGTTATCATGCCCTAATCCTACCTCTTGTCACACACTACAGAATACGAAAGAGCCTAGAGGTATCGCACAATTGGCTACTTCTTTTTGTGAAAGAGAGAGCCATGGGCTACCTATTAGGGTTTCTATTCCTTTGTTGTAATTGAAAGGTAAGATTATGCAAGTTCAATTCCTAACCCTAAAATGCAAGTATGAGCTAACAACAAGATTACAAAATTGAACTTAAACAATGGAAAGCTGTAAATACAAGGATGAAATAAGAATGCAGATGTGTACTCGGAGTCAAAATCGGACTGAAAATGTTCAGGATGGGGGTGCGGGTGCCACTGTCCTGAAAACTGCACCGAAAACTGTCGTTCTGCACTCTGAAACACTGTCGGGAAGCTGTCTGAAAGCTGTCTGTCCGGAGGACCAGGGTGCCCAGCGCCTCTGTCCCAAGGACTAGGGCACCCAGTGCCCCTATCATGGTAGGACCAGGGTGCCCAATGCCCCTATCCCAATCTTCTGCTCTGCAATTTGATACAGAGTGCTGTCTTGACCTGTTCTCTCCGGATCTGTATCCTGCGGCGTCGTCCGAGTCCTGAAACCTGCACTTATATCTGAAAAAGGGGGTATGGGTGGCTATATAGGGTTTTGCCTTAGTCAAACCCCCGCTTCGGTGATTTCCACCTCCACGAATAGCCAAGTTGTTTTGTAAAATGTATTGTGTGTGCAGACCTAATGTGTGTGCAAGGTCCTAAAATGCAAGAAAGCAAACTAGAGCAACCTAGAAAGTAAACCCTAATTGCTTGTAAATGATAATGTAAATTCTCTAAATCAAGATGCAAAGTGATCTCAAGCATGAATAAATGAGATATTGAAGCTTTATGCAAAGACATGAAAACAACATGAAATCATACCCAACCCTCAAGGGAGAGGTACAAGCCAATCTTCAGTCGGTAATCTCCTATTGTTCTTCAATGTCTTCCAAGCCCTAAATGGATGAATGGAATTGATAAATGCTTGATAGAGGGATGTTGTAAGATGTTGAAGTCTTCAAAGATCTGTTCTTTCACTGCATATGAGGTTCCTGGAAACAAAAATCCGATCCTTTCAAATGAAGAAAGAGAGCTCTTATGTATGAAACCCTAGGTCGCAATTTCATCTTTTGGCTGACCTAAAGATTGAATATCTCGCCAATTTCTTGGGGTTAAGCTTTATTTTATGATTGGATCGTGCTCCTAAAATTTTGGGAAAAATGTCCGGGACCGTGTGCACTCCGGGCGCCACGGTCCCAACAACTTTTCACCAAATTTTTAGGGCCGTCAGATATGATGATTTTAGAGAGAATCCCAAAGTTATAGGTGATTTCAAGATGTTTTGACCCCCGAAATCAAGCCCCCAAGCTCAGAATAGGGCCTAATTAGGGTTTTTGATTAAGTGATGTATTGGAGGAATAAAATGAAAGGGGAACGCTTTAATGAAAGGGCCCGACTTTGTGATGTGGAAGATGATGAAATAGAACCTTTAGACCTAATTAATTTGATTAATTAAGTGCTAAAGGGGAAATGCAATGCAAAATGCAACTGTGCCAAGGCGGGTGCTAAACTAGGTGTTAAATTGTACTGCTTTAGCAAGTGCGTACAATTTATGACGTTACAATGCCTTCATCACTCTTATCATCAAACTTACTAACATAGTCACCTCTCTTGATAAAACATTTACTACCAAAAATCTTAAAATAACTGACATTAGGTGATCTACCATACCAATATTCATAAGGAGTTTTATCCATACCTCTCTTTACCAATATCTGATTTATAGTGTAGACAGTTGTGTTGATAGCTTCTCTCTAGAAATTTTTTGCTACACCTCCTTGTATTAGCATCGTTCTAGCAGCTTCAAAAACTGACCAATTTTTTTGTTTCTGCAATACCATTCTGTTGTGGTGTCCTAGGTGCAGAAGATTCCTCTTAATTCCATTATCTTCACAATCTATAGTGAATTCCTCAAACACTTTATCTTCTTACCACTTTCCTTTTCAGCTAAGGCCCTGAATGCCTTAAACTTACTAATTTTGTCCTTCAAGAATGTGACCCACATAATTCTTGAGAAATCATCAGTGAAGATCATAAAGTATCTATCACCTTGAATACTTTTTGTCCTTATTGGTCCATAGAGGTCTGTATGAACCAAATCTAACAAATGTTCTGCTGAGAAAGATTTTCTCGTAAAAGTTGAGGATGTCATCTTCCCTAACTGACATTCCTTACACAAAGCATTCACTGGTTTGTCCAACTAAGGCAAACCTCTTACTGACTTTGACAATGTTATCAAAATTTATGACAAAATATCTGATGCCAAAGCCAACTATCATTTACTTTAGCAATTAAATAGTTGTTGACTTTAGGATTCAGATGAAACATGTTACCTTTTATTTGCTTGCCGATTGCAATTAGTTCACCTTTGCTCCCATAGATTTTTCACATTCCATTCTTAAATTCCAATGGATAACCTCTATCATTTAGTTGAGCTACACTCAATAGATTGTTCTTTAATCCTTCAACCCAGTAGACATCATCTGCACTGCTCTTTCCATTAAGAGAAATGGTTCCCTTTCCTTTTACGATGTAGGGTGAGTCATTTCCAAATCTCACAACTCCTCCATCAAATTCCTTCAAAGTATGAAATTTACTCCAGTCATTGGTCATGTGCTGTGAACAACCACTATCTATGATCCAATCATCAGAACTATCCATGCAAGAAACTAATGCCTTATGATCAGATGTCTCCTCTTTAATGGCAACAAAGACAATGTCTTCATTAGAATCTCCCTTAGATTCCTCATCAGTGATTCCACCATCAACTACAATGAGGCAATCTCTTTTGCCTTTTCCTTTGTACTTCTTGTACTTCTCATGTTTATGCTCATTGTCACCATTAGGACAGTTAGCTGCAATATATCCAATCTTGTTACATGTAAAACACTTCAAAGGTAATTTACCTTGTACTTACCGGTACCTCTAGGTAACCGCTTAGCCAACAATGCTTCAAGCTCAATCAGACTATCTTCATCATCAACTTCTCTGTTGGATCTAGACTCATAACTGTGACTAACATCTCTACTTTTCCTCATAGGTGGATTAGAAACTGAAGCTCTAAATGAAGATTCAGATTTTTGAGCACTACCATCGTAACCATTTAATTCAAATGCAGTAAGTTTACCAATGATGGAGTCAAGAGTTACCTTAGTTTTATCAATAGACTTTAGCTCCTAAATGGTTGCAACTCAGATAGTGTAGACCAGTAGAAGGGTTCTCAACACCTTACTAGCCACTATGACATCCTCCACTTTACCACTAGCACTCTTGATCTCATCAACTATCTCCTTGATCCTTTGACCATATTGTTGAATATTCTCACCTTCAACCATCCGCATGTCATCAAATTTACCTCTCAGACTCTCTTCTTTGGCAATCTTCACATGCTCATCACCGCTATAGATTTCCTCAAGTTTCTTCCACACATCATAAGAAGTCTCGAGACCATAGACATCAACATACTTTGAATCAGACAAAGAACTGATAATGGCCTCCAATGCTTTATTATTTTCTTGTTTCTCTTTCTTTTGATCATTAGACATAGTCCCACTACGTACAGTATATTATGTAACAACATGTTCCCAATATTGACTCTCTAGACTCTTGATATAGATTTTCATCCTATCACTCCATACTCTATAGTTTTCTCTATTAAAATTTGAACCTTCTTTCTTCATCATGTTCTTCTAGATCTTTACCTCAATCCGTTAGGCTTAGACACTAGAGGACCTAAAATGCTCTGATACCAATTGATGATATGATGAATCAATAAGGATCTGCACAACTACTAAGAGGGGGGTGAATCAGTAGAAAGAAAACTGACTAAACTTTCACCAAACTCAAAAACAATCTCTCAACTCAATCTCTAAACAAACTGCAATCGCACTGACAATTTACCAATTTGACTGTCATATCAAAATAATAGTATAATAGCTCTGAAACTCCCAAACCATTTAACCAAAACATCAAAATACTTTACTAACAATAGTAGAAGCACATTTCAGATTACTGTCGGTCATCTTATCATAACTAAGTGGATTTAATAGTTAAGAAAATCAATCATATCAAAACATAACCACAAAAACCACTCACCACTTGACACAATGATTTTTGATGTGGAAACCCAAATGGGAAAAACCATGATGGGGATGAATACCCAGAAGTATTCTAAACTCTTTTGAAGTTTTCCTTGTTAGGAGCCAAGCCTATTAAAACTTTACAAAATGTCATGTTAGGAATAGATCTTGTTAGGGATCACCCAGTTAAGGGAATGCCTATAATTCCCTTTTAGAAGCAATACCCTGTTAAGAGTAACCTCGATAGAGGATTTGAAATCCAAGCTAATGGATCACCTGGTTAGAGTATATAGATAGCACTAAGCTTGTTAAAGCTTACCCGGTTAAGGGATTTAACTATTGTAATTGTTAAAGAACAACAGGGGTTTGTTGATCTGGTAAATAGAACTACTCTTCTTGATCATATCCTTTTCATGCTCCTATCTGCCTTCACACGTACTACAGATACAACTTCTAGTGTGGCAACCAATCACACTGACACTTAACAAAAATTGTCAACACTACAACAAAACAACTCATTGACCTTATAAGAAAAACAATAGGTCGGTAACACATCACAAACCTAAGATCTCATAGAGATTACAAACAAATCAGTTCAAGTATGACCATTGGATTACATAGAAATCATTGCACATTGTTCAAGATAACCTCATCCGCTCCTTGATCACCGCTCATTGATTCTTGTAACTCATCACGTGGTTTCAACTTCATGCAATGTACTCGCTCATTTCAAAGATAAAACCATTATCTCTACACGCCAAAAACCACTTGAAACTCATCACATAAAACATGCATATGTGGCATAATCATTACCGTTCATCATTTGATCATAAATCAATATAACTGATTCACCAAGCTCCATCGATTAGGGTTTTGCACATCAATAGGTAGGGTTATCGATTGATCTCACTACTTCTATTGGTTTCCTTCACTTACACACCTACTGGTTGCAAAACAACATCATAACAACATCATCACTAGTTACAATTGACATCAATGACAACACAATAGTTCATCAATGCAATCTTCATGAAAATGCCAACAAGATGAAGAGTCACTTGATTGTGAACCACAAAATACCACTACTGATTTTTTTAGAACTGATTGGAGAACACTTGGGAGAGACTTTCCTCAAGAGCATTCTATCTATGACATTAAATAATCTATGCCAAATTATGACTATTATGTCATGAACCTTTAAGCACCTACCAATGACAATGACTATGACTTACCCCTTCATCTAGAACTAATTGATTGGGATAACCTAGAAAACCTTGAATTGGATGTCTTTTTTAATGATCATGACTTAGCTGTATATCTTAATGTTGTAAAACCCATAACACCTAAGATATCTTCCATCACAGAATCATGTAACATTTCTTGCAGTTAGGAGAATGCCAAACTTTCCAATTGAAAAATTAAAATAAAAAAAGGAAAAAGACCTAGTGCTGAAAACCATTTCATGGGAACACTAGATCAATCAAGAGTAAAAATAAAGGATGTATCTGACAATGAAAACCTCTTTGTGGCACCAGAAGATGGAAAATTTGACATCCTCCCTACATATTTTCAGAAGAGATTTCTTATTCTAATAGAGCCAATAGAATCAATAAACATTGGCACACCAAAGGATTCCAAGATACTTCATCCTACTGCATAATTATCAGATGAGGAGATGAAAGAATACATAGAATTCTTCAGACAAAGACAAATAATTTTTTCTTGGTCCTATGCAAACATTCTAGGACTTGATCCAGATCTTATCATGCATCATCTTAATGTGGATCTAAAAGCAAAACCATTTAAGAAAAAGATAAGGAAGATGCATCCACACATCTCTATCCCTGTAAAAGATGAGCTAAAGAAACTATTGGATGTGGGTTTCATAAGACCTGTTGCCTATCCAGAATAGGTTTCAAGCATTGTGCCAGTGTCAAAGTTGGATAAAAGCATAAGAGTCTGCACTAATTTTAGAGATTTGAATAAGGCATGTCCCAAAGATGATTTTCCACTACCCAACATTGATATAATTATGGACTTATTAGTAGGACATGAGATGTTTTCATTAATGGATGGATTCTCAGGATACAATCAAATAAGAATTGCTCCTGAAGATCAAGAAAAGTCAACATTCACCTATGCATGGGGTACTTATTGCTGGAATGTTATGCCATTTGGGCTTAAGAATGTAGGAGCAACTTATTAAAGAGCCATGACTATAATGTTTTATGATATGATGCATACATTAATGGAAGATTGTGTAGATGATATACTTGCAAAATCTCATACAAGGAAAGAACATTTGAACATCTTGGGCGAGATCTTTGATAGGCTTGAACAATATCAGTTAAGATTGAATCCAAAGAAATGTGCATTTGGAGTAACCATTGGAAAACTTCTTGGGTACATTATATCAGCTCGTGGAATTGAAGTAGACCCAAAAAAGGTCAAAGCTATCATGGAAATGGAGTCACCTAGGAACATAAGTCAATTGTGTTCTCTATAAGGGAGATTGCAATCAATCAAAAGATTTATCTCTCAATTAGCAGATAGATGTCATCCATTCACTCATCTTTTACATAAGAATGTTCCATTAAAATCAGATCAAAAGTGTTAAGAGGCTTTTATGCAAATCAAAGAATATCTCATGAATTCTCCAGTACTTGTATCACAAATCTAAGGGAAACCATTGTTGCTTTATATCTCAATGACACATGTATCATTAGGGTCTCTTTTAGCACAACATAATGAAGAAGGTAGAGAAAGAGTAGTTTATTACATCAGTAGAACACTTGTAGGCTATTAATTGAACTATACATAAGTAGAGAAGACATGCCTAGTAGTTGTATTTGTAACTCAAAAACTGCGACATTATATGCTGGCTCATTATGTGAAACTGATAACAAAAATAGATCCACTAAAGTATTTGTTGAACAAGTCAACTTTGACAGGTGAATTGGCAAAATGGGTTATGGTACTAAGTGAGTTTGATATAGAATATGTTGATTGAAAATCTATCAAAGAATAGGTCATTGTTGATCAATTATCTGAAGCACCTTTACAACATGACATACCATTGCAAATTGAATTTCCTGATGCAGACATTTTGATAATAAGTACAAAATTCTGGGAGTTGTACTTTGATGGTTCCTATTCATAATATGGATTAGGCGCAAGAATTTTGTTCATCACACCTCAAGGACACAATTCCAAAATCATATAGACTAAGGTTTCCTTGCACAAACAATACTACAGAATATGAAGCATTGACTATTGGGATCAAAATGGCTATTGAATAGAACATTAAGGAATTACATGTGTTTGTGGTGATTCACAATTTATAATCAACCAAACAAATGATGATTATAAAACTAAGGATGACAAGCACATGCCCTACAAATAGATGGTAGAATAATTTAAAGAACATTTTGAATAAGTATCATTCACTCAAATCCCAAGAAATGAGAATAAAGCATCAGATGCAATGGCTACAATAGCATCTCTATTGGAGAATCAAGAGAATCTGTTGGCATTATAACAAACAAAGGGAGATTGTTGGCATTTCAATAAGGATATTGAGAAGGTTGTTGATGATTATGGATATAACTGATTAAAGATGTTCACTGTCTTAATATTATTATTTTTTCATTGATGTCAAGAAATTGATTTTCTAATTCAGTATGATGTTGCCATATCTTAAGGAGTATGATTTGATGAGTATAAAGATGTCGGTAAAAGACACAGAAAGAATGTGATGAATAAGGGGAGGAATAAGTTATTCAATGGGCAACTATTACTGAGTTAGACAATGATGAGATCATGATGTTTAGATTGTTTTGATATCCTACATATGTTGATTGATTGTAAGGTTAATACTATACTATGTTACCGAGCAAAGAACCTAGTTGGTAAACCCTAAGGTTATCGCTATCAATTAATGAAGGCAGAATGTCTACCGAGTGAAGTTTAGTATTTACCGAGTTGCAACCGACTAGTAACAGAATGCACTGAATGAATAAAAGCATTATTTAATGAAAGAAGTTGATGAGCTGGAACTGATTAAATGATTGGTATGCCATGCATGAAGTTTGTTAAAGAATCTATGGTAAAGGAAAATCAGCAGGAAGATCTACAGCTCAGATTGAACCGCAATACCTTGGCACAAGTTCCAAGAAATGTATGCAAGTTCCAAGGTGGGGTAAAACATTTTCAGATCGAAGGATACATTGAACCTCATCAAGATTGAAGATTTGATGGCTATGATTGATCATGGGATATGTGATCAAGGATATTAAGCGGTTGGCAAATTGTTTATAAACAAGGAACTGTTGATAAACAATGTATGCGGGCAAGTGTATGCACAGGGATGCTACATAGTGATTACCAAGCATAGAAGCTTGAAGACCTATTTGAATAATAGAGTTTAGAGCCTAGTAGATGGACAAGATAAGTCCTAGAATGTATTGAGCAAATAAGAATCTGCTTTAGCATTTTTGATGTGAAGTTGCAGATAGATTTTTATTACTATTATTTTGTAAAGTGACAGAAAATCTCTTAACTGAGTGGACTTAACAGTCTTATTTGTAAAACCCTCTAGCAAGGTGACATTCTGATTGAGTGTTTGAAATCCTTTAACAAGGTCACTTCTAACAAGGTGAAGATCCTAACAGATCTGAGGGAAATCCCTTAACCAGGTCACATCTAGCAATGTGTATGTAATCTTTAACAGGATTTGCTTTTAACTGAGCATACTCTAGAAGAGTATATTTCTTAGTGGGTCCGAAATCCCACAATGGTTTTTCCCTATTTGGGTTTCCACGTTAAATCTGGTGTTATGAGTATTATGATGTTTATATGCTTTTGAGTTTGCATGTTTAGCAATTTTGGTTATATTGCTGAAGTATATGTTACCGAGGTTGAATCTGTTGTTTTTATGGAAGATTAAGTTTGTATGATTCACCCCCCCCCCTCTCATCTTATTAGCTTGGCATCTGTACTTAACATTAAGTATCAGAACTATCAATTGGTATCAGAGCTTTGGACTCTAGAAGAACAAGTTTAAAGGTACTTGTGGCAAAGATCCAAAGATGTATAAGAGGGATGCACCGAAGCTGAACGAGTCAAGTTTCTCTACATGGCAAAAAAGGATGAAGTTGCACCTATCAAGAGTTGGAGAATATGTTTTATATTATCAGGAGAATGATTTCATTACATCGAGCACCTATCCATTGACAATGGAAGAGATAAAGGCAAATCAACAACATATTCAAGCAATGACTGAAACAACATCTGCATTGACCGATATAGAGTTTAATGATCTAGAAGGCTGCAATGATGCAAAGGCAATTTGGGACAAGCTCATATCTGTGTATGGTGGAGAGGAACATGTTCAAAGGGAAAAGGTAAAAGTCTAAGAGGACAACTTGAATCTATGAGGATGAATGAAGGTGAGAACATAACCTAGTACAGTACAAGACAAAAGGAGATTGTCAATCAAATCAAAGGAGCAAGTGGAACTATTGAAGAAAAGGATATAACAAGTAAGTTGTTAAGAACCCTTCTACCAGCTTATGCAATCCGAGTCTCTACAATCAATGAACTGAGGTCTGTACCCAATATACCAGTTTCTTTAGATGCTACTATTGGTAAGCTACATGCATTTGAGTTAAGTAATTTTGATAACAGTGGGTCATCGGTAAATAAAGTTGAATCTGATGATTACAATGATAGAATGAGTAAGTACACTAAAGGGGATCACAATGGATCAAGTGAAAGATTTTGCAAGAACATGGAAGAAGTACACAAACTGTATGAGGAAATTAGAAAACAAGAAGAGTTTGAAGCACTACTAGCTAGAAGGTTACCCAGAGGCAAAGGTAAGTATAAAGGAAAACAAGCTTTGAAATGTTTCAATTGTGATAAGATAGGACATATGGCTTCTAACTGTCCTAACAAAGATACTACTGAAAAGAGAGATTACTGAGATGACAGACAGAAAGATAACCATTACAGAGGAAACTGAGACGTCAGAAGAAGAGATAAAAAGTCATGCTTAATAGCCGATGAGGAATCCAATGATGATAAATCACATGAAACCGATACAGAGGAAGTAGTTTATGTGGCTATCAAAGATGGATCAGATGAAGAAAGGTATGAAGAAAAAGCCCTAATATCTCACATAAATACTAATGATTCTTGGATCATAGATAGTGGATGCTCACATCACATGACAGGTGATAAACACAAGTTTGTTATGTTAGAAGATTATGATGGAGGCTATGTAAGATTTGGTAATGATGCACCATGTCTGGTAAAAGGCAAAGGATCCATAACACTTCTTGCCAATGCAAAATGTAATGATGCTTATTGGGTTGAAGGATTGAAATACAATTTGTTGAGTGTAGCACAACTAAACAATACAGGTTACTGAATAGAATTTCAGAAAGGAATTGTCAAAGTTCATGACAAGCATGGAAAGTTAGCTGCTATTGGGACACAAACAAAAGGTAATACATTTCATCTTGACTCAACTTGAAATAAGTGTTTGTATGCAAAGATAGATGATACCTGGTTATGGCATAAAAGGTTTTGTCATGTAAATTTTGATAATCTGATCAAAATAAGCAAGAAGCATCGAGTAAGAGGTCTACCGAGTTCGGAAAAGCTTGAGAATGCTATGTGCTGAGGATGCCAGATGGGTAAAATGACAAGATCAAGCTTTACAAGTAAGTCCTACACTTCTAAGGGAATTTTAGATCTTGTGCACACTGATCTTTGTGGTCCTATGAAAGTTCAAAGTTATTATGGTGATAAATATTTCATATTATTTGTGGTTGATTACTCAAGGATGATGTCAATAATGTTTTTAAAAGAAAAATCAAAAGCTTTTCAAATGTTTAAATGGTACAAGGCAAGAGTTGAAAGTGAAACAAGAAGACAACTGAAATGTATTAGATCAGATAGAGGAGGAGAGTTCACATCTGATGAGTTCAATTTATTCTGCAATGATCATGGTATAAAAAGATAAGTCTTTGCACTGAGAACTCCACAACAAAATGGAATAGCTGAGAGGAGAAATAGATCTATTGTGGATTGTGCCAGAACCCTGTTGATTGAAAAGAAAGTGCCACAAACATTTTGGAGAGAAGCAATAAGCATAGCAGTTTACACCCTAAACCGAGTACAATTGAAGAAAGGAACTTTGAAGACACCATATGAAATCTGGTATGACAAGAAACCTAATGTAAGTTACTTCAAAATCTTTGGAAGTAGATGCTATGTACACAAAGATGATAAAAATGGAAAGTTTGATTAGAAAAGTGAAGAAGGAACATTTCTAGGTTATTCTTCTAGAAGTAAAGCATTTAAATGTCTGATCAAATCATCTAACAAAATAGTAGAAAGTGCAAATGCGAAAATTGATGAATTTGCATAAAGAAATGATGAAGGAAACTCCAAATAACGAGAAGATTATGATGAGTTTGTCTATGTTCAACCGACAAGTCTTACTGAGAGAACTATTGAAGAAAATGAAGAGAATGTCTAGTTACCAAGTGATGAAGAAGATCATACAAAGCCTACCAAGCTTGTATTAGCCAAGTATGTCAAAAGACATCATGCATCAAGTCAGATTATAGGAGATAAGGATAATCCAGTGATGACAAGGAACAAACTGAGACATAACACATGTCTGATATCTAAATTTGAACTGAGAATAGTGAAAGAGATATTTAACAGTGAAGATTGGATAAATGCTATGACAGAAGAGATTGATCAAATCAAGAAGAATGACACATGGACACTGGTCCCAAGATCAAAGGGCAAAAATGTAATCGGTACAAAGTGGATTTTTAGAAAAAAGCTGAATGAAAAAGTTGAGGTCATTCGAAATAAAGCAAGACTACTTTGCAAAGGTTATGCCCAAGAAGAAGGAATTGATTATGGTGAGACTTTTACACCTGTGGCTAGACTTGAAGGAGTAAGAACATTGTTGGCATATGCTGCTTACAAGAATTTCAAGGTATATCAAATGGATGTCAAATCTGCATTTCTGAATGGTATATTAGAAGAAGAAGTTTTTATTGAACAACCTAAAGGATTTGTTGAAGACAAGAATAAAGATCGGGTATGTAAATTGAACAAAGCTTTATATGGTTTGAAACAAGCACCTAGAGCATGGTATGAAAGATTGCACTCTTATTTAATCAAGATTGGTTTTATAAGAACAAGTGAAAATAGCAATATGTACATTAAGAATGATGAAAATGGATTACTGATCTCAGCCATATTTGTTGATGATATTATCTTTTGTGGAAATGACTCAATATGCAAGAACTTTGGAAATGAAATGAGCAAAGAATTTGAGATGTCATTAATCAATGAGATAAAGTATTTTATAGGTTTACAGATACTACAAATGAAAGATGAGATTTTCATTACTCAATCCAAGTACATAAAGGAAATCTTGAAGAAATTTGGAATGGAGGATTCAAAACCAGTAAGTACTCCTATGACTACCAACTGTAAATTATCAAAGAATGATGAATCTGCATCTGTTGATGAGACACTTTACCAATCCATGATTGGAAAGCTACAATATGTTGTTCATAGTAGGCCAGACATAGCACATGCAGTAGGTATAGTTGCAAGATTCTCTGTAGATCCTAAGGATACACACATGACAACAATCAAGAGAATTTTCAGATACTTGAAAGGCACTGAGGATTATGGCTTAGTATATCATAAAGGAAATGACTTTGATTTAAAAGTTTGTACTGATGCTGATTGGGAAGGCAACATCGATGAGAGAAAAAGCACAAGTGGAGGAGCTTTCTTTTTAGGAGAAAGACTAGTGAGTTGGCTTAGCAAGAAACAAGGATGTGTTTCATAGAATACGTTGCTACAACATTGAATTGTACCAACATAGCATGGATCAAACAACTGTTGGAAGGTATAAATGAGAAAGTTACCGAGCCAGTAACTATATTCTGTGACAATACTAGTGCCATTAACATTTCAAAGAATCTTGTTATGCACTCTAAGATGAAGCACATCTCTATCAAATATCATTATCTTAGAGAAGAAGCTCAAGAGAAGAAAGTGGTGTTGGAGTATGTTAGCACAAAGGAACAAATAGTAGATATCTTTACTAAGCCACTGCCAAGGGACACTTTTGAGTATCTCAGAAGTAAGTTAGGGGTCCTACCCCTATCTTCCATTCACTGACCGAGTTCAGTGAAAGCATCAATTCGATGACTCTACAGACTATCTTTTAGGAGTTGATGTTGATTTACACACTTTAGGATGTTTTCTAAAGGTGTGCAGGAAACAATAACAGGGAATAGGAATTGAAGACAAAATGCTTTGACCGAGACTAAGTTGACACATAACAGCAGTAAATCACTTCATACATGAAGAAATTATGTTTTAGTTCTTTACTTTTTGGCATTGTTGTCAAAGGGGGAGAAGACTGAAGAAAAGAGGAGAAGACTAATGTATGGGGGAGAAGACTGATAACAGGGGGAGAGCATTTCAGCATTTTATAATCTCACAACAATCCGAATCAGTTAGGTCAAATCAATTGTTTTTTCCATCAATGCCAAAGGGGGAGATTGTTGGCATTTCAATAAGGATATTGAGAAGGTTGTTTATGATTATGGATATAACTGATTAAGGACGTTTACTGTCTTAATATTATTATTTGGTCATTGATGTCAAGAAATTGATTTTGTAATTCAGTATGATGTTGCCATATCTTAAGAAGTATGATTTGATGAGTATAAAGATGTCGGTAAAAGACACAGAAAGAATGTGATGAATAAGGGGAGGAATAAGTTATTCAATGGGCAACTATTACCGAGTTAGACAATGATGAGATCATGATGTTTAGATTGTTTTGATATCCTACATATGTTGATTGATTGTAAGGTTAATACTATACTATTTTACTAAGAAAAGAACCTAGTCGGTAAACCCTAAGGTTATCGCTATTGGTTAATGAAGGCATAATGTCTACTGAGTGAAGTTTACTATTTACCAAGTTGCAACCGAGTAGTAACAAAATGCATTGAATGAATAAAAGAATTATTTAATGAAAGAAGCTGATGAGCTGGAACTGATTAAATGATTGGTATGTTGTGCATGATGTTTGTTAAAGAATCTATGGTAAAGGAAAATTGGCAGGAAGATCTACAACTCAGATTGAACCACAAGTTCCAAGAAATGTATGCAAGTTCCAAGGCCAAGTAAAATGTTTTCAGATTGAAGGATACATTGAACCTGGTCAAGATTGAAGATCTAATGGCTATGATTGATCATGGGATATGTGATCAAGGAGATTAAGCGGTTGGTGAATTGTTTATAAATAAGGAATTGTTGATAAACAATGTATGTGGGAAAGTGTATGCACAGGGATGCTACATAGTGATTTGTATTGATCAAATAAGAATCTGCTTTGGTATTTTTGATGTGAAGTTGCAGATAGATTTTTATTACTATTATTTTGTAAAGTGACAGAAAATCTCTTAACCGAGTGGACTTAACAGTCTTATTTGTAAAACCCTCTAGCATGGTGACATTCCGATTGAGTGTTTGAAATCCTTTAACAAGGTCACTTCTAACAAGGTGAAGATCCTAACAGATCTGACGGAAATCCCTTAACCGGGTCACATCTAGCAATGTGTTTGTAATCTTTAACACGATTTGCTTTTAACCGAGCATACTCTAGAAGAGTATATTTCTTAGTGGGTCCAAAATCCCATAGTGGTTTTTCTCTATTTGGGTTTCCATGTTAAATCTGGTGTTATGAGTATTATGATGTTTATATGCTTTTGAATTTGCATGTTTAGCAGTTTTGGTTATATTGCTGAAGTATATGTTACCGGGGTTGAATCTGTTGTTTTCATGGAAGATTAAGTTTGTATGATTCACCCCCCCCTCTCATCTTATTAGCTTGGCATATGTACTTAACATTAAGTATCACAACTATCAGAATCAACAATGTTACAAATTCTTAGTGGAATATATCTTAACCCCTACCATTGAATCCAAGCATACACACGTGATTTTCCTTATATTCGGAACCCATCAATCCTTATACAGCCAAACTTATCAATACTTAAAAGAGAATATCCTTCTTCCTAACCTATCTTGCAATCAGAGAAGAAATTTTATCCGTCAGTCATCCCATTATACTATTATTGTTGATACCTTATATAGGCGAGGTCTAGATAGCACTTTATTGAGGTTGTTGGCATTTGGCATTATGTTGTCATTGATGTCAAGCGGTTTGGCAAGGTCACCGATAAGAAAGAAGGAGTGACCGGTATGATGGAAACTCACATGAGAGTGAGCAGACAGAATGAAGGCTTATCGATAAGGCATAAACCAGGATGAAGACTGTATATATTAACTTGTTGAGTAAACAACCGGTAGAGAAATACATTGGTCTGAAGGTTGGCTGCCTATTTTTTTTTGAAGAGGCAGAATGATAAAGTTAGATGTGTTACTGGTGAAGTGTGCACTACCGGTTAGCAGAAGAAGAAGGTCTCACCAGTATAGGGATGTACTGTTATGAGTTCATTGAATGATCAAGTATGAACCAATTGTGTGTCGGTGAGCTAAGTGATTGACCATTGTGATGCTATATGGATCTGAGGTGGCAAACATGCAAAGGTCCGTGAAGCCTCCATCGACATTGTTGTTGAAATAGCTAGTCAATATTAATGAAACAACCACAAATCACAGGACTGAAAAATGACTGATGCGGCTCGAGGAAGATCAGGGAGCAGTTGGCACCTAGATCAATGCAAAGGAAATCTGATTGCAATAAGACCTTGAAAAGGAAACAACCAAGTGTTTTATGAGTCGACAAATTTCAAGGTAGGAAATATTTTACATGATTGCTATCTTTAGCAAGTATGCATTGGGTAATGGAAATGTGTATAGATGCATCCCTAGTGTACTAGTGATCAACCCAAGACAAACTGGATTGGATCTCATACAGATTATGTCGGGAAAAGGAAACCCTAACTGCTTCAAATTTGAATTGCTTCTTGGCGGGAAACCATGGTGATAAATATATGAGCTTGAGACAAAGCAAGTTGATATTGTAGAGAAGAAAATGTGAGAAGAGAGATTAAGTGTAGAGAAGAAGTTCAACCTTAGAATTGAGTTTAAGAAAGTTGTAGAGTGAGTGAGCAAGAAAACCGTGAGAGGGTTTAAGCGACAGTGATTGAGTACCGGTATAACTGTAGTTCAATAGTTAAGCAAAACTGGAAAGGTGTAGTAGAGAAAGGCAGCATCCAAGTGTTACACAGTGTGTAGTGGGACTGTGAGAGATAAAGAGTGATAAGAGAGGCCAAGAATTAGAGAAAGCAATCTCACAACTGGTAGTGTGAGATTTAGTGGAGGAGAAAATATTATCAATCGATAGCAAGATATTTGATCAAGTGTTGCAAAATTCATTTGCAACAAGAAGCCTTAACTGTATCTAGATTGTATTTCAATATACTTCTCCAAGCTGGAGCTTGGTGAAGGGGTTGGTGCTCCTTGGGTTAGTGCCCTAAATCTTTCTAATCTAGTGTTTTACCTGTGAAGCTGGATTGAAGTAGTAGTCTCTAGCACCTTTTCTTACCAAGGTTCTCCCATATTGGGTTTTCCTCATACATCTAGTGTTGTGAGGTTCATTTGTGTGATTGATCTCTTTGGCTTTCTTTCTTGCTTTACTAGTTTGATTGTCTTGTGCTTAAGTTAATAACAAGTTTTCTGAAGCTGCTTTGAAAGGTCAAAAAGTCTAGGTACCACTTATTCACCCCCTCTCAGTGGTACTCTGTGTTCAACAATTGGTATCAGATCCTAGGTTCCTAGTTATCTTTAAACATTGGGTAGATTTTGGACTTTGAACACAATGGGAAGAAATGAGTCTTCTTCCTCAAAAGCCCCCATGTTTGATGGATCCAACTATGCCTTGTGGAGTAGAAGAATGGAGACCTATATTTCCTCCTTGGGTTTTGATATGTGGATGTCTGTCAAGAATGGGTATGCTATTCCAAGTGTTCCTCCCACTGATCTGGATGCCAAAAAGAAGTATGAGAACAATGCAAATGGAAAACATGCTATCTAAAGTGGGTTGTCTGATAATGAGTTTGTCAAAGTTAGGCACAGTGTCTCAGCAAAGGAGACTTGGGATAAATTGCAGAGGTTGTTTGAAGGAGATACAAAAGTCAAAGAGGCCAAGTTGCAAGCACTAAGGGGCCAACTTGAAAGCATCAAGATGAAAGATGATGAAAAGATTGCAGACTATCTTCATAGATTTGATGAAACTATGAACACGATTAGAGGACTTGGAGAAGAGATTGCAAATAAGATTCATGTCAAGAAGGTACTTATATCTCTCACACCCAAGTATGATACTAAGGTGTCTGGCATAGAAGAAGCCAAGGATCTGACGACTTTTACAATGGATGAGTTATTTGGCTCACTTACAACCTATGAGATGAGAACAATCGGTGATACTTCTTTAAGGAAAGGAGCAGCATTCAACATCACCAAAAAGGGGAAAGAAGAAGCTACTGATAAAGAATCCAGTGAAGATTTTGATACAGAAGTAGCAAACTTTGTCAGGAATCTCAAAAGAGGATTTGACCAGTATAAAGGAAAGCTACCACTTAAATGTTTCAACTGTGGGGAGGTTGGACACTTTTCTACAAATTGTCCCCACAAATAAACCGATGGAGATGAGTCAAGAGAGTTCAGAAAATCCACTGGCAAAGATAGAGAAAGAAACGACTACCGGCAAGGAAGGAGAGGCTACCAGAATCAGAATAGCCTATATATCATTAGGATGATACAACAAATGAAGAAAATGCATCACAAGATGATTACCATGAGAATGACAGAAAAGTCAATCTCTTCATGGCACTTGGTGAATCGGTTGATGAAGATGAGAAAGAGGAGGATATTGAAGCTGAAGTGGACTTGGAAGGTGAAATTATTAGTACTCTTAAGGAATTGAGAAAAATAAGAAGATAACTAAAAAGGGTCAAGCTTGCTGCAGTAGATGAACAAGATCTCTTGAAGCAATCCCTAGATGAGTCCAGTCAAGTTATATCTAACTTGAAATTGCAGCTAGAAGAAACTAAGAGGATATGTGAAGCTACATCCTCTGATCTGACAAAGAAGAAAAAAGAGCATCAAGAGCTGGAAGGAGAAATAGTGAAGCTCAGAAAGGAGCTTGAAGAAAGTAATGAAGAAATAAAAATAAGGAGCAAATATGAAGGTAGCACCGAGGCCTTAGACAAGATGTTGATCAAATAGAAGCAATCCAAAGACACTGGTGGTTTAGGCTTTGAAGAAGGTCAAAGTTCAACCTACAAAGATAAATCTGACAAAGAAATAAAGTTCACCTCTTCTTTTGAAGGTGAAGAAAAGAAGATATTCACCGAAGGAAAGGATATGGGCAAAAAGACATATGCAGATGTTGTTGGAAATTGCCACTCAAATCGGTATAAAACAAAGAACCTAAAGCCACACCTTTTGTATCAACATGCAGATCCAAGGAGAACTGCAAGAGTTGACCATGAAGGATTCAACAACATGAATGGAAGACCCTTGATGAGGCAGTCCCATTCAGGACCAAGGCAACCTAACCAGTATGTTTAAAACTTTCATGGTTATTGTTACCGGTGTAACAAATTTGGGTATAGAATAGCTAACTGTAGACTAGTCAATATGCCCTCTATGAGTTATGAAAGTAGAAATCCATTTAATGCACTCTGGGATATGAATGTTGTCTATTATCAGTGCAATGGATATGGTCATAAGAGTTTTGAATGTAGGAATAATAAACCGATATCCTACAATAATTTTAAGGATGTTCCCTTATATGAAGATGTAAAATGCTATAACTGTCAAGAGTTTGGACACATAGAAAAGTTGTGTAAAAATCAGAAGATCAAGCAGAAGAAGACAAATCTTGATGAAGAATCAGTAACTGAACCTAAGCACAATATAGCAGCTGACAAGAAGAAGGAAACCAAACCGGTATGGGTTGAGAAAGAAAATGAAAAGTCAAAATCAAGTCTCATAGTGCAGTTTGCCTTACATGCTAAAAGGAAAAATCTATGGGTTGTAGATAGTGGTTGCTCCAACCACATGATTGGTGACAAAAAGAAATTCATCAAACATGAAGATTGGAATGGTGGTTCAGTAAGGTTTGGAGACAACTCATCCATCAAAATAGAGGGAAGAGGCACTCTAAGTATTGATGAAAAATTGAAGGTAGATGATGTATATTATATGGAAGGCCTAAAGCACAATTTGCTAAGTGTGAGTCAAATGTGTGACAAAGGTTAGAAATTCACCTTTGACTCAACCAGTTGCTAGATTAAGAAAGATGGTATCGGTAAAGTTGTGGTAGAAGGAAAGAGAATAGATGGAAATGTTTATAATCTGAAGGAATGCTATGAGTCCCAATGCATGTTAGGACAAGTTGATGAAATTTTACTATGGCACCAAAGATTAGGCTACATAAACTTTGATAGCCTAGTTGCAGTAAGTAGAAAGGGGTATGTGAGGAATATTCCACCCATCATCAAAACAGTAAGCACATTTTGTGATGAATGTGTGAAAGGTAAGAAAAGTAAGGTGAGCTTAAGAACAAAAGAGAACAACACCTCAAGACCACTTGAAATTGTGCATACAGATCTGTGTGGTCCAACTAGGATAAGAGCACTTGCAGGAGAAAGATTCTTTGTGCTCTTTATTGATGACTACTCAAGAATGACATGGGTCACCTTCCTACAAGATAAGTCACAAGCATTTGAAATATTCAAGATCTTTAGGAAGATGGTAGAGAAAGAAAGTGGGTGCAGGTTAAAATGCCTAAGATTAGACCAGGGTGGAGAGTTTAAATCAAATGAATTTGAAAATTATTGTGAAAAACATGGAATTAGAAGGCAATACTCAGCTCCTAGGACACCACAAAAAAATGGTGTGGTAGAAAGGAAGAATAGGATAGTCAAGGAGATGGCCAGAACCATGTTAAATGAAGCTAGTCTACTAGACACATATTGGAAGGAAGTTGTTCATACTATTGCACACACTTTGAACCAGGTTCAATTAAGAACAAACAACAGAATGACACCTTATGAGTTGTGGTATGATCAGAAGCCATCAATCAAATACTTCAAAGTATTTGGAAGCAATTTCTTTATCAAGAAAAATATGGATGGCCTAGGAAGTTTTGACTCCAGGAGTGATGAAGGAATCTTCCTTTGTTACTCATCTAACAACAAGGCCTACAAATGCTACAACAAAAGACTAAGAAGAGTCATTGAGAGTGTGCATGTAAAAGTTGATGAGGATATGCACAAAAGATGTCAACCATAGGTTAATGGGTATGACAATTTTGGTGATGAAGATGATGAAGGTCAGTCAGTTATTGAATTTGAGGAAGCATCCAAGAAGGCTCCCAACTGGTATGTACAGCTCAATCACTCAGAAGAGAAAATTCTGGGAAATAAGAGTGATGGTGTGCAGAAAAGAAGAAGACTTGCTCGGAATGATGAACAAGTCAACCTCTACCTCATGACTGAAGTTGAACCCAAAACATTCAATGAGGCCAGCAAAAGAAAAGAATGGATGGATTCCATGGAAGAAGAACTGCAACAAATTAAGAAGAACAAGACTTGGCTACTAGTCCCTAGATCAGAAGACAAGAACATCATTAGCACAAAATGGGTCTACCTGAATAAGATGAATGAAGAGGGTAAGATTGTTAGGCACAAAGCTAGACTAGTGTGAAAAGGTTACTCTCAAGTAGAAGGGATTGACTTTGAAGAAACACTGGCACCAGTACCTAGATTAGAAGAAATTAGAATGTTTTTAGCCTTCTCTGCCTACAAGGGCTATAAAGTATATCAAATGGATGTAAAATTTGCCTTCCCAAATGGAAATTTGGAAGAAGAAGTATACATGGAACAACTAGAAGGGTTCCTACTACATGATGATGAAACATTTGTGTGTTGGTTGAAGAAGGCCTTGCATGGTCTAAAGCAAGCTCCTAGAGCATGGTACTCAAGATTAGATCAGTACCTGAAGGAGTAGGGATTCAAAAAGGGGAGTGCTGATAGTAATTTGTACATAAAGAAAGATGGGAACCACATGATCATTGTGGTTGTATATATAGATGACATTATCTTTGGAGGCAACAAGGACACCCTTTGCAAAGAGTTTGCTGATCAGATGCAGTTAGAATTTGATATGTCAATGCTTGGTGGATTGACATATTTCCTTGGCTTGCAGATATTACAGCAAGATAAGGGAATCTTTATCTCACAAATCAAGTATGGAAAGGAGATGTTGAAGAAATTCCAACTGGAAGATTGTAAACCGGTAAGTACCCCCATGGTGACCGGCAATAAACTAAGTAAGAATGATGAATCACCAGTGGTGGATCAGACTCTATATAGATCCATGATAGGTAGTCTATTATATCTAACTGCTTCTAGAGCGGATATAGTACAGGCAGTATGCATGGTGGCCAGATTTTGAGTTACACCTAAGCAGTCACATATGAATGTTGTAAGCAGAATCTTTAGGTACCTATAAGGGACACTCTGTTATGGATTATGTGTTAGATGCAATGACAGTCCCAAAGACACTGAGAGGGGGGGTGAATCAGTGTCTAACCAGTTTATGGAGTATTTGAATTTGTTTATAACTTTGTAACCCAAATTAATGTATCGGTAAACAAGAAATAGTGGAGTAAAGAGAAATAACAAAGACAACATAAATGCACACCATAACACAAGATTTTTTGGCGAGGAAACCCAGTCTGGGAAAAACCTTAGTGGGATTTGTGACCCACAATATTTACTCACTAGCCAATATGAACAAATATTACTTACAACAGGGGCCTGCACATGCAGGAAGGCCAACATCCTAGAGCTCACTGCTCAATAGAAGAGTCTCATTGACTACAAAATGGATAATTAAATTTAATACAATGTACTGCTCAAAATCGCATCTACAATGCTTGATTCAGTACCGGTTTAAGCTCTATCATAAACCTTAACCAAAAACCTTGTCGGTGAATGATACTCACTTACATAACCTATCTGCCTTATCACAAAATATTTTTTCTATCTTCTACATAATATTCTTCTATGCCGTGCTACTACAAAATGACTTATTCGATCTCATACATATATGAGTCTTTATAATATATCATGTCGTCTTAAAAATAATTATTTACAATATAATTCACATAAACAAAACTTTGTCTCATGTCGGCCTGAGTGCCAGTATACTTCATTTCCAATGTAATTTGGATGCTGGTGAGTGTGTCTGTCAGTGCCAGTAGATGATGTTTGTGTTGTCAGTGATCCTGTTCAACCTGTTTCTGGTTGGTTGCCATCAATGATAACATCAACCATTCTCATGTGAGTGCAGAATGCCAACAATCTCCCCCTTTGGCATTGATGGCAACACTCATGAGAAAAATCCAAAAATAAAATCCAAAATCTAATCCCCAAAAAGTGTGCTCCCCTTGAGCAAGTGATCTCTTCAGTGCATTTATTTTTCTCCATGCTACTCCCCCTTTGACATCAATGGAAAAGGATGTCAAAAAGAATCAAAGAATACAAAAATGCTACCTCATAGCCTATAACCAATTGCTTACAAGTTGAAAAATGTCTGCCAAAATTAGATTCAGGCTCTGCATGAATTTGTTATTGTCAGAAAGAATGTTTTTTGTCTGCTAGATCATGTCGGTCAGATAGTGCATCTGTTGCTCTGGTGACCATTCTCCTTGAATTATTGTCTTTGATAGCTCAACCCACTGAGTAATAAGACTATCCAATCTTGGACCAAGTTTTATTTTTAGTTCTCGGGCCTTTAACCTTATCCTTTCTTTCTCTTTCTCAAGTTTCTCTAACTTTTCCTCATAAACTGTCATTTCTTGTTCAAAAACTGAGGTAAGTCTCGAAGAACCTATCATATTATCCACAATGTTATCTATCTCCTTTTGTGTCTTCTTAATTTCCTCATCAATATCTTCAGTTAGGTGGTAAGGCTTGCTAGCTTCTCTATACAACTCCTTTTATTCCAAAATTGTTGAGTTAAGTACCGGTAATAATGAATCCATGTGCTTAGTACAATCTTTGATAGTTTTCTCAAAGAATTCATCTTTCTCTTTATCTACTCTTTCCTTTACAGTTTCTTCATTTACCCTATCTATGGTTAGAACATTTTCAGCAATAAATTTGGACAATGCGTC
Organism: Cryptomeria japonica; assembly: GCF_030272615.1. Taxonomy (NCBI): domain Eukaryota; kingdom Viridiplantae; phylum Streptophyta; class Pinopsida; order Cupressales; family Cupressaceae; genus Cryptomeria; species Cryptomeria japonica. Next base: position 660,382,265 of record NC_081408.1, on the reverse strand, counting down.
TAATTTACCTAAAGAATCATCAATGTGATCTATCTCAGAGGTTGGTGCAATCATCTTCAAAATAGGTAATGTGTCATCAATAGCCTTCAATGCTAATGCATTGTAATCTATTATCCTCTTAATTGAATCCAAAAGAACATCGGTTACATTAGTGGGTCTGAATTCTCCAGTGGATGTGCTTAGTTTTTCAATAGATTTCCTTTCAACAGATACTTGCCCAATTGCCTTAACTATTCCTTCCTTGTTTCCATCAATTGCTTCTTCTTTATTTACATTTTCTGTCGGTTTCTCTGTCTATGTTATTATCTCTACTTCTTCTAGTTTTTTAGTCTGAGTAAGTACCTTTGCATCTGTGGGTTTCTTTGTCTCTATTTTCTCAGTGTTAGTTACCTTAGCCTCTGTCGGTATCTCAGTGTTCTGAGAGTCAATAGTGTGTGACGGTGACTTAGAGATGTCACTGTTCTTAACATCGGCTGCCTTAACCTCTGTAGTCTCTTTATCCACAACAATGTTAAAATCTTGTGTATCAACATTCATAGTGAAAAGAATTTCAGAATCTAGGTTAGTGTCATTAAGTGTTACTTCTTCAGTTGTCTTATCCGATCGATTGTCTATATGTACTAGTGTATCTAAAGTTATTGACGAAGTATCCTGTGTTGGTGGAGGAATGTTATCTGTGACCTTTACAACAGGTATACTACCAATTTTTCTTTTACCTTTGTCCTTTTGGTATACCTTCAGAAAAGATTTATCCAATTTTTGTCTCTCCCTTTCCTCTTTCTTTTCTTTTTTAAGAAAAAATATGTCCCATTTGTCTACAGTTTCATCAGCAATTTCTTTTACTCTCTCAGCCATTAGGCTAACCTATCGGTGTCCACTTACAAAAACTGAACGATTTGCTTCATAAATTAGTTCATCAGTTTCCTCTTTAGAATTTACAGGGTGCACTACCAATAATGCTTCAAATTTTAACTTTTTATCTAATTCCATTACTGACATTCTTTTAGCCTCTAATCTTAGATACAAGTCATTCGACAAATCATCTGCAACTTCAATCAAAACCTTCTTATAGATGTCAAGATGCAAAATTATACTAGCCTTTATAGTCTCCTTGTTAGAATCCTTGAATGAATGATACAATTTTCTCACATTACTGAGATTACCTTCTTGTGTTATCTCATTTACTAGTTCCTCTAGTGTAAGGGTATCCGGTGTCTTACTTTGTTTCTTCTTAGGAGTTAGTTTCTTCTTAGGCTCTCTTACAACCTTCTGCTTTTTCCTTAAAGTTATATCATTTTTAGGAGAAGGAGAAGGTATCGGTGAGGGTTGCCTCTTCCTCCTCTCAACTCTCATTAAATTAGCTACTTTTCCACTGTCTGTATCTGAAGAAGTGACAACCGGCGAAACATGAGCTACTAGTTCCAATCCTTTCAGTCCACTAGAAGATATACCACTCAAGTTCATTATATTTTCTTTAACCTCCTTAGCCATCTTGGATGCATCTCTGATAAATTTCTCTCTTCTTTTTCTCTGCTTCTGCATCAAAACAACACTCTCAATGGTCTCAGCACTACCAAAAATTTCTTCAGATGGTTCCTTAGGTGCATCAAGAAGTGTTTTAGCATATGCTTCAATAATATTTAGATCAACTTCATAACCCATTTCTGTTATACAAATAGTTCTAGAAGTGATGGCTTCCATCCATGTTTCATCTTGTTTGATTACAAAGAAAATTTGCTTATCATACTTGTGTATAATGCTCTGTGGTATCCTTTCTCTAGCCTTCATCCTAGTTTGGAAGTTTTTGAAGTAGTCTTCTATAATGTTATCACTGTTAGAGCCCATACCAGTGATAGCTTCCATGATTTGTTTGTCTACCAGGATTTCATATCCAAAGTCCTCATGACCAATGTTGGGTATCTCTTTGGTGAAGTAAAGCATCAAACACACAAGTAGATTGCCAAAATGGAATGTCCCCTTCTTATCACCCTTAATCTTTTTCAGTTTATCAATCAGTTCATCCTTAAGCCTTCACAGATATCAATCCTAGAATTGTTCTTAACCATCTCATATGCACTATGAATACATAAGTTGGAAACAGAGTTTAATCTATTTGCATGAGTTACTCTATAGCCAAGTACCATGCTCACACATCTCACATTTGCATCAGTAATGTCATTAACCCTAAGAGACCTATTGTCGAATGTGGCTTTGGTTAGGTCTATAACACCCTTGTTAGGTATCTTCTTTGTTTTGTCAGGCCTACTACCGATTGAGGGTAAACCAGTAACTGCCTTGACTGCTTCCCTTGAGATTTTAAAAACAAAATCTAGCCACATAAACTCTCTATGAACTCTGCTCAATATAAGATGAACTACCTCCTTCAAAAATTCAGGTATGTTCAGAATTTCAACAAATCCCAAGTCTCCTACAATCTTATGCTCCGGTTTAACCAAACCTTGTTCATCAGTAATAACATCATTGTACATGTTCTTTAAGTCATCAGTCCCTAAATTTTCTATGTTGCAGTGAATGTAAATCCTTGGGTCTTCCACAAAAATGACTGCCTTCAGAATTTTTGAAAAAGCTCCGATAGAATCATCTTACTTGGCAATTTTAGGGATGATTTTAAATACGGGTCTAGGGTGCTTAATGTTTTCTACCACAGTAGGGTTCGCAATAAACTTAGGTACAGAAGATGAAGATGCCATTTCAATAGATAAAAACCTCTTACTTGAAATCTTGAATGCCTGAAAAACACTTTGTTGCTTCGCCTTAGGATGCCTTTGCTCAATTTTGCACTCTTATAATGCTTGGATGCTTGGTGGTTTGAAATGAGGGTTTTCTGGTGCTTTATAACCAAAAAGTTCTTCAAAAACTGCATTAAATGCTTGCTGGTTAAGTGAAATCTTAACAGATCTGCCGGTAAAGAAGAAATGTGTCTTCTTACCATCAATTGAGGGTAGAATGCATGATTTTCAACCTTTTGCCATACCCCCTGAGGATTATTTCTTAGATAGATGAAGAATCGCCTACCAGTGGAGGGTTACTTTGTTCTATCGGTGCAGAGACAGTTTCATCAACTCTCTAATCTCTCTTCTTAATCCATTATTTTGAAAATTCTTTCTTTATTTCATTTACCTTTTCTTTTCCCTTCTCATTAGATCCTTTATTGTTCATCAATATAGTCTTGCTTCTACAAAATTTTGCAATATGCCCAATCTTGTTACATGCATAACAAGTTACATAATTCCTCTAAATAACTTTTCCATATCGTTGACAAGTTTTTGTCCTACATTGATTAGATAAATATCCAAATCTACCACAAACATAGCATTTCACATTCATTTTGCAATTTTCTGAATTGTGACCAACTTTATTGCATTTGGAACATTGACCGGTGGGTAAGTTTGTATTCTGATTATTTCTAAATCTGCATTGATTTTCTTTATGACCAAATTTGTTGCAATTAAAATATTTCCCATTAAATTTATAAGCATTAGGTTGTCTTACCAGTTTGTTGTGATCTTGATTATTTTTAGTCCCAAAACTTTCTCCATGTTCAAATCCAAGTCCAATTGTATCTCCATTAGGTTTTTATCTTTTCAGCATGTCATCAAGTCTTTCTAAACTTTTCTTGAATTTGTCTTTGTGTTCATCTGAAGTGATCAATTCATTTTCTAGAATGCCAATTTGTCTCCTAAGCTCCTCTTTAGCATGTTGCATGTGAATCATATGTCTTTAGCATATCATTCTCATGACAAAGTCTCAGATTTTCATTTGCTCCATCATTAAGTCTCCTAGTCAAGTCTTCTTCATTCTTCTTTTTGTCTTCAATATCCTGACATAGCATCATGGTTAAATCTTGCATTTAATTCCTCATGTTAGTGTTCTCTTGCCTCAACTTTTAAGCAATATCACTAAGAGTTTCCTTTTCATCATCAGCTCATGAAGTTCCTTCCTCTTGTTTTGTGCTATAACTAGGTTCTCTTGAAGTCCTTTAAAGAATTCCTTAGCAATCTTCAGATCATCTTCAAGTTTGACATTCTTCAATTTTTTTTGCATCAAAATATTCAAGAGCTCCTTCCAACTATTTTCTCAGACTCTCCATCAATACTAGTTTCATAATCTTCCTCAAGTTGTTAGGTTTTTGGAAATAGAGGACTAGGCTCTGATACCAATTATTATATGCAATGACAGTCCCAAAGACACTGAGAGGGGGGGGGGGTGAATCAGTGTCTAACCGGTTTATGGAATATTTGAATTTGTTTATAACTTTGTAACCCAAATTAATGTATCGGTAAACAAGAAATAGTGCAGTAAAGAGAAATAACAAAGACAACATAAATGCACACCATAACACAAGATATTTTGGCAAGGAAACCCAGTGTGGGAAAAACCTCGGTGGGATTTGTGACCCATAATATTTACTCACTAGCCAATATGAATAAATATTACTTACAATAGGGGCCTACACATGCAGGAAGGCCAACAGCCTAGAGCTCATTGCTCAATAGAAGAGTCTCACTGACTACAAAATGGATAATTAAATCTGATACAATGTACTGCTCAAAATAGCATCTGCATTGCTTGGTTCAGTACTGGTTTAAGCTCTTCCATAAACCTTAACCAAAAACCTTGCTGGTGAATGATATTCACTTAGATAACCTATCTTCCTTATCACAAAATCTTTTTGCTATCTTCTACATAATATTATTCTATGCCATGCTACTACAAAATGACTTATTAGATCTCATACATATATGAGTCCTTACAATACATAATGTTGGATTACAAATAATTATTTACAATATAATTCACATAAACAAAACTTTGTCTCATGTCGTCTTGAGTGTCGATATACTTCATTATCGGTGTAATCTGGATGCCGGTGAGTGTGCCTGTCGGTGCCAGTAGATGATGTATGTGTTGTCAGTGATGCTGCTCAACCTGTTTCTAATTGGTTGCCATCAATGACAACATCAACCATTCTCATGTGAGTGTAGAATGCCAACATTATGGTAACTTAAATAAGGAGATTTTATCTTGGAAGCATACACTGATGCTGATTGGGCAAGATGCATTGATGATCAAAAGAGCACAAGTGGTGGTGCATTCTTTCTAGGTGACCTATTGGTCTCATGGCATAGCAAGAAGCAGGATTCAGTCTCTCTATCTACTGCTGATTCTGAATACATTGTTGTTGCCACATGCTTCTCTTAGGTGCTTCTGATGAAGAAGAACATCAAAGATATACAAGTGGACATCACAAATCTTATTCTCATCCAGTGTGACAATTCAAGTGCAATCAACATAGCAAAGAATCGGGTGATGCATTCCAAAACAAAGCATATTGCTATCAAGTATCATTTTCTTAGAGAGAAGGTTGAAGGATAGGAGGTGAGGATGGATTATGTCTCTACCGGAGGACAAGTAGAAGACATTTTCAACAAACCATTACCGGTAAGCACTTTTGAGTATCTCCGACACAAGTTGGGAGTTGTGTCATCTGCCTAGGAAGGATTTATGTGGCTCAGGGGGAGTTGATAGCAGTCAAATGGGGTGCTTAGTATGGATCAAAGGGTGAGTGTAAAATACCCTTTGTCATTGTGTCAAAGGGGGAGAAATTTACCGGTATGTAGTGTTTGTGATAAGTTGACATCAATGCCAAAGTGAGAGATTATTGGCATTTTTACATTATGTTGTTATTGATGTCAACCAGTTTGGCAAAGTCGCCAATAAGAAAGAAGGAGTGACCGGTATGCTAGAAATTCACATGAGAGTGAGCAGATAGAATGAAGGCTTATCAGTAAGGCATAAACCAGGATGAAGAATGTATATATTAACTTGTTGAGTAAACAACCGGTAGAGAAATACATCGGTTTGAAAGTTGGCTACCTGTTTTTTGTTGAAGAGGCATAATGATAAAGTTAGATGTGTTACCGATGAAGTGTGCACTTCTGGTTAGCAGAAGAAGAAGGTCTCATCGATAAAGGGATGTATCGGTATGAGTTTGTTGAATGATCAAGTATGAACTGACTGTGTGTCGGTGAGCTAAGTGATTGACTGTTGTGATGCCATGTGTAGCTGAGGTGGAAAACATGCAAAGGTCAGTGAAGCCTCCATCAACATGGTTGTTGAAATAGCTAGTCGACATTAATGAAACAACCACAAATCATAAGATTGAAAATGACTAATGTGGCTCGAGGAAGAAAGGATAATAGAGGAAGATCAGGGAGTTGTTGGCTCCTAGATCAATGCAAAGGAAATCCAATTGCAAGAAGACCTCAAAAAGGAAACAATTGAGCATTTTATGAGTCAATAGATTTCAAGGTATGAAATATTATACGTGATTGCTATCTTTAGCAAGTATGCATTGGGTAATGGAAATGTTTGCAGATGCATCCCTGGAGTATAGGTGATTGACCCAAGATAGACTAGATCAGATCTCATGTATATTGTGTTGGGAAAAGGAAACCCTAACTGCTTTGAATTTGAATTGCTTCTTGGTGGGAAATGATGGTGATAAATATATGAGTTCGAGACAAAGCAAGTTGATGCTACAGAGAAGAAAAAGTGAGAAGAGAGATTAAGTGCAGAGAAAAAGTTAGGCCTTATAACCGAGTTTAAGAAAGTTGCAGAGTGAGTGAACAAGAAAACCATGAGAGGGTTTAACCGATAGTGATTGAGTACTGGTATAACTATAGTTCAACAGTTAAGCAAAATCGGCAAGTTGTAGTAGAGAAAGGCAACATCCAAGTGTTACACAGTGTGTAGTGGGACTATGAGAGAGAAAGAGTGATAATAGAGGCCAAGAATTAGAGAAAGCAATCTCACAACCGATATTGTGAGATTCAGTGGAGGAGAAAATACTTTCAATCAGTAGTAGGATATTTGATCAAGTGTTACAAAATTCATTTGCATCAAGAAGCCTTAACTATATCTAGATTGCATTTCAATATACTTCACCAAGTTGGAGCTTGGTGAAGTGGTTGGTGCTCCTTGGGTTGATGCCCTAGAATAGAAGAGGTTGGTGTTCATTGGGTTGGTGCCCTAAATCTTTGTAATCTAGTGTTTTACTAGTGAGGCTAGATTGGAGCAATAGTCTCCAGCAGCTTTTCTCATCGAGGTTTTTCCCATATTGAGTTTTCCTTGTACATCTGGTGTTGTGAGTTGCATTTGTGTGATTGATCTCTTTGGCTTTCCTTCCTGCTTTACCAGTTTTATTATCTAGTGCTTAAGTTAATAACAGGTTTTCTGAAGCTACATTGAAAGGTCAAAAAGTTTAGGTACCATTGATTCACCCCCCTCTCCGTGGTATCTGTGTTCAATAGAGGTGTCTCGAACAAGAAGAATCTGAGAAAGTTCTTAATGAAGTTCATGCAGGTATTTGTGGCACACACTCAAGTGGATTAACACTGTCTAAGAAACTTCTTCGTATTGGTTATTATTGGCCTACTACGGAGAGAGATTGATTCACACATGTGAAGAAATGCAAACAATGCCAGATCCCTGGGAATCTCATCCATGCACCAACACAAGAATTGCATCCTATGGTAGGATCATGGCCATTTTCTCAATGGGGCCTTGATTTGATAGGTAAGATAAATCCTTCATCCTCTAATGGACATAAGTTCATTTTGACTGCTACTGAATATTTCACTGAATGGATTGAAGCAATACTTTTGACGAAAGTGACAAGAAAACAAATATCATCATTCATCTTGAATTATATAATCTGCCACTATGGAGTCCCTACGACCATTATCATTGATAATGGATGACCATTTAAGAATCATGATGTGATGGAACTATGTGAGCGATTCCATATCCAACATAGGTTTTCTACACCATATTATCCACAGGGAAATGGTCAAGCTAAGGCATCAAACAAGACTATCTTGAAAATCCTAAAGAAAATAGTCAATGAAGCTAGTAAAGACTGGCACATTCAGTTAAATCCTTCTCTTTGGGCATACCAAACTAGCATCTACACACCAATGGGGGCAACTCCATATTGCTTAGTCTATGGATCAGAAGCCATATTACCAGTAGAAGTAGAGATACCTTCTCTACGAGTTTCCTTGAAAGGTCTTATACCTGAAGAAGAACAATGAGCCTCTAGACTTCGAGAACTTGAGTTGATTCAAGAATGTCGCCAAAATGCAACATATCATTTGAAGGTATATCAACAAAGAATGGCAAGAAGTTATAATCATAGAGTCAAGCCATGTATTTTTCAGATTGGAGATATAGTTCTAAGGGAGAATAAGAGAAATCAACAAGACCAAGAAAAGAAGGGTAAATTTGAACCAAATTAGTTAGGTCCATTTGTCATAGTAGCAGAATATGTCTCAGGAGCATACAAGTTATCTACCCCTGAAGGTGATTGGTTTGATGAACCTATCAATTCCATCCATCTCAAGAAATTATATGCTTGAAATATAAAGTTATGAAAAAATCAGTAAAAAGCATATAAAGTTCTGAAAAAATCAATAAAAAGCATATAAGGTTCTGAAAAAATCAATAAAAAGCATATAAAGTCTTGAAAAAATTAGTAGAAAGCATATAAACTCCTAAAGAAATCTGTAAAAATCAGAAAAACAGAAAATCCCTAAAAAGCATAAAATAGTGAAAATAGAAGAAGGAAAAAATCAAAATATGGAAAAAATGCAATAAATTTACAGTGAAAACCTGGTAAATAGGTGCTATCTAAAAAAAAAGTGATTTCTTCCATCTGTGAGATCGCTTTGTGCACCTATCCACTCCATTCTATCGCATCTACAGCTTCCATCTATCCTATCTCATCTATTTCATCTTTTGCATCCACTGCTTTGAACCATTTAGCAGGAAATAGGTAGCTTACCAATAGTTATCAATCTTTGACATACTTGTTGTAGTCATTGTCTTAGATTTTATTAGAACCAATCAATCTACATTTGTATCCCACCATGGTTTGGATCTTGATCAATTCATACATCCATGATAAATTTTTGTTTCTGCTTGGGGCAAAAACCTAATTCCTTTTACTAAGCTGGTCTTTTGAATCTTTGAATATCCAAAACATTTAGAAACTTAGAAAAAACAAAAACACCTAGGATTTTGAAACAAATAACGAGCAACAAAGCAACGAAGATTAAGACCTTTTATGACAACTGAATCGTGAAACTTAGAAAACAAACAATCAACCAGCAAGTAATAAAGGATTATCAATGATCATTCAAGATGATTATATCAGTTAATGACCATGAGAACATGTGAATGACATACAAGATTCAATGTTTATATCTTGATTTTATTGCTAATCATGTACTCTATGCGACTCAAGGATTTTCATGACTAGAGAAGCTATGATGGGGCATGATTATTTTTCTTTGTTTGTTGTCTGTGGCTTATCTCTTATTAAGGTATGTACTTGTCTAAGGATATGATCAACAAAAAATCAAGGAGGACGTTCCAAGTCATCCATAAAAGGGGATGATCCTTGTCTATTCTGCAAGAAATAATCAGGTCATCTTGATTCATTATATCAAGTTGTTTGTACAAACTTGCTATATCAAAATCCATGTAAGAAATATTCAGGTCAGCTTGAATCATTATGTCAGGTTGCTTGTATTTTCTTACAACATTTGAAATCTCAATGATGAAATCAAGCACTATTACAAGACAACATATGAAGAATGGAAGTATCATTTTAGTTAGATCATTTTTAGATTAGCTCATTACTCATCTACATTATAAGCATTTCATTTCATTCAGAGATCAACGATCATAAATAAAGATTGAGTATACTTGGACAAACAAAACAATTGCATTTGATCATTGTAGGTTCATCCATCTTTAGAATCATTTAAATTATCATCAGTCATTTCATTTAGTTGCATTTCAATCATTGCATTAGTTTTCATTTCACTAAGTGCATTTCATGATCATATAGTATATCATCATTATTATTTGCATTAGGATCATTATCATTCTAGTTATTAAGGTCATTTAGTTGCATCTTTGCACTTAGATTCATTAATCATTATAAGCATTACATATAAGAATCAAAAAAATTTCATATCGATCATTTGCATTTCAAAATCATTATATGCATACATATAAAAAATATACAAAAATCAACATTCATTTGCATTCCCATATAGATCATTGTATTTGCATCATTTAAATAAAACATTATAAAATTAATTTCATTTGCACCCATTATCATCAAAAAAAAATCAAATGCATTTTCATTTCATAATCATCGCATCATATAGATCAGTATCATCATTGCATCATCATACAAAATATCATCAATCATGAAAATAAAGGAAATAAAAGATCATCATAACATCATCCATGTAATAAATGCATAATAAACCAAAGATCATCAATAAACAATCCAAGTATACAATGATATCAAAGAAATAATCAATAAAATACAATGTCCCATGATACAAATCAATTTCTCATATCAATATGTCAACTAGGACGAAGAGAAACACTCTATTCAGATGTTGTAGGCCTCGTTGATCCTCCTAGTCCCCCCTAGACGAATCAATACATCTACATCCTCCTACAACATGATATCACCAAAAAATCAGTTCTTGATCCAATCAATCACTTTGATCAATCAATCAACTATCCTATCCGCTCACTTGAGATTTCTATCAATCTCCTTGACCACATATTAGTGACACTCATTCATCATGAGGTTACGCATCTAGTATATCCAAAATTGAGTTTACATCATTAACGTTCATTGATCATGAAGTCAATCAAACTCTATCCTATTAGATCATCAAAGCTTCAAGTTTATATCATTGAACCTCATCGATCATGAGGTCAATCAAACTCTATCAATCATCAAATCAAGCAAAACATCAAAGTAATCAAAGAGAAGACATTTCCATCAACCAAAGTTGTAGAAATTTTAATCAATTATTGTGAGATTAATCGCTTATCCAATTTTTTCAACAATTTCACGATGAATCTCCCGAGGGAGCACACAATCGGGATTTTTATCTCCATCAAACGCATTATCAAGATTTGATTTAATATTGCAATGTTCATTTTCTACACTACTTTAAATTGGTGAATACCCTACTGATATGTAAGCATAAGATAAACAACTTTTAAATGTAATGGAGCACAGGAGGAGATTAGGGTTTACAGGTGGTGGCAGATTTCATTCATGAGCTTTGGAGGATGGCTCTAGGCACCTGGACAACCAATAGCCCTAGTTCCCACCTTGCGCAAACCAGTTTCAGCGACAGGGTTCAGATCGAAGGAGGAGGGACGGGGGCAATTTTGGTGAGGCTAGAATCTCTTTCGAGCCAGACAAAAATAAATGGGGCCATTCCCAAATTTTGAACTTCCCTAAGTGGAGTAAAAAGAAGACCGAGGAGTGGTTTTGGAAGAAAAAACCAGTAGCTACTAAGAAATCCATTACGATGGAGGCACCAACGATGACAAAAAAGAGAACTATTAGCATCTGTATTGATTCACCAACTTGGAAGGAATCAGTTCAAGTCTTGCATGCTAGAGATTTCTTCATGAAGTGGGGAGGAGATTGGCCCACTTTTTCTAAGATTAGGAAATGGGTTAATGAGGAATGGGGGAGCCACTTTGAGATTAAAAACCTAACTAATGGCTTTTTCCTAATCATTGTTGAGTCAGAAGTGGAAAAAACCAGAATTATGTATAAGGGGTCTTTCATGATGATGGGAGTAGGGTTCTATATTAAATATTGGATCCCCAACAAGCCTCCATTGAGGAAATCCCTATTTGGATTAGGTTGTACAACATACCACATGAGTACTGGAAGGAGGAATTTTTTAGGGTAATCGGCGAAAAGTTAGGGAGATTCATTAAATTAGATGAAGCCATTGACAAATTGGACTCATGTATGTATGCTCAAATTTGTATTATGTGGAAACCACACCCTTTGCTCCCCAAGGCCATTCAAATCTACTCCCCTGAGGGTTTCTGGAGGCAAGAGATAGAAGTTGAAGAGATCATGGTGAAGTGTAAGTCCTATAAAGAGTGGGGGCATGAGGAGTCTGAATGTAAGACATGACAGAAAGGAAAAGGCAGGGCAGACAGAGCACTGGAGGATCAGTTGGTAGCATCATCAGAAGTTATTAAGGTCATGATGGATGTCAAGCTCACAGATTCGGCTACTGTCATTGACTTTGTTGTTTTCTCGGGTGAGACAATCCTAAAATGCGACTCAGGAAGGGATGGGCTTCATGTGTCCATGGATGTATCCAAATATGCAATGACGTCTAAGTTGTTAGATCAATCCCCAGTCTTTGTTCTTGCTATCGGTTTAGATGTTACAAAATGGATAGGTTTTGAAGGGGAGGCTCCTTTGAATCAGGTTTTGCTCCTGGCAGGATATGACAGGGAGACCCACGCGGTTTCAGCAAGTGGAGAAGCACTTCAGGGAGGTCTCATTCCAAGGATTGTATCTGTTTTGGAGTCAGACCTAGTGCTCATACCTCAGGCTGGGGTAGGCGGTGTGGGGATTTCTTTTCCTCCCCCATCGCCTCCTCCCTTAGGGCCTAGAATGGAGGTACCTTTTGCTGGTTTCATGGGGAGACAATTGGCAACCCTAAGTTATGACTCTACTGCAGAGCTTGAAGAGGTAAAGACAAGCAAGTTCAAAGATATTCATGTCTCCCCGATCAAGGAGGATTATGAGAAATCAACAGAGATGGAGTCTGAAGATGAAGATGGCCTAAGTGATGATTCATTGGGTTTTCTAGTGGAGGTAGGGGAGACGGACTCAAGGACCATCAAATAGACCAAATCAAATCCTAACAAGGTGACTAAAGGGAATATGAGGGGAAGGGCAAATAGACAGAAGTTGCTGGAGGAAGCAGGCAACATGAAGGGGCAGACCAAACTTCTTAGATCCAGGAGAGACTTGTTCTCTCCTGGGTAGCAATGAAGTTCCTTACATGGAATGTCAGGGGCTACAATACCCTTCACAAGCGTTGCATGATCAAAAGAGGATTTGATCAGGCGAAGCTAGAAGTTATTTGCATTCAGGAAACTAAGTTAGGTAGTGAAGAGGTGGCTAGAATTCTTGGTGTTAGATAGAGGTGGTCTAGTTTTTTTGTTGATGTAGAGGGGGCTTCAGGTGGTCTAGGTATCTTGTGGAACCCCCAACTAGTGAAAGTGGAAGTAGTCTCAAGTTCTAGATACTGGCAGTTGGCAAAGGTAAGCTCACGGACTATCAACTTTCCAAGTTTCTTGATCAATGTTTATGGCCCTATTAAAATAGTAGATAAGTCCCAGCTATGGGAGGAAATTACCAAGACTTTAGAGGATATTAGATCAGCCATAACGATTGTTGCGAGGGATTTCAATGCCACCCTCTCCCACTCGGACAAGCGTGGAGGGGTGAGAAGGATGTGCAAGATTCGATCTGATTTTCAGACCTTTGTGGATTCTAATGCTTTGTTTGAGGTGACTACTAAAGGTGGGAACTTTACATGGACCAACAGGAATTTGGGTTTCTCCAACATAGCTGAGAAACTTGATAGGTTCTTTTTGGCAGGGGATTGGAACCTAGTTCCCCTAATTTTTTAGGCAGAAGTTTTGCCAATCTCAGCTTGGATCACTTCCCAATCTAACTTGTTTTGCAGAAGGATGGAGTTTCGCTTAGATGCCCCTTTAAGGTGGAAAAGATGTGGCTAAGGGAGCAGGGCTTCAGAGATCAGGTGGTTCAATGGTGGAAGGAGGCCCCTATGGTTGAAGGCTTCTTGTCTTTTCAGTTCTTTAGAAAGTTAAGATATGTTAAACAGAAACTAAAAAGCTAGAACAGGGTTGTATTTGGTAATATCTTTGAAGAAAAATGAAAGATTGAAGGCGAACTAGGGGCTCTGAACTCGAAAGTCCTTGCAGAAGGAATGGAAGAGGTGGACTACCTCACGAAGAAAGACCTGCTCAGTAGATATGGGGAAGTATTGCAGAGGGAAGAGATTTTTTGGAGGCAAAAATTGCGTGAGAATTGGATTAGAGATGGAGACGGAAACACAAAATTCTTTCATAGTTCTGTGAAGGTAAAGAGATGTCTTAATAGAATTCTATCTCTGCATCTCATGGATGGTACTTTGATGGAGGATTCCACCCAGATTAACTAGAAGGTGGTTGCTTTTTTGGGAAATTTATGGAAAAAGAGTGGGATTGATCAGGACAGATTAAAAGAGGAGTTTTTTGTTTTGATCCCTCATTTAGTTTCTAGGGAGGACAATTGGATGCTTGAGGAGCCTATCTCTCTGAAGGAATTGAAAGCAGCTATTTTTGGTTTGGGTGGGGAGAAAGTGTCGGGTCTGGATGGCTTTCAGGCTTTCTTTTACCAGTTTTTTGGGATTTGTTAGGTGGCGAGCTCTTGGCAGTGGTTGAAGAGTTCAGGACTAGGGGTTTTATCCTGAAAGAATTCAATTGTACTCTGGTGGCACTTATCCGAAAGAAAGATAAACCAGTAGGCTTCAAGGAATTCCACCCGTTCTCACTGTGTAATACTATTTACAAAATCATTTCAAAAATTGCTGCCAACAAACTCAAATTGATCTTGGAAAAACTTATTTCCTGTGAACAGAGTGGTTTCACCCCAAGGAGGAACATTGTTGATGGGATTATTGTGGCTCATGAGGCGATTCATATGGCCATGAAGAGCAGACAAAGAAGAATGATGTTGAAGCTTGACATCCAGAAAGCCTACGATAGATTTGATATGTCCTTTCTTTTGGTTGTGCTTGCCAAGTTTGGCTTCAGTAAGTGCTCGATTAAGTGGATTTCTAGTATGATTATGCAATTCAATGCTTTGGTTTTAGTTAATGGCAGCCCCCAAGGTTTTTTTCCTACCTCTCAGGGTATTTGTCAGGGGGATCCCATCTCCCCCTTTCTTTTCAACTTGTTGGCGAAAGTTTTAGGCCGATTGATAGCACGAAAGCGAACTCAGGGGATGTGGAAAGGTATCGAGATTGCTAGAGGGGTGGAAACGACTACACATTCTCAGTTTGCTAATGATACTTGCCTTTTTGGTGTGGCTTCCATCCAAGAAGCAATGGTGATGAAACAAGTGCTTGATAGATATAGTTGGGCCACTAGACAAGAGGTTAATTGGGAAAAGTCGGAGATCTTCTTTTTTCACACAGAAGTTGGTACTAAGAGGGCCATTGCTAGACTCTTTGGTATCAGAATTGGATAGCTCCCTGGGAAGTTTCTTGGTACGCCGCTCTTTGCTAGAGCAGGTAAGATGAAGTTTTGGAAAGGACTACTTGATGGTTGTAAACAAAAAAAGGAGGGCTAGAAAAGTAAATGGCTCACATTGGCTGGTCGCATTTTAATGTTGAAATCAGTAATCTCGGCAATGCCAATTTTCTCCATGGCTTGTTTTAAACTTCTAGCACGATCATTAAGAATATTCAACAGAAAATGAGGAAATTTCTATGGAACGGTAAACAAGATTAGGACAGATTTTTTTTAATGGCTTGGGATAGAGTTTGTAAACCAAAAGGGGGTGGAGGTGCGGGGCTCAGTCACTAGAAGTTAATCAATGAAGCTATGGGGGTGAAGTTGGTTTGGCAAATGTATAGTAAGCCAAAGCAAAGATGGGTTCATATTCTTCAGGATAAGTACTTGGACAATGGAGATAGGGAGAGGATTCCCATGGTTGAAAATCCCCTGAGAGGATTTGCCCTTTGGAACTTTCTTGTCAATTGTAGAAGTTTGATTACTAATCATCGGACTTGGCAAATTGGAGATGGCCATAAGGCTAGTTTTTGGCAGGATTCTTGGGATGGATGTCCATCCTTGGATGTCGGGGCTCCCCAATGGATTGTTCAAAAGACCATCCAACATTGGGGAGACAAAGTGAGTGATTTTATGGTCTAAGACTCTTTCAAACTGGGACAGTGAATGACTTGGAAGGATCCTAGAGATCTGGATTTGGAGGAGGGTGATCAAAGGATGTTGAGGAATATCCTAGCTAGCAGAGAGGTGATGAATTCTATGAAGGAAGATGAAATTATTTGGTGTGGTGCAAAGAGTGGTATTTATTCCATTAAGCTGGGGTATGCCTTCTTGGAGGCAGATGCCAGGAAGGTGGATTGGGAAGAAAAGCTATGTTAGAACAACGCTTGTCTACCGAAAGTAGGCACTTTCTCTTGGCTGGTGGGAAACAGCCGGATTCTGACCGGGGATAGACTTAAAAGAATGGGGTTTGCAGATCCCTTCCATTGTATTCTTTGCAAGAAGGAGGAGGAAGATGTGGATCATCTCCTCCTAAGATGTGAATTTTCCCAAAAAGCATGGTGCTTTGGGTTGCAGAGGCTGAGTTGGAAGGGGCTGCTGGTAGGGAATCTACGTGATTGGCTAGAATCATGGTCAACTTTGTACAAATCTTCAACTTTTTCTACAATTTGGAAGGTCATGCCTTCAACAGTAATGTGGTCAGTTTGGAAAGAACAAAATCGAAGACTCTTTGAGGATAAACCAAAACCAATGGAGCATTTTCTGATCAAGTTTGAGAAGGCAGGTTCAGAATTAGTCTCCAATGTTGCTTCCCAGGTTAATTTGGCAAAGACCCCTTTAACTTAGTTTGATGCTGGTATCCTGGTGGGTTGGCCTTTGATCAAATTCAAGCCTGCTAATGGGCTTTTGAGGGTTTATCCTCCTAGGATGGGCAATAAAAGTTAGGAGTGGATTCTGCAAGACAAGGGATGAACCAAGGTCAACTTTGACAGGGCATCAAGGGGGAATCCCGAGATCTTCTATGCAAGGGTCATAGCTCATGATGAGAATGGTAGTATTCTTGCTCTTGGAGCAAAGAGATTGGTGGATGGTACTAACAATGAAGCTGAGTGTTAGGGGTCAATTGAAGCAATTCTTTTGGCGAATAAATTGGAGGTGAAAAAAATTCATCTTGAAGGGGACTCCCAGATAGTGGTGAATGGTATTGCTAGGGGACGAATGGAGGCTTGGCACCTGGATAAACATATCAGAAGGATGAATAACCTTCTGAGTGGGTTTGAGGATTTTAAGGTATTGCATGTTCTAAGGGAAGCTAATGTTGAGGCTAATAGGCTTTCGAATGTAGGTGGAAATTGTTCCTTGGCTGATCATTTTAATTTCTTTGAAGACTTAAGGGATTTTGGTCCCTTAGATTTTGGATGAAGGTGCTTTGTTTTTGAAAGGGAAACTCAAGATGTGGTGTTGAGACTTGCGTGATCCATTTTAGATACGCATGATGGAAGGGTGGGGATGGCTCACGTAGTTTGTGTTCATCGAACTAGCAACAAGTTGCGTAATGGTGGCGCAGGTGCAATGATGTTAGTGTATGGATTCTTGGTTTGCTAATGATGCGTGGTATGAGGTGGTGCGTGCGATGAAATTAATGTTTGGAGTGGCTATGGATTGTTATTTTAGGCCCTCATTTTCCTTTTTTTTGGCATTGTGTAGAGGACTATTTTGGCTATTGCGAGTGCTATGTTTTGGCTATGAGTTAGGGGAAGGATGGAAGCCAATTTTTCACTATTTACAGAGGGCCAAATGCCTACATTTTGAGGCACAATCTCAAGAAACCGCTTGTTGAATGTTTTTAGGGTGGATGAGGAAGATTTTTGGAGGGTTGTTTGCCTGATGTTTGGGGAAGAATTCTTGGACACTCACTATCAGCCACGAAAATTTTTGGATGTTTCATCCCTGTTCGTGGCTCTGGCTCTGATGGTGGGAGGTTCAAATGAGGAGGTGTTGTGGGTGGCATCCCTAGTATTGAGACCAAAATGGTCAGGTGGCCTAACAGAGGTGGTGGCTCGATCAGAGATTGGAATGGGTCTGAGAATGGAGCAAGGGTTGTGGAGGCGCTTAGGTGGGGGAAATGAAGCAGTGCAGCCTCTGGTGTTGTGGTCGGCTTCTCGCTTGGTGGAATCCCAGATGGAGAATGCAAGGAATGGGTGGCGGGAAATTGTAGACTTTGTGCAGAAGTTGGGACTGGTGGAGAGAGAAAAAATGCATGGCAAGTAGACCCCGGTGAGGTCGCAGGCTTCGATTGGCGAAGATGGGCAGCCGTTGGTGCGTCACCAAATCTCACGAAAGAATACGAAGGTGGTGGATCGCAATAAGCTACGAGGCAGATGGCTGGGAACCACGATAGGTGTTGAGATGGAGTTTCTCGAGGCATGTCCCAGTCAGGCCATTCCCAACTTCTCCAACGAGGAAGCCCCTGGCTAGTTCCGGTAGGTTGGTCTCTTGTGGGTTGTCTATTTTTTGGGTGGGGATTCCTAGTTGTAAGGAATGTATCTGGTATGGTAGGCTTTGTAGGTGTGGTTTCTGTATCAGGTTCTTTTTGTTATTATATGGACGAGATCCCATTTTGTGGAATGTTGTTGAGTAGCTGAAGCCATGTATACTTTCCTTTCAAGCAATATAAATCTTAAACCGATTATTAATCAAAAAAAAAAAATTGATTTAATATTTGAAACAATGTTGTCTCGACGTCATTTCAAAGAGGGTTAAAATGTATACACATAAAAATGGCTATGAGCAATTAAATAAATATTTTATATTTATTTAATATTAATTCTTCTATTAAATAGTTAATTTGAAAATATTAATTTATTTAATTCATTTTATGTCATTCTATTAATTAATTTAATTGAAACATTTTATTAATTAATTCATTTATCTTATTCATCTAATCAATTAATTAAATATCTAATATTTAATTATTCTTCAAATAAATCAATTAAATATCTAATTTCTAATGGTTATTCTTTTGTCTTATAGTCGCATTCTTCAATTATTTAATCTCTTTTTTCAACTCATCTTCCATCTCCACTTCATCTTTCCTTTGCCAACTCATCCATCATGTGGCTAAATTAATTCAACAAAATTAAATAAATAAAACATTTATTAGCCACTTATCTCCAACTTCCAAAATAAATGAAAAATTGTGTACGTACACATATTTCCTAACCTTCTTCTATATTCTCTCTAACATCCCTATATCTTAGGAAGGACTTGAGTCCACTTGTCCTCTCATGCCTAAATTTTCTCCAACCATCCCTAGATTCCCTCGGTCAGCAACCCAGTCAAGGTGAGATGATTGACACTTGTCTTCTCCTTCCCCCTTTCTCTCAACCTTCACCTTTGCTCACAACCATCCAAATTTGCAAATATGATCATAATCGTTGATCTAGGACAAATCATCTTATCCTCTCAAAAGTCTATAAAAGTAGGAGTTTGAGTTGAGAAAGAGTTAGTCTTCAAGTTAAAAAAATTGAGTAAAACTTATGCATCTGTGATTTTTATCTTGAAAAATTTAGCAATTTAGCATTTCTCATTTAGTATAATCATTTAGCTTTAAATCATTTTCATTGCATATCATAGTATCAGTTATCATTCCATTCTTCATATGCCATCTTGGAAGTTTCAGTGCTTGTCTAAGAGAAAATCATCTGCAACCAAGAACAGTGGAGTTAGGACACAATGAGACTTAAATCATGAAGGTAATAATAGTGTTTTTATTTTTTTCATGTAGTTTCATTGGTTGAGTTTGGATTTACTATAGCATTTCCTTTGTATTTTGTGAAACTAATATACTGTAGGCAGTATTCTAATGATGAAATTCAAGTTGACACACCTATGTTTTAGTGATTATAGAGAGTTGATCTGGTTGGTTTATCTATTTGACATAATGAATCAACTAGAGATACTTGTTTCAATATTGGTTTCATGATGCTAAGTGGTGATTTGCTCGAGTTATGGGTTCCGATATGAGGATTGGTTTTATAGTGTTTAGTGTTGCAATGTTCTGGTATTTGATTCGTTGTGCTCTAGAATGATTGCATCTCAAGTTACGGATTTGAGAGAGTGTTTGGGATGTTCATATGTATCTACAATTTAGATGGTTCATGATTTGGTTCTCTACAAGATATCTTTCTAATCCCAGTTGCTATTGTTTGAGTGTTCTTAAGTGTTAGCGTGTTAATCAATGAAGATTTGATTAAGTGGTGTTGGTGTAGATATTGGAGATGGTTCTAACATGTGTGTTGGTGTTTCCTAATCATGTCCTATTTGATTTGTTGGTTTGCATTGATCATTGTGTGTGTTATTGAGGATCTTATGGGTTCAATGATGTTCTTCATGGTATGCGACATTTTTGGTGGTGTAGCGTGTTGCGGATGATCTTGGCAATATTTCTGGTGGTGATGTGTGTCTGAGGATTTTATTTGGGTCCATGCTATGTTAGCAATGCCATTGTATTATTCTGGTGGTTGATTTATGTGTCGTGTGATGTAATTTTGTAATTAGGTCTTGTAATGGTGGGAAAATGGTGAATGTTAGATCAAGAAGGTGACTACCCTTTCCCTCAAAGAGAGATGGGAGTTTTGCTATTGATTACCCTTCAAACACTTTTCACCATATTGCATTAGGAAGAGGAGAGGATAGTTCACATATTCAACCTCTCCATATGAAGATGGTAGATTGAATTCTGAATAAATAGGGAATGTTAAGTTGATCCCCTCTTCCTTGTTTGAAATGGAAAGGAAATTGATTGAATTATGTAGTGCAAAAGTGACAAATAATTGATTATAAATTGAGATCAGAATAGGGGATGAAGTTGTGCACCTGGATCTGGCAGTAATATGTCAAGATGAAGTCCCCTTGCGAATTTGAGGAAAAGTTGCCCAGACAGTGGCGGGAATGTACACGGTCCTCTGAAAAAATCCACGAAATGAAAAAGGGTTTTTCCACCTCTACAAATGAAGCCCAAATCGAAAAGTATAGTTGTGCGGACAGTGGTGCCATGCCCTTTCCTATCCCTTTCTCCAGTGCAGAGTGTGGACAGGGTGATGCAGAGGCCAAGGAGGAAGTTGTTTCTGCAGGCTAAGAAATCTCTGGTCTTCGATCATGCTAGAGGATTTGAACTCGCATGCGTGAGGAACCTAATGCAGTTGAAAATTGTTAGGGTCACAATTTTATGACACTACAGGTCTTAAGGGTTGAGTCTACTTTGTAGTCAAGGTTGATGATTTGTATAAATAGGTATCATATTCATGTAATTTGGAGATCAGTGGTTGGTAGAGGTTGTGTTTGCATTATCAAGGAGTGATGTATGTGTGAATAAGTGAATTCATCCTTCAATGAGAAGTGTAGAGTTGAGAGTGTTGCAAAGCAGAAAAATGTGCTTAACCAGAACTATCATCAAGCATTTGGAGATGCTATTCTTTCATTCCTATAAATTGGATTGTAGTCTGAATGTTGTTGTAAGGTCGTGAACATTCCCCAAGGGTTGTATCCTTCTGGGTTATCATATTTTGAGCAGTGAGCTCTAGGAAATGTGCCTGAATGTATGTGCATTCCCCATTGTAATATATACACATACTACTACAAAGTATCATCTTATTGTGGGTAGGTTCCCACCATGTTTTTTCCCTTAACCAGGTTTTCCACATTAAAATCTTGGTGTTATGTGTGTTATTGTTATTCTATTTATCTTTATTCCTATTGTTGTTGATCAGATTTAAAAATTATGCTTAAATTGGTTGATCCGGTGAAAATTGATTCACCCCCCTCTTAGTTTTCCTTCATTGTTGTTGCCAACAATACATTTATATATCTAAGAGACAACTTAGGGTTCTATGTCCCTCCTGATGAGAACTAGATTCATTGAGATGCATCAATCTGGTGGACTTCATAGTCTTATCTTCTTATACAAATTGATGAGTGGGTGCTGCTGATCCAAGGGAGTAGTTAGTGTGTGATGTTTAGATTTGTGAGATTGTTCTAAGGGGAGAGAATAACGATCTATATGTGTCTTTGGCATTGCTGTCAAAGGGGGAGAGAAGCATGTGAAAAACAACCTTATCTTGGAAGCTTTGCATGCACGATCTTAGGGGGAGATTGTTGGTGTGGATTTCTTTCTTTTCATTGATTTTTTTCACATCCATATATTGCCATCAATGCCAAAGGGGGAGATTATTGGATATTGATGCTTCTAGGATATGTTGTTGTCATTGATGTCAACATATTTCTGTGCTTTGGTGTTCTGATGATTGCAAATAGTTGATCCAATTGATTTATCTATTTGATATGTTGAATCAACTAGAGATACTTGTTTTAGTGTTGGTTTCATGATGTTGTGTGGTTGTTTGATCAGGTTATGAATTCTAGTATGAGAATTGGTTTTTTAGTGTTAAGTGTTGTAGTGTTGTTGTATTTGATCCATTATGCTCTGAAGTGATTACATCTTGAGTTGTGGATTTAGGAGAGTGTTTGGGATGTTCATGTGGATCTACAATTCAGATGGTTCATGATTTGGTGCTCTATCAGTTATCTTTCTAGTTGAAGTTGTTGTTGTTTGAGTGTTCTTGAGTATCAATGTGTTGATCGATGAATATTTGATTAAGTGGTGTTGGTGCAGCTATTGCGGATGGTTCTAACATGATTTTTGGTGTTTCTTAATCATGTCCTATTTGTTTTGTTGGTATGTATTGATCATTGTTTGTGTTATTGAGGATCTTATGGGTTTAGTGACATTCTTCATGTTGTGCAACATTTTCGGTGGTGTAGCGTGTTGTGGATGATCTTGATGATATTTATGGTGGTGTTGTGTGTTTGAGGATTTGATTTAGCTCCACTCTATGTCATCATGGTATTGTATTGGTATGGTGGTTGATTTATGTATTGTGTGATGTAATTTTATAATTAGGTCTTGAGGGTTGAGCTAACCTTGTAGTCAAGGTTCATGATTTCTATAAATAGGTGTTATATTCATGTAATTTAAAGATTGGTGGTTGTTAGAGGTTTTGCTTGCATTTTCAAAGAGTGGTGTATGTGTGAATAAGAAAATTCATCTTTTGGTGAGAAGTTTTGAGTAGGAAGTGTTGTAGAGTAGACAAATGTGGTTAACCAGAACTGTCATCAAGCATTTTTAGATGCTATTATTTGAGTTCATGTAAACCAGATTGTTGTCTGAATGTCCTTGTAAGGTAGTGAATCTTCCCTGAGGGTTATAGCCTTCCAAGTTTTTATATTTTGAGTAGTGAGCTCTAGGAAATGTGCTTGAATGCATGTGCATTCCCCATTATAATATTTACACATACTACTACAGAGTATCATCTTATTGTGGGTAGGTTCCCACTGTGGGTTTTCCCTAAACCAAGTTTTCCATGTCAGAATCTTTTTGTTATGTGTGTTGATGCTATTGTGTTTATCTTTGTTCTTCTTGCAGTTGATCAGATATGAACATCCGGTAAAAAATGATTCACCCCCCCCCCCGCTCTCTTAGTTTTCCTCCATTGTTTTTTTTTATTAAAAAAGCTGCATTAACTAGGACGCTGACCCTTAAAAAAGATAGAGACTATCAGAAAAATAAAAGCCCACAAGCAGGAAAAACAGCATATCGGAGCAAGTCCCTGACCAACAAGTTCGAACAAAGGGAACTTTTCCAACCTTTAACAACTCAAACCCAACTCAGGGAGGGTTTTGAACACCCAATCCATTGGGGGGGGGAGGACTTCCCCTTCTGCCTATGACAAACAACAGTCTAGATGATATTACTCTTGAGGCTGTCAAGGGAATGACCAAGCAGAAAGGATCTCGCTTGTAAACCATCAGGAAAGCCACTATCATTAGGAATCAAAGAACAATTAGACGAGGAACACCACATAGAGACACTATCAGACTGTTGTTGTAGAACAATAATAGAATGTTGTTGTAGAACAACATCAAGAGAAGAACCACCAGGAGAAGAGTGAAGCAGAGGCACAAGAGCAATAGATGTAGGAGCTAAGGGGGCATAAGAGTCCACGATAGCGGTAATATCAACAAAGGCTTCATCAATAGTAAGAGGCACCTCATCTCGAGAGGACCCCTAACGAATATATTAATACTATATATCAATACTATATTTTAATATATAGATTTATATATTATAGTACTAATATATAACATGTTTATTATATATTGTATATTAATATATTAATATACATTATATTAATATACAATATAATGTATATTAATATATTGTATATTAATATAATGTATATTAATATAATATATATTATATTGATATATAATATATAATTTATTAATATATTCATAATAAAAACTTATTAGAATTCAATATCTGATAATATCAGATTTCCAATTTCTTTGATAAAAAATTTAAATTATGAAATTTGGCTCGGGATTGCTTTGGGATTTGGCTTGGAAATGCCAAGCCTGGAAAGTCAACAGAAAAAACATGTGTTTATAGTGTTCCTTTTTTTTTCTAGACTTTGCCCTGGTGGCTGACGAATTTTTTTTAGCCTAAATTGATAAAATGAAAAAGTTTTTTAAGGGCATTCTCTGCTTTCTAACAATATAAGGTTTGCCTTATTTTGACTTTAATAATTTATTTTCTAATTAAATTCTGACTAAAGTCCTGATTGATAGGCTGATTGAAAAACACCCATAACTTTCAAACGACATCACATTTTTTGATTCTGAAACGTGTGTCACATTCTATGCTTTGTCTACTAAAGGATTAAGAAAAAAAATTGAATTTCATAAAGTTTAGACCAAGTTAAGGTGATCGGACGTATGAGTTTTTGAATTTCTAAAAAGTTGTAGTAAAAAAATCATAATTAATTATTTACTTCAAAAAAATTACAAAAAAATGTCACATCCGGACATGAGTCTACTACTGATATTATAAATCTTATTAAAAAAAAATAATATTTGATTGTGGTTAGGGTGGTCAGACATACACCTACTTCTTATCTTTTTCCAGAAATTTTATTACTACTGCATTGAAATTTCAAATTTTCATCAAATAGATTTTTTTTTTTCAAAAAACAACTAGTAGCTTAGAAACTCCATTCAATTTGCTACAGATTCTCTTCTTACATATATTTAAAATAATGTTCATAACTTATTCAAATTTTCATGTCAAATTGCATAACTCTGATTTTCTGAAATTTCATTGCCACGTAAGGCCCTATTTTGGCCCACCATGATCCTGCACATACCCAAATTCTTTTTGGGATTGCAAATTACTCAATTGGATAAAGGTATTTTTATATCTCAATCTAAGTATGTGAAGGAATTATTGAAGAAGTTTGGTTTGGAAGATGCAAAGCCTATTGGTACACCTATGGTGACCAGATGTAAGTTGACAAATGATGATGACTCTTTGAAAGCAAATTAGACTAAATACAGATCTATGATTGGTGGTTTGTTGTATTTGAATCAAACTAGACCAGATATTTGAAAGGGATAGTTGATTTTGATTTATGGTATCCTAGAGATGATCATTTCACTTTGAGTGCTTTTACTGATGCTTATTAGACATGTGATGTTGATGACGTAAAGAGTACTAGTGGTGGTGCATTTTTCTTCGGTAAGAGATTGGTTTCAAGGATGAGTAAGAAGCAAAATTTTATCTCTCTGTCTACTACAAAAGCTGAATACATTATTGTTACTAGTTATTGTACTCAGGTGATTTAGATGAAGAAGATGTTGAAGGATATCAAAGTTATTTTTTATGAGCCTACTGCTATAATTCCAGTGTTATAAATATTTCTAAGAAATTGGTGTTGCATTCTAAGACTAAGCATATATCTATCAAGTTTCATTTCTTGAGAAAGAAGGTGAATGAGAAGGAAACCAGATTGGAGTATGTATCTACAAAGGAAAAAATTGTAGGTATCTTCACGAAGCCTTTGCCTAAGTGAAGCAGTCACTGGTGAGGAGGGACCTCAAATAGATCAATTTGTACCGGTCAACAAGAGTAAACACAATGAAAACACAAATATATGATGGAGGCAATGCAAAATAGATTGATTAATTACATGAAATTTGATTACATCCAACTGGTTACAACATACTGGCTCTCAGGCCTGGTAGAATAAGTCACAACCGGGACCTTGAATCGAAAGATCTATCTTCTATGTACAGTCTAGCTGTCTGATTCTCTAATTGATTGCATTCTAAAGCATAATTATATATATATATATATATATTGATCAAGATGATCCAGTCGGCCCAAAAGGGATAAAAAATTGAAGAACAAGATATGAAAATAACAAGGTCGGCCTCTACCAAGAGATTCCCAGGGTTGAAATGTAGATCATGGGAAAAGGTTGGCCACATGTCAAGGAACATCGAGATCGAAGTCAAAGGCTTCACAAGATTCAAAATGGATTCTGGTAGATCACCAGAATAGGTCTCAGGCAACTGATAATAAGAAATTGTCATGGAAACCAGTAGCAATGTCTTGCCGCAAAGTTATCCAAATGTGATGCGGTCTGAAGTCAAGAAAGATGATCAAGTCTTCAAGTAGAATCCACTCCACAAGATCTGGTGAGCCAAAACCAAGATACAAAGAAAGGAAAATTGAAACTGCAAATAGAAAACAAAACAGAAAGGAAAATGTTATTGGTTAATGCAAGATTGTTGTGAACCACGGATGCTCCTGCATCAAACATCTGAGGTTAATGAAAAAGTGAGCCTCTCACTTTACTAAGGTTAGAGGAAAAGCAAGGCAGTCTGCCTCTACCTGAGAAATCCAAGATGAATCTTCAATTGGTCTATCCTTCCACTTCACAAGATATTCCTTATACTGATAGCTTTGGGTACTACGCCTAATCTTATAGTACAAAATCTCTTCAATCTAATCTAGTTCCTTCTGAGGAAACTATTTCTCCAAGTCTACAACACTGTCCTTACTAAATTTTGGTTCATGGTGCTCATGAAGATCTGCAATTTTGAATATAGGTGAAATACTTAGACTATCTGGTAGCTCCACTTCATATGCATTTCCAAAACTGAACTTCCTCAAAATCTTACAAGGTCCAAACTTCTTCATTTGCAACTTATTATAAGTTCCAACTGGGAATCTCTCTTTTCTCAGATATACCATCACTTCATCGCCAACTTCAAATTTCCTATGTCTCCTTTTCTCATCTTCCTTCTCCTTATATTTGTTGTTCATGTCTTCCAAATGTTGTTTAGCCTGAATATGCAATGCTGGCATGTGATTTGTAAACTATTCTGCTTCTGAACTCTTTCGGTCTTCACTGCTAATGTCTCTCAATTCTACTATACCTCTAGGGTGCACTACGATAACAATCTCAAAAGGTGTTTTTCCGGTACTTCTATTCAATGAATTGTTGTAGGAAAACTCTTCTTGTGCAAGGATCAAATCCAAACTTTTGGTTTTATCTCCCACTAAACATCTCAAAAAATTTCCCAAACTCCAATTAGCAACTTCTATTTGTCCATCACTCTATGGATGAAAAGTAGAACTGAACTTCAAATCTGTCTTCATTTTCTTCCAAAGTGTTCTCCAAAACTAGCCAACAAACGTAGTGTCTCTATCTGAAACTATGCTCTTAGGTAATCCATGCAATCTCACCACTTCCTTGAAAAATAGGTCTGCTACATGTAATGCATTTGATGTCTTCTTACAAGGTATGAAATGATCCATCTTTGAAAATCTATCCACTACCACAAATATAGAATCATTCCCTCTTGGTGTCTTAGGCAATCCAAGTACAAAATCCATGCTTATATCCTCCCAAGGTCTTATCAGTACTGTCAAAGGTTTATACAATCCCACATTATAACTACTACCTTTTGCAACTTCATAAACTCTACAACTTTGCACATATCTCCTAACATCTTTATGAATCCGGGGCCAAAAGTACTACTCACTCACCAATGCAATTGTTTTGTCAATGCCAAAATGTCCAGCTAGTCCTCCACTATGTTTCTCTTTTATCGGGTTCTCTCTAATGGAACTCTTAGGTATGCACAATTGAACTCCCCTGAATAACATTCCATCCTAAATGGTGTAATCCAACCATTTTCTTCTATCTACCATAACTGATTCTCTACATGCTTTCCAAGTTTTTGCAAAATCCCAGTCTTCATCATACAAGGTCTTCAAATCTTCAAAACCTAATATTGTCACTCTCATCTTTGTCAGCAAATTCCTTGTCCTACTCAATGCATCAACAACTTTGTTAAATTTTCCACTTCTATGCTTCAACACAAAGGTGTAACTCTGCAAGAATTCTACCCATCTCATATGTCTTTGATTAAACTTATTCTGACTGTTCAAATACTACAAAGCTTGATGATCTTTACACAACACAAACTCCTTAGGAAACAAGTAATGTCTCCATTTCTTCAAGGCTTGAACTATGGCATAAAAATCCTGATCATACACTGAATATCTCCTCCGGGCATCATTCAATTTCTCACTAAAATAGGCCACTGCTCTCCCTTCTTGACTCAAGAATGCTCCTATTTTTGTTCCACTTGCACCACAATCCACTTGAAGTACTTTATTGAAATCCGATAAAGCTAACAGAGGCTACTTAGTCACTTTCTTCTTTAGCAGTTCAAAAATTTTGGTTGCTTCGGTGTTCCACTTGAATTCCTTCTAATCTCCTCTCATGGTCTCAGTCATAGGGTTACAATCTGAACTATTTTTTTTGATAAACTTCTAGTTAAAACTAGCCAACCCATGAAATGATCTTACCTCCCTAATGCTTTCTGGTGTAGGCCACTCAACAATGGCTTTCACTTTCTTAGGGTCCATCTTCAAACCATCCTCAGATATCACAAATCCTAAATAGACTAACTCATCCTTCATGAAAGTACACTTCTTGATATTGAACAACAACTTTTCTTCTCTCAACCTCTGCAAAACTTGTCTTAACTGCAACAAAATGTTCCTCTTTTGTTTTACTAAAAATCAGAATGTCATCTAAATACACAATAACAAACTTACCCAATAATTTCTTCAATACCTCATTCATCAGCTTCATGAAAGTACTCAATGCATTAGTCAATCCAAAAGGAATCACCAACCATTCATATAGTCCTTCGTTTGTATTAAATGTTGTCTTCCACTCATCACATTCTCTAATCTTGGTCTAATGATATCCACTCTTCAAATATATCTTTGTAAAGTATTTTTCTCCACTCAAATAGTCCATTATGTCATTCATCCTAGGCAAAAGAAACCAGTATTTCACTATGATCTTGTTTATTTCTCTTGAATCGATACACATCCTCCATTCTCCATTCTTCTTAGGTGCTAATACTGCTAGTATTACACAAGGGCTTAGAATCTCCCTGATCAAAACTTTGTTTAACAACTCCTACACTTGTCTATTCAGTTCTTCATTCTCTCCTAGTGTCAACCGGTGTGCAACTTTGTTAGGCAAACTAGCTTCGGAAACCAAGTCCATGCAATGACTAATACTTCTAATAGGTTGCAATCCATCAGGTACATTATCTGAAATGATGTCCTCATATTCTATAAGCATATCTCTTATCTCTTCTAGGTGTTCTCCTTCCGATTCCGGTCTCTCAGTTTTCTTAGGAATTAAGGCAAAACACACATTCTCATGTCTCAGTCCATCCACAAATTTCCTTCCATCTACTAGAACGATTATGGCATTCATACAAACTTCATTCTTCAAAGGTTCCTCCAAAGGTAACAAGGTTTGCTTCATGACATTGACCACAATAGTGTATATATTCTTCCTCCCATCATGTATTGCCTATCTATCAAACCACCAAGGTCTACCATCTACCAAACAAAAGATGACAAATTTCCATAAGCATAATATCACACAAAACTTCATCATGATAATTGCACCAAACATTGTTCACTTACTAACAACTTATGTTCATCTTGAATCCATTCTTTTTGATAAGGCTTAGGGTGTTTCAATCTCTCCAATTTCAACTTATTCACCATCTCTTCTAAAAAAATATTATCTGAACTACCATTATCAATAACAACTTTACAACACTTACCAGATACCTTACACCTGGTCTTGAACAAATTCTTCCTCTGCAAGGGCTCTTCATCTCCTCTGGTATGACACAAAGCTCTCCTCATCATCAATAGTTATCCATCATCTAGTTTATTGTCTAATTCGGTAGGGTTTTCTTCCACCACTGCTTCTCTTCCAGTAGTCTCTTTCTTCTTACATTCGAATGCATGGTGTCCTTCTCCTCCACACTTAAAACAGGTTCCTTTGAATGTCCTCTTGTCTTTTCTTCCAAAGTTCTCATTTTGGTAACCATCTGGTTCTCTCCTTCGGTATGAATTACCTTATTTTCTCACTTCCTTGTCCTTGTTATGATCTATACTAGTTTCTCTTCCTCCGATATATCATCTTCCTCTTTGAAATATTCCTTTGGTAAACCTTCTACCTTTACCTCTATGTTTCTGCTTATGTCTTTGGTTCAATTTCTCTTCAGCCTTTAGGGCATACTGGTAATCCTCTTCAACACTCTCCAATTTGATCATACTAAGTTCATTTTGTATAGACATCCGCAATCTGTTCAAATATCTTGCAATTTGTTCAACTTCATCATCATGTCTGGATCTGATTTTCAACTTGTAAAATGCTTTGGTGTACTCCCTCACACTACATTCCTTTTGTCTTAGATTCTGCAACTTCTAGAACAAATCAACTTGATAATTCTCTGGCACAAACTTTGATTTCAACTTACCAATCATCTGATCCTATGTCTTAATCTTTTCTTTACCTCTTCTTTGTCTATTAATCTGCAACTTTCAAAATAAATCCACTTGATAATTTGTCGGCACAAACTTCGATTTCAACTTAGCAATCATCCAATCCGATGTCTTAATATATTTTTTACCTCTTCTTTTTCTATTAATTTGCAAATACTCCCACCAAAGAGATGCATGACCTTTCAACCGGGTATGTGTATATTTCACCTTCCTCTCTTCAGCAGTATTTTCAAAATCGAAATACTTCTCCATCTCCGAGAGACAATCCATCAATTCATCCAAATCTAACTTCCCATCATATTCTAGTGGGGTAAAATGAGGTTTAGTGTTCACCCTACTCAAAACCCTTAAAAAAATTTCTTGATCTGGATCAACCGTCGGTAGGTTTACTTGTTCTACTAGGGCTTCTTCTCCTTCATCTTCACTTACATCTTCAATATGTCGGCCCCTTCTCTGGGATCTCTCCACGGCTTCTAACCAGGTTGTTATTCCTCACAACATCTCCATCACAACATGGTATGCATTCCCACATGCTCCACCATTCCTATTTCCTCTTCATGCCATCGATTCACGCTAGTCCTTTGTAATTGTAGGCCAGATCCGCAATCCGCCACACTACAACAAAAATTCTAGACATGCAACCTCTGGGACAAAGCTTCTCTCTGATACCACTTAAACCAGTCACCAATGAGGAGGGACCTCAAAGAGATCAATCTGTATCGGTCAGCAAGAGTAAACACAATAGAAACACAAAGATATGATGGAGGCAATGAATAACAGATTGATTAATTGCATGAAATTTGATTACATCCAACTAGTTACAATTGGGTTACAACATACCGACTCTCAGGCCTGGTAGAATAGGTCACAACTAGGACCTTGAATCAAAAGATATATCTTCTATATACAGTCTAGCTATCTAATTCTCTGATTAATTGCATTCTAGAGCATAATTACAAATATATATATCGATCAAGAGGATCCAATTGGCCCAAAAGGGATTAAAACCTAAAGAACAAAACCTAACATGAAAATAACAAGGTCGGCCTCCACCAAGAGATTCGACAGGATGAAATGTAGATCATGAGAAAAGGTCAGCTACACACCAAGGAACATTGAGATCAATGTCCAAGGCTCTGCAAGCTTCGGAATGGGTGTTGATAGATCACAAGAATAGGTCTCAAGCAACCAGTAACAAAGGAACAACCGGTAACAAGAAACTGTCATGGAAACCGATAGCAATATCTTGTCGAAAAGTGATCCAAATACGATGTGGTCTGAAGCAAGAAAGATGATCAAGTCATCAAGTAGAATCCACTCCACAGGATCCAGTGAGCCAAAACCAGGATACATAGAAAGGAAAACTGAAATTACAAATAGAAAGGAAAATGATTTTGGTTGATGCAATATTGTTGTGAACCGGGGATGCTCCTGCATCACTAAGGATACATTTGAGTATCTCAGAGAGAATCTAGGGCTGATTGCCCCTCCTGATGAGAACTAAGATGCATGGAATTGCATCAATTTGGTGGACTTCATAGTTATATCTTGTGATCTAGATTGATGAGTGAGGTTGCTAATTAGGTGGAGTAGTCAGTGTGT
The DNA here is from genome assembly GCF_030272615.1 of Cryptomeria japonica. Classification (NCBI taxonomy): domain Eukaryota; kingdom Viridiplantae; phylum Streptophyta; class Pinopsida; order Cupressales; family Cupressaceae; genus Cryptomeria; species Cryptomeria japonica. Next base: position 660,350,110 of record NC_081408.1, on the reverse strand, counting down.
GGTTCAGATGTTCATATTTGTGAGTTTGTCCTAAGGGGGAGAGATTATCTTCTAAGGGTGACATGATAATGATTTGTATGTGCATTTTGCATTTATTTCAAAGGGGGAGAGAAGTATGTGAAAAAATGCTATATCCTATGTTGATCTCAGGGGGAGATTGTTGAGAGTTATGGAAGATTGTTGATTTCTTTCTTTGCATTGATTGTTTTTCACATTCATATGTTACCATCAATGCCAAAGGGGGAGATTATTGGATATTATTGAAAATTTTTCTAGAATGATGTGTTGTCATTGATGTCAACATATTCTTCTATGTATTCTAATGTTGCAATCAGATTGGATGAGTTGGTTTGGTCAGTGTGTTATAGATGAGCTATTGCAGTTTAATTGGTTTTGAGATAAGTATCTCTATTTGATTCAGTAGAAGTTTCAGAGGTTTGCATGGTGATTTGTTCAAGTTGTGAGATCTGGTATTGAGGTTGGTTTTCAGTTGTTTGTGTTATTTGGTATTCTGGATTTTTCTCTATATTTCTCTAGAATTGCAATATCTTGGTTTGTGGATTTGGCAGGGTGTTTAGGACATTCATATGCATCCTCAATTGAGATGGTTTGTGATTTGGAATTCCGCAAGTGAATTGTTCAGTTTGACAGTCAGTTCAGTGTATGTTCTTGAGGTTCAGTATAATGATGATAAAGATTCTAGTAAAAGTTGATTTTTTGGTTGTTTCAATCGTGATTCACATTACTTGTGGATTCTTCTAGATCATGTTATATCTGTGTTGATGGTCTGCATTGATTGTTGTGCACATTATTGATCATTTTGTTGATCTGGTGGTGTTCTTTGTGTTATGCGAAATTCATGATGATTGTAGCGTGTTGCAAATGTTTGAGGCATAATTCTTAGAGGTGTTTCTTACGTGCGGTGTTGGTTTAGGTCCAGACTATGTCTTAGAAGACATTATATTGGTCCACATGTATTTTTGTAGTGTGTATGGATATTATTTTGTAATTTGTGTTGAGGTTTGAGCCAACGTTGAAATATAGGTTGATGATTTGTATAAATATATATAATATTCATGTGAGAGTTGTATCTATGTGTGCAATCATCAATTTGATCATTTATTAGCAGAGGAGAAGTGTGAAGAACTGTGAAAGAGCAAAGTTTGAGTATATGTGCTTAATCAAAATTGTAACCAGGTATGAGAAGATGTTATTTCATTAGTTCATGGTCCTCCAGATGTAATCCAAATGATTTTGTAAGGAAGTGACCCTTCCCCAGGGTTGCAGCCCTTCTTGTTTTTTTATTTGAGCAGTGAGCTCTAGGCAGTGTGCCTGAATGCATGTGCATTCCCCATTGTAATATTTTCATTTACTCCTAACAGGGTATTATCTCATTGTGGGTAGGTTCCCACTATGGTTTTTCCCTTAATTGAGTTTTCCACATCAAAAATCTTGGTGTTATTTGTGTTATTGATGTGGTGTAGATTTATGCTTTTACTGTTTATTATCAGATCTGAATTTAAGTTTGAGTTGTGTAGGGTTTGTGAGAAAACTGATTCACACCCCCCCCCACTCAGTTTGCTACATTGTTGCCAACAAAAACAACTTCCAATAAACTAGAATACTAGACCTCAAAACTATGCACACATGATAAAGAAATATTGCATATATGAAGCAAACTTTTTTGAGTTGAATCACATACATACATGTTGGATAACATATGATATTCATGACATTAATGACAACAATAAAAAAATAGGATAACAATATCCCCCTTTTTCATTGATGGCAATATAAGTTATACAGTGTGAGTTTGCTGAAATTACTAGAAATACCAATAGTCTTTATGCATAAAAAGATAATTAACACTTGCTCCTACTACTACCCCTTTGATGACAATGACAAAGGGTAACAAAAAGGGTAGAAACAGTGTGAGAAAATAAAACTAAAAATCCTCCTAATAGGGACAATCACTATTTTTCAGAGGACTACTTAAGGTTCTGAGCATGAGTAGTCCAAGAGTCCTTGTGCTTGACCCAATGAGATATATTTTTTTAGAAAACTTGATATGTGCCAATAGGGATGCATGTTGTTGGCATTATACACTCAGACGAGAATAGTTGATGTTGTCATTGATGGCAACCAACTGGTAACATGGTTCACAGGTTACACCGACAACAGACATCATCTATCGACACCAGCAAGCACTACAAGTTTATTCACACTGGCATCCAATCTACACCGACAACAGATTATACCAGCACTCTAAGCTAACTTGAAATAATATTGTTTTCTATTGTAATTATATTTGTATAACCGACCTGATGTATTGCAAAGACTCATATATGTATGAGATCTTGTAGGTCATTTTAAAGTGTAATTAGGTATGTATGTAAGCAAATGAACTATATATGCATTTTGATGTAATTATCCTATGAGTGAATAAGAGCAGAGCAGAGTGAATCAAGGTTTATGCCAGAGGTATCTGAAAAAGCTTAAACTAGTACTGAATCTAGCATTATAGATGCTATTTTGAGCAGTACATTGTTATTGGATTTAACCATCCAATTGTAGTCAGTGTGACTCCATTTTGTTTTGAGCAGTGAGCTCTAGGCTGTTGGCCATCCTGCATGTGCAAGCCCCTATTATACAAGTAATATTTATTCATATTGGCCAGTGAGTAAATATTGTGGGTCACAAATCCCATCGAGGTTTTTCCCCTATCGGGTTTCCTCGCTAAAAATATCTGTGTTATGGTGTGCATTGATGCTTATACTTTTGTTTCTCTTTACTACATTATTATTTGTTTAACGGTATATTAATTTGGGTTATAAAATTGCAAACAAGTTAAAATATTTCATATACCGGTTAGACACTGATTCACCCCCCCCCCCTCTCAGTGTCTTTGGGACTAATCAAGTATCTAACAATTGGTATCAAAGCCTAGTCCTCTATTTGTAGAAGCCTAACAACTTGAGCAAGATTTTGAAACTGGTACCTACGAAAAGTTTGAGACAACAGCTGGAAGGAGCTCTTGAAGATTTTGATGCAGAAAAATTGAAGAATATCAAACTGGAAGATGAACTCTAAACTGCTTGGGAATTCATCAAAGCACTTCAAGATAACCTAGTTATAGAAAAGAATAAGAGAAAACAATTACAATTGCAATTACAAAATCAAGATGATGAAGAAAAGCAAACTCTCAGGATTATTGCAGAGAAATTGAGACAAGAGAACAATAACATGAAGAATGAGATGCAAGATTTAACCATGAGATTATGCAAGGATATTGAAGATAGAAAGAGGAATGAAGAAGATTTGGCTAGGAGACTGAATGAAAGATCAGATGAATCTCTAAGGCTTAGTTATGAAAATGATATGCTTAAAACAGATTTGATTCACATGCAACATGACAAAGAGGAACTTATGAGACAAGTTAGCACTTTGGAAAGTGATTTGGTCACTGCAAATGAATACAAAGACAAATTCAAGAATAGTTCAGAGAAGCTTGATGATATGTTGAAAAGTCAGAAACCTGATGGAGAAAGTTCTAGGACCGCAAACAATCATGATCAAAACAAACCGGTAAGGCAACCTAATGCTTATAAATTCAATGGGAAATGTTTTAATTGCAACAAATTTGGTCATAAAGAAAATCAATGCAGATTTAGGAATAATCAGAATACAAACTCATCCACCGGTCAATGTTCCAAATGCAATAAAAATGGTCATAACTCATAAAATTGCAGAATGAATGTGAAATGCTATGTTTGTGGTAGATTTGGACATTTATCTAATCAATGCAGAACTCAAATCGGTCAAGGTTATGGAAAAGTTATTCATAGAAACAATGTAACTTGTTATGCATGTAACAAGATTGGGCATACTGCAAAATTTTGTAGAAGCAAGACCGTACCAGTGAACAATAAAGGATCTAATGACAAAGGCAAAGAAAAGGTAAATGAAATCAAGCAAGAATTTCCTAAACAATGGATCAGGAAGAGAGATTAGATAATTGATGAATCTGTCTCTGCACTAGCAGAAAAGGCAATCCTGCACTGACAGGATATTCTTCATCTAACTAAGGAATAATCCTTAGAGGTAAGGCAACAAACTGAAAATCATGCATTTACCCTTGATTGGTGGTAAAAAGTTATAATTCTTCTTTACCAGTACACATGCTGAGTTACAATAGAAATTCACTTCACCGACGAAGCATTTATTGCGCTTGTAAGTTAACTTTTTGGTTATAAAGGCACCGTAACTTCTCATTTTGACTTACCAAGCATTCAAGCATTCAAAGAAAAGCCAAATTGAGCAAAGGCATCCCAAAGGCGAAGCAACAAAAAGTTTTTCAGAGCATTCAAGGATTTCTGAGCTAAAAGGTATTTATCTTATGCATCGTCATCTTTTGTCCCCGAATTCATTGCAAACCTTACCATTGTGGAGAACATAAAACAACCTAGACCTATTTTCAAGATAATCTCTAAGATAGAAAAGTTGGATGACTCCATTGGTGCATTTTCTAGAATCCTGAAGGGAGTCGTGTTTGTTGAAGACCCTAGGGCATACGTACATTTCTACATTGAAAGTTTAGGGTCTGAAGATTTGAATAATATGTTCATGAATTTTATTGTTGACAACCAAGGTATAGTCAAACTAGAACACAAGATTTTTGAGGATTTAGGGTTCATTAACATCCTCCATATGCCAGAATTCTTAGATGAAATTAAACTGTCCACTATGTTCTTAGCAGGGTTCATGGTGAATTCATGTGGTTAGAATCATTTTTTAAGATCACTAAGGAAGCTATAAGGGTTGTTACTGGTTTACCCTCCACCAACACTATGCCTGACAAGAAAAAAAAAATTCCAAACAAGGAAGTTATGAGCTTAACCGGAGGTACATTTGACAATAGGTCACTTAGGATTAATGATTTAAAAGATAACAATGTTAAATTTGCAAGTATGGTCATTCGTTATAAAGTTGATCATACTAATAGACTGAATTGTGTATCTAGTTTATGCATTCATAGTGCTCATGAGATGATCTTGAATAATGCTAGAATTGACATCCGTGAATGGTTAAAGGATGAACTGCTAGAGAATTTGAGTAAGATAAAAGGAGATAAGAAGGGAACCTTTAAATTTGGAAATCTGATTGTGACTTTAATTCTTTATTTCTCAAAGGAGATTCCCGGTATTGGACATAAGGAATTTTCTTATGATGTTTCTATTGGAAAATAGATAAAGGAGGCAATTATTGGCATGGGATCTGATAGTGACAAACTGGTAAAAGAGTATTTCAAGAATTTTCAAGCTAAAATGAAACAAAGGGAAAGAATTCCCCAAAGCATTATTGATAAGTATGATAAACAAATATGCTTTGTGATCAGAAGAGATGAAGTATGGAAGGAGGAAGTTAGACCTAGAACTGTCTAGATAATAGAGATGGGTTATGAGGTAGATTCACGCATCTTGGATTCATATGCTAAAATACTCCTAGACGCTCCACCAGAACCAACAGAGGAGATATTTGGAAATGCTGAAACAATTGAGAAAGGTGTTGAAGTTAAGAAGAAAATGAAGATAAGAGACAAGGTAATGAAAGATGCTTCAACATTTGTTGAAATTGTTAAGAAAGGCTTATTGAAACTAGATCTAATGAAAGGTGTTGCTGAACAAGAAAGAAGAACAAAACAACAACCAGTAGCACATATCTCTCCTATGGCTACCTCATCTAATTCTGACAATGATAGGACAGCTGAATTCAAAAGAGTGGAAAGAAAGAAAAGAAAACCATCACCAACACCTGCTCCATCTTCTAAGAATTCAAGGACACTCAGAAAGAAGCAATAGGCTATAAGGGAGCCTATTGGTCCTAAGAAGAAAGTTACTCCAAAGAAGAAATCTGAACCAAAGGAACCAGATACTCTTTCACCGAAAGAGTTAGTCAATGAAATCATTCAAGATGGTAATCTTACTAATGTAAATAAATTTTATCATTCTTCTAAAGATTCAGATAAGGATACTATAGAGAAAAACATTATTTTATATCTAGACATATACAAGAAGGTTTTTAATGAAGTTGTAGATGTTCTACCTAATGATTTGTACTTAAGATTAGAAACAAGGAGAATGTCTAGTATGGAACTTGATAAGAAATTAAAGGTAGAAGCTCTATTAGTTGTGCATCTTGTTAATTCCAAGAAGGAAATTGATGACCTTATATCTGAAGCCAATAGAACTATTTTTGTGAGTGGTCATTGGCAAGTTAGTCTTATGGCTAGGAGGGTGAAAGAAATTGCAGATGAAACAGATGATAAATGGGACATATTTTTTGTTGAGAGAGAGAAGAAAGAAGAGAAAGACATGCAAAAGATGGATAAGTCATTCACTAAAGTGTATCAGAAGACAGACAAGGGTAAGAGTAAGATTGGCAAAATACTAGATATTACAGTTAAGGATAATCTACCTCCACCGGCGTAGGACACCCCATCAATAATCTCAGAGGCACTGACACAAATGGATAGTCAGCCTAAAGAAGAGAAGTCAAAGGAAGTAACAAAAGATGACATTAATCTGGAGTCAGACATTATTTTTACCATGAATGTGGACACTTGGGATATAAATATTGTATTGGATAAGGAAAATACAAAGGTAAAGAAAGCTGAAGCTACAAATGAAGTGATCTTTGAGTCACCGGTGAACACTTTTGACTCTCATATTAACACTGAAATACCAGCAGAAGTAAAAGCAGAAAAGGGACATGAACAAAATATATCTGAACCGATAGATAGTAAGACAGAAAGTAAGGTTGAAAACAAGAATGAGGATAAGAATGAAGATAAGAAGGAAGAAAACGTGGATAAAGAAGAGGTTAAGAATGGAAGCAAGGAAGAAGAAGTGGTCAAGGTAACTGTGCAGACATCCAGAGAAGAAAAGAAACCAATTGCAGAACCAAGCACTCCACCTAGCACCTCTACTATGGATTATAGACCAACGAATGTTACAGATGTACTTTTAGATTCAATAAAGAGGATTACAGAATGCAATGCCTTAGCATTTAAGGTCATTGATGATATTTTACCATTTTTTCAAATGATTGTACCGACATGTAAAGTTGATCATATTGATGGACCTATAGGTAAATTAGACACATTGTCCAAATTCATTGCTTCTAACATTCAAACTGTGGATAAAGTAAATAAGGAAAGAGTGAATAAGGAGAAAGATGAATTCTTTGATAGGACAATTAAAGACTATATAGGACAAATTAATTATCTGCTACCGGCACTAAATTCCACCATTCTGGAATACAAAGAGTTGTATAGGGAAGCATGTAAACCACACCATTTAATAGAGGATATTGATAAGGAAATAAGGAAGACACAGAAGGAAATTGATGATATAGCTGATAATATGATTGGTTCTTCAAAACTTACTTCAGTTTTGGATCAGGAAATGACAACCTATGAAGAGAAGATTGAGAAATTAGAAAAAGAGAAGGCAAGGTTGAGAATGAAAACTCGAGAGTTGAAGAACAAGATTGGCCTTAGATTGGACAACTTATTAACACACCAGAATGAGTTGTCTAAAGTGACTATTCAAGGAGAAAGATCACTAGAGAAACAAATGTATTCTCACCAATATGATCCGACAGACTGAGACCATAATTTTTGATAGTACTAAGTTTTTGCAAGGTCTTAACTTAGTTTTGGTAGACATTTTCTAGATTGTACATAACCAGTTACAGGTTTCTAGGGGGAGTAGTGGCGTATGAGAAAAATGTATAGAAGGAGACCATTTGCTCAGGGGGAGCACACTCAGTTTTTGGAATCCATTTTTGGATATCAGTTTTTGGATTTTTCTCATGAGTATTGACATCAATGCCAAAGGGGGAGATTGTTGTCATTATACAATCAGATGAGAATAGTTGATGTTGTCATTGATGGCAACCACCTGGTAACATGGTTCACAGGTTACACCAACAATAGACGTCATCTACTGAGACCAGCAGGAACTACAATTTTATTCACACTGACATCCAGTCTACACCGACAACAGATTATATCGGCAATCTAAGCCGACTTGAAAAAATATTGTTTTGTATTGTAACTATATTTATATAGATGACATGAGGTATTGTAAAGACTCATATATGTATGAGATCTTGTAGGTCATTTTAAAGTTTAATTAGGTATGTATGTAAGTGAATGAACTGTATATGCATTTTGATGTAGTTATCCTATGAGAGAATAATAGCAGAGCATAGAGAATCAAGGTTTATGGCAGAGGTATCTGACAGAGCTTAAACCGGTACTGAATCCAGCATTGCAGATGCTATTTTGAGTAGTACATTGTTATTGGATTTAACCATCCAATTGTAGTCAGTGTGACTCCATTTTGTGTTGAGCAGTGAGCTCTAGGCTGTTGGCCTTCCTGCATGTGCAAGCCCCTATTGTACAAGTAATATTTATTCAAATTGGGTAGTGAGTAAATATTATGGGTCACAAATCCCACTAAGGTTCCGGGTTTCTGTTGGTATTCTACACTCACATGAGAATGGTTGATGTTGTCATTGATGGCAACCAATTGGTAACAAGATTCTACAGGTTCACCGACAACGTAGACATCATTCATCGACATCTAGTTTACACAGGCAATGAAGCATACCAACATCCAGGCCGACATGAGACAAGTTTTGTGTATTGTATTGTAATGTAATTATTTGTAAGCCTACATGATGTATTGTAAAGACTCATATATGTATGAGATCTTATAGGTCATTTTTGAAATAGCATGGAATGAAATTATGTAATGGTAGAAGATAGCGAAAAGATTTTGTAATAAGGCATTTAGGTTATGTGAGTGAATATCATTCACTAGCATGTTTTTTGGTTAAGGTTTCTGACAAAGCTTAAACCGGTACTGAATCAAGCATTGCAGATGCTATTTTGAGTAGTACATTGTTTTGGATTTAATTGTCCATTTTTTAGTCAATGAGACTCTTCCATTGATTAGTGAGATCTAGGCGGTTGGCCTTCTTGCATGTGTAGGCCCCTATTGTAAGTAATATTTATTCATATTGGCCAGTGAGTAAATATTGTGGGTCACAAAACCCACCGAGGTTTTTCCCTTACCGATTTTCCTTGCCAAAATATCTTGTGTTATGATGTGCATTTATGTTGTCTCTGTTATTTCTCTTTGCTGCATTATTACTTGTTTACCAGTACATTAATTTGGGTTGCAAAGTTATAAATAAGTTCAAATATTCCATTAACCAATTAGACACTAATTTAGCCCCCCCCCTCTCAGTGTCTTTGGGATTGTCATTGCATCTAACAGTTTCCTCACCAAAAATATTTTTCTTATGGTGTGCATTGATGCTTATACTTTTGTTTCTCTTTACTGCATTATTATTTGTTTACTGGTATATTAATTTGGGTTATAAAGTTGAAAAAAAGTTAAAATCTTTCTACCGCTTAGACACTGATTCATCCCCCCATCTTAGTGTCTTTGGGACTGATCAAGTATCTAACACATGCAATTGGTCTGCCTCATTAATGGAACCAGGATCAGAGTAAGAGAGCTGGGAGGCACAAGAGAGGGATTTGTTCATAAAGGAAACACTTTTATTGCCCAAATCTCTTAGATTTCCTAAGGAATAATGGTATTATCCCTTTGCAGCTGCAGCTCATAATACCTATCATGAAGTTCCTCAATCTTTGGCCTTTTGGAGCTAGATAAATCCTTAGATAGTTTGAAATTGGCCTAAGTTTGCCGGATCTTATCTTCAATGATGTTCATCTCATTTTTGATACTTTGGGTGGCATCCAACCACTGAAAATTGAAAGAAAATAATATATCACCATTTTCTAAATAAGACTGGCCACCTTTAGAGATAAGATGAGAAAGTTGAAAGCGTGTTGATTCACACTTATCCTTAAATTCCTACAAGAGTTTTTCTCTGTCATCAGCTTTATCCTTTTCATATTTCTCTCTTATTTTCTCAACATGGGTGCCCAAAGAACTGATCAACATCTTGCATTTTTCTGCATTGGGAGTGTTTGGATCTAATTGGCACTCAAGAACTAGGAACTGCAGCATGAAGTGCTACCAGAATATCTTCAATAATTTTGTCATTCTTCCAAAGATCTTGCCTAGCAGAGGAAATGAATGCTTCTCCAATCTCAAGTTTTTGCATCGAAGAAACATTAAAGAAAGCAACTCATTGCATAGAAGATGTAATAGGTGGGCAAATTAAAGGAGCAGAGAATATTTTCTTCCAAACATCTTCAGATGAACCGAAATTGGTACCAATTATAGATACATGCATTCTAGACTCTTTGGCTAGATTGTTTGCTTTAACTTCTAATGTGATGTTGCATTTAATTTTTAGTGTATTCCTTTCATCCTTATTAGATACTCAATTATCAGTATTACCTTCATTCACTTTTCATTTGCTAGACTCAGAGTTGACCGGAGGGACTTCAGAGGTTCTGAGAATATCCATACTATTGCTCATAACATTATTGTTAGAACATAATGTAATTAGGGAACATATCCTTATAACATTTATATATAATGTTATAATATAAGGTTAGAAAACCTTATATATTATATGCTTGCATATCCCATCTGAAATGATTATAATATAATAACTATTAAATTATTAATTACTTATGAGTGGGGGTTGTTGAAAAGGTGTGACTAGGTAAGCCACCCTTCCTCCTATATTTAAGGAGGTTCTCTCTGATTTGAGAGGTATGTGAATTCAGAGATTTGTGGTGAGTTACATCACTATGCACAAGAGGTATTATTGGCCATGTGGTAGTATTGGAGGAGTATACCCAGGTTCAAGTCTATTTTATGATAGATTATATTTGTAGGTGTTTTAATAAAATGATGCTTTATGGGGTTTTTTACCTGAAAGGGTTTCCCCATGTATATCTTGTGTAATGTGTACATTTATGCATGTATGATTCTCATTTCATTTATTTTATGAACTTGTTTATAATCATTAATATCCTAAGATCCTAATTTCTAACATGGTATCAGAACAAGTTAGGCTATACTAATCATTTTTATAGGTCATACTAAAAATTATATAAAACTTGGTGAGAAATCTCTTTAAGATCAATCAACACATGTGCAAGGTGATATCATTTTTTTTCATGCCTAATAATCTTCCTAAAGATACTCATGAAGTTCCCTTCACTGGCTTCTTTTTTCTTGTTAAAATATTTTCTTAAGAGAACCCTTGTATTTATCTAGAATTAAGATATAGTTGCATTCAAGATAGATAAATACATAGATGAAAAGAGGTTCACTTTGTGAGATATTAGGTTGCATTGTGAAGTTTTCATTCATGTGCTTATATTTTTCACTAAAATTGTGATAACAATTTTCTTTGTTAATCTAATTTAATTTTTATTTCACTCTTGATGATTTGATATACCTACATCATCATATTAGACTAAGTAAATACCATCAAAATACTATAACCTTCTATAAAAATCAAACATTTTGAAACTACATTTCTTACATGCTATTATTCACTCAAATTCTACATAATTTTAATATTTGTTTAAATTTTTGAATTCATTTACATCAAAATCATAGAAGAGTACATTGAATTCATTGTTGATGACACATATTTAACATTTTTTCCTCACATGATTGGCAAAAATTGCACCTCTTCAAAATACATGTCCACAAATTCTATTAATTGCATTTCAACTAAGATAAAAAGAGACCCTTCCTAAGTGACTATTCAAGTCTTCAACAGTACAAAGTAAAGCAACTTTAATTGTTGTTGTAAAATGGTACTCGCATTGATTAATGGCGTTCTAACAGCTCTTGCAGCACTATCTACCAAGACCATTGCAAAGATGTTGACATCTCTTCTTTCTCGCATATTTTCCCATCTCATACACCATTATTTTTTAAGAGAAGTAACTAGTGATATCAACTGTGGATTTTTTTGGTATTGATTGCAGCTCATATACAAGTGGATACATTGTGAAGATGCTAAATGTAGACACCTAAAAATCTCTCATTGATCATGTACTAATTATTCCTCTAATTGATTAAATAATTCTTTAATTCTTTAATTAAGTGAATTAATCGTATTCTTCGAATTTCATATTTCCTTATCATCTTACTAATTATTCTATTTCCTATTCTATCACCATTTAATCATTTTAATCATATTCTAAATATTAATTAAATATTTGTTATTTAATTAATTCTGATTAATTCCACAATTTAAATAATCTTTATTATTTAAATAATTCTATTCTCAATTTCTATCTCTAATCATCTAATCATTAACCCTTTTCTAAATATTTATTATTTAATTAATTATGATTTAATCCTTTAATTTAAATAATGTTAATTATTTAATTAAGTTCCATTTATAACATAATTAAATAGTTATGAATAATCATCATTGTGTCAGTACCATTTATGACAAGACAAATGCCACTTTTTCCCATGCTTTCTGGGTATATGGGGTTGCTTCGAGAAATTTTTTTCTTGTAGCTTTCTGCAAATCTCAGCCTTCTGTTTTGAATAGCCAAAAAAATGGGAGGAAATAGACGCCGCTATGAACCCAACAACTGTAAGGAGTGGAAACAAAAGGAGGTAATTTGGAACATCTTATAGAAGGGCGGGTTTACGAAATTTATGGAGAGACTCCATGGGAGGGATGCCACAATCACTAATTTTTTCTACAAAAATTGGACGAAGGGCACCCTGAAGACGGGAGATCAAACTATCTCCATTGATGAAGACCTCATTGCTCAGGTCACGGGTCTTCACAAGGAAGGAAGCAATTACTACAGAGACATAAAACTTAGCAAGGAGGCTATTGAGCGATACCCTGAAACGACAAAGGAGAAGAAATGCCTGGTGAAGCTAAGTAAGACCTACTACCCACCTAGGGCTTTTGTTAAGCTATGGAGGGAGGTTCTATTTACTATTATGTGATACATTACCTTGGATGGAATATTCACTAAAGTGTATGGATATCATTTTGTATTGCTCAACCATTTCAGGTATGATGAAAAAGTTAATATTCCATATTTTCTGATTTGTTTAATTAATGCTACCATTAATGCCCATAGAGAGAACCCTAAGGGTGATACAACCATGCACCAAGGTCTTATGGGTTTAATATACAACCATTTAAAAGCCAGCCAAATTTCCCGTCCCCAGCCTTCTATCTCTGAGTCTGAGGAGGAAGGGTCAGATTCTGGTTTTTCAATAAGTGATGAGTCTGATAGTGATTCGATAAGTGAGTCAAAGGAGAGTCTGGAAACTCTGAAGCTGAACTTGGTAATGAAAGAAAATGGGTGAGTACCAAACCATCCTCTTCTAAGGGTAAGAAAAAAACTAAAGAAAAGGTTTTCTAGATTCGCTCCTCCTTAGAGGAGGAGGTCTCTGAGGACTCTGAGAAGGATGAACCCTAGTCCCCATGGAAAAATAAAAATAAAACTTCCATTCAGATAAGGAACAAACAGAAAAGGCAGTACGACTATGAAATGGAACTGGAGGATAAAGTGCAAAGAAAGGATCCTGATGTCGACCAAAAAGTGGAGGAGGAGATCACAGGGGAAGGTTTTGATCAGAGGGTTGGTGGAAATGTTGATCATATCACTAGTGGTGATGTCCCCAATAATGAACAGGACAATCCTGGTGATAAAAACTCCCCTTCAAATCCTGCCACTCAAGGTTTGAAAGGTTTTGTGGACACCCTTGAATAGTTAATCAACAGTCACAAGAAAGTTGTGGAGGATAATAAGAAGCTGACCCACAGGGTCCAAATTCTGGAGACAATCAGTATTGGGGAAGGCAAATCTATGGTGGATTATGTTGAGGATTTTAGTAAATTGTTGGTAGAGCCGAAGAGATTAGAGATTCCTTCAACCCTAGGTTTGAGAAAATTGAGAAGGCCCTGGTAGAGATAAAAACCAATGACAATGCTACGGACCAGAGAATGGCGGAAATTGACAACAAATTCAACAAAATTGAAAAATGCCTCAAAAGCATTGCTGAACAAAGCTACAACATTCTGAAGGCCTCGGCTGACAATACCAAAATTCTCATCAGCAAACTAGAGAACGAGAAGGATTCCCTGGAGCTAGATCTTGACACTAAAGGTATGGGAGAGGTGCAAGGACCTAGAAAGAGGACCAGAGGCAAAAAGAAGGAGAAGAAGCCAAACAAGGAAATGGAAGAACTCAAAGTTGTTTCGGCAAACTATCACCAGCTGGTCAATATGGCAGCTGATCTTCTTAAGTCGTTATAGTTGTTGTTTGTTTTTTAGGTCTTTTCCCTTGTTTATTTCGCTTTGTTGTTCCTTTCTTTTGCTGTCTGTTCGGTTTATTGGCCTTTTTGCTAGTCTTGTGTAAGTTGTTTCTATGCTGGTCTAGATGCTCTATGCTGAACTATCTTATGATCCTATGTTTAAGGTTTCGAGTCCTTAAAACTTGGTTTTCATATTAATCAAAACATAATTAAATAGTTTCTTTAAATGACTTAATTAGCTAATTAATTCTTCCATTTCCAAGTCCCCAAATTCTAATTAGTCATTTAATTTTATTTAATTTTGTATTCTTCTAATTTCTTCCAATTTCAAATACATGTGCATGATTTCAAAAACCAAATTGAAAATCAAAGTCAAGTTCTAAATATATTCAAATGCTAAATTGAATTAAATAAATTCAATTATTTGAATTAAAATCTCATGCAAAGATTAAATTGAAAATCTAAGTTAAAGTGCAAGCAAGTGTTAAATTAATTAATTAAATCATTTATCTCTCCAATCTCTATTTTCGTCTTCTAGTTCTCTTGGTCATCCTCTTAATTTCCTCCAATCATTCTTTTTCTTCCTTCAGTTAGCTTTTTCTCAATCAGTTGACTCAATTAATCTATTCAATCTATTCTATTTCACCTCCAAGTCAACACTTCAACTATCAATCAGCATGTGAGCTCACCTGAGTTCCACCTCTTGATCATTCTGTTCCATCTTTCAATTAGTCTTCTCCAAAAAATAATAAATTGAGCATTCAATAGGGACAATTCCTCTAGATCACGAACTTCAAATCTTTGTGTCAATTGTAGGTTGCCAGTGCAATATCTAAGAGCCATCATACCAAAGAGAGAAGAAGAACAATGGAAGCCATAATGCACAATAGGGAGTTTCATATTGTTTAATTTAATTCCATTTTGCATCTATTTCATTGGTTTTATGTTTGAATTGCTTAGATAGTTAAGGAATTTGTGATTGTCCTTATTTCCTATTTAGCAATGATGTATTTGAGCATAGCACATTTTGGTGAACCCAACGTGAACAACAAATAATTAACCTTCTCTGTTTTCTATGTTGTTTTTGTAGATCATATGGATTTTTTACTTTTTTGTAGGTTTGGCACAAATTTCAAGACATACCTCTTTGTCACGCATTTGTGGTCACATCATCATGCAATCACATAGATAGATCTACGCAATCGACCAGATAGGGTTACACATTCATGCAGAACCCATCACGCAATCGACCTTACAGGATCATGCAATCGCCCTTACAAAATCACGCAATCAACTTGATAGTGTCACACATTCGTTTTGGATCTTTCTATTCTGATAATTTCATTTTCATTCCTTTTCTATTCTCTAATCTATTTAATTGTGCATGAAATTGAGTAAATCAAGAAACAAATTATTTTTATTGCATGTTTTAGTTTTAACAGTTTATGGAACGTAAGGTACAATTCAGGATTTCAAGTGCGAGAAGGACAAAGGAACAAAGAAGATAGGCCAAATGCTATCAAAGGGTTCTCCAAGGAGAAAAGAAGATACAAGATTGGGAAGATCAACTAGCCTTCGATAGATACAACAGCTTAGTTCTCTCGTATCAAGTTAAATATGATTTAATTAACAATGAATGGATGATGAGAGATCAAGCTAGGGCCTCACAATTGGTTTTGCAGGTTTCTGATCGGGTTTAGTTTCATTTTTTAATTTTTTTGTGTTATTTGTCTATTTGTCATCCAATCGATCTATTAGTTTCATACATTCTCTCTATTAGGATTATGCATTCACTTTGTTAGTTTCACACATTCGCTCTGTCAGAGTCACACAATCACGTAGGTATGGTCACACATTCGCTTCTGTCAATTTTTGATTCTCTATTTTCTGTTGATTTGATTTTACTTCTAATCACCTATTTGCAGCCTATGGCGAATTTACAAATAGGATCGGATTAGTATTAGAACAATTGCACAATCTCACACTTCATCTTTTGGTGCTTAAAACTAACATTGGTTAAAATGGACATTAATGCACAATCTTACACTTCATCTTTTGGTGCTTAAAATTAACATTGGTTAAAATTGACATGCATGCACAATCTCACACTTCATCTTTTGGTGCGTAAAATTAACATCGGTTAAAATTGACATGCATGCCTTCACATTTCAATTTGGTGTTTAAAATGGACATGCACATGCATATTCAACACCTCAAATTGGGCTTTAAAATGAATGTGAATAAGGATGCATTAGATTAAATCACATTTGGTTTTCTTAATGTAAAGAATTTTTATTGTGTTTGGGGTGGACCTACTGTTGCATTAACTAACTTTCCACCTGCCTTTGGGGTCTTGGGAGAAAGAAAGGAGGTGAAAATGACACCCAATTTTATTTTACTCCACGTAGTGAGGGGTATCTTTGACTGGGGATTTCATCGCCCCATAGAGGTACTTCAAATTGGGATGCGTTGAGGATATCATCTCTCCCAACATACTCTTAAGTGGGTTTTCCGAGCTGCTATATAAATATACTGGTCAGGCGGCTAGAGTGTTGAGTGAATTCAATGTATGTGGGGGCCTTCCCTGCACCAATAAGCTCAACTAAAATCTTAAGTGGCTTGCTCTGAGAATCCGTCGTTAGATCGGGACCCCTCAAAATTTTACAATAAGAACCAATTTACTAACCCAAAACCCTACATTCAGTGATTTTGGGAGTGTAGATCATACCCCATAGATACCCTTCATGTACCTTACACTATGATACAGAAATACCTCAGCTATAAGATCTTTGGATCTTCGGGGTAAGAGAGACTGGCATGCCCATGTGTGTTGTGAAGAGGAGCCAGTGCTACCAGACTCTCTATCTGTTCGTTTTGTTTCGGTATTTCGTAAGGGCCTCATTGAATGGTTTCCAATTTCCAGCCTAAGATTGTATTTTGTGCATTTTAATGTATCATTGTATCAAACCAGTATTGAGTCAGTTATTTGGGCTATTTCAGGCCCTATCCTACATATCTCTGAATTCTCTAAGATTGTTTGAAAAACTAGTTCAGTCAACTATATCTACCTCCAAACAATTGTTCTCAGACTTGGAAAACCACAAAACTTATCCTACACACAAAATTACTGAAAAATGAAGTCCATTTTGAAACATCAAATAGTCCAGCAAACTCAAAGCTATACACACTTGTGACCCTAGGAAGTCCTTGCATAGTCCTCATTTATGTTCTTACTATCATCCTAAGTCCTTGCATAGTCCTCATTTACATCCTTATTATCGTCCTTAGTCCTTGCATAGTCCTCATTTACATCCTTACTATCATCCTTAGTCCTTGCATAGTCCTCATTTACGTCCTTACTATCATCCTAAGTCCTTGCATAATCCTCATTTATGTCTTTATTATCATCCTAAGTCCTCATTATCATCCTCATAGAATTCTTATATATGTCGTTGTAATCTTCACATAGTCCTCATTTACGTCATTACTATCATTCTCATTTATAGTCCTTGTCTGGAACTCATATATGTTTGTCTTAATTCTTCTTCAGTTGCATAATCATCCTATAAATTCATACCCCAAATGTCCAAATCACAATCAGAGGATCAATCAAGCTCAACCTCAACTCAAACAAGTTTGTCAAGTTCAATCAAACATTGCCACATTCAAAGAAATGGAGAAAACATCTTACATGTTGTGATCCTAGGTTCAAAACAAACAAGCAAACATCATGGATTGGCATTATACATTTCATATGGAAGGTGGAGGATTCATCCCTTCCATTCCTATTCCATCGCCATCCATAGAAACCTTAGCTCAATAGATCAAGACTTTGCAATAACAAGTGATAGACATGACTAGTCCTGACAACCATAGGGGCTGGTTAGAAAACATGATGAGAGAAGTGATGACCATGAGGGGATCAGTATTAGGCTAGCCTTCCTCTTCTTGTGAGACCATTCAAGCATGCCAACCTTCATTCTTCAACAAAATCGTTCCTACCTCAGTTCAACCAACATTAGAGTCATGTAAACCTTCTTTTTCTTTCAACCCACTATATCAATCATACCAATCATATCAACCTAACATTAAAACCTCGTTCAACCAAAATCAAACCCCTTTCAACCAAATTCCAAATCAAAATTCACACCAACCCAACATTCAAACCTCTTTCAACCAAAATCAAACCCCTTTCAACCAAAGTCCAAATCAAAATTCATTCAACCAAAATCAAACATCTTTCACTCAAAATCATACTCCTTTCTACCAAAATCAAATCCCTTTCAACCAAATCCCAAATCAACCATATCTATCCACCTTTTCATCATCCTCTGAAGTCACACAAGACCAATCCATGCTATCTCTATCTAATAACACAACCTCCCAAGGGCTATCCATTGTACAAATCCAATCTAATTCAAGTCATGATTCAAAGAGTCTCATTCAAAATCCTTCTTTATCAAGACAAAATGTTGAAACATTCCAATAATCTCACACACATATCCAAACTCCTTCCCCGTGTCAAGAGGATGACCCAAAATCAGAAGAAATGAGTCCTGAAACAAATAAAGATCAAGAACAACCACTTCAATCCTACCCAATTTTTGATCAAGATCCCATGGACCAAGAATCTTATGATGATCCCCTCTCTCTTTTCCATTCCATTCATAATCAAACCCTTCCATCTCAAGAACAAAGTTTCATTTCAAGTCCCATCCAACATTCACCTCCTAATCAAGATCGAGACAACCCTTCCATCCTTCCTAATAATCCCTATCCAAGGCAAGATCAAAGCATACCTTTACCTTCATGTCCTAAACAAGATCCCATTATTTCTCCAGATCTTGATCAAGATCCCTCCATCCCTTCATTTCCATGTCATAATCCTCTATGTTCTTCACAATATTCCCTCTCCAATGAACTTACCATTTCTCCTAGTCGCCCTAGTGATCCCAATCCCTCTACACAAGTTGTTCATGAACCTCTTATCAATGAAATCACCAATCCAGATCATACTACACAGAGAAACTTGTCAACAATTGTATGCGTACCATCATCAAATGCTCATGTAGTGACAAAAACAAGCATAAGACCAACTAATGAGATCAACACCTGGTTGACTTCATCATCTTCTTCAAATGCATCAATAGAAACAAGCATAACACCCGCTCATGTCACAACTTTAGAACTAGAATCTATTTGACTCATATACCCACACTCGAAAGACTGGGGGCAAGAGGATTTACCACAATTGGATTTCTTTGAAAACGATAAGGCTATAGCTGAATTCATGGGTTCTAGAGCTAGATTTCCCTCTGATGATCTGCAAAATCCAAAAACTAATAAAATCAACATTGGAGATGCTGAACATATACACTTAGCCAAGTCCTTATATCCTATTGGAAAAGACATCTTTATCCAACTCTTCAAACAAAGGCCAATGAACTATCTACACAAAACTCCTTGATCCTATGAACAACATGCACCTTGAACGATATTATACCTAAGGGCTGGGTTAGTTTAGGTTTTACTTTCTGCATTTCATATCATATTATTCAAAGCATTTCATCACATATAGTTTCTTTTTTTTATGCATCGCATTCTCAAAGTTTCTGCATTTTCATATAGCAGCACCAATAAAACAAGGCAACTGTCCAAGTTTATCATTCATTTGCATTCAAGAGAAACAAGGGTCATCTCCTTTCTTAGATATTCAGACATGAAGTCTTTGGGGTTCTAAGGTCATTCATTTTCAACATTACCCTATGATGACGGTTTACTTATGGTTGGGTAGTGATTTCACTATTTGAGACTTGTTAACCCATAATCTATCAATTGCTACATCTTAATTCATTCTAGACACCTAGTTGATCATATGACTAGTGAAAAATCTAAAATTATACTTCAGCGTTGCTATAATTGTCACACCTAAGTAGGTTTCATTACATACAAGTCAAGGTAAGAAAAAAAAAGAAAAAAGAGAGCTATGCCAAATTCATCTCAAGGAAAAAGAGAAATGATATATAACCGAAATATCACGCATGCAAGTGCGACAAGAAAAGCTTGAATATAGGAACATGCAAGTAACTCCATCAGCGCTATGAACGTCTATTAGAAATAGAGCAATATTTGAGAAATTATAGTCTATAACCTCGTCGGAGCTCTAAAAGCTTGCTGGCAGTGAGGCTCTATTCGGGATGCTTTTGAAGTTAGGATAATCCATGTAGCTAGTCATATAGGATGCTAAGGATCTTTAGTGAACACAAGAGCAAGAATTAACTCATTTGCACACACATGGGCAAAAGAAGATCAAAGTTTCAAGAATCGATGGAGAAGTTTTCCGCGTCTCCATTTGTAAATCCTAGTCACTAAGTGTGTTAATTTGGATGTTCCAAAGGACCTTAGGGATCTATTGACCGCTTATCTATGAAATGTTTTGCACCTCCATGTCAATTGGTGTATTACAAATGCTAAAACAAACACAGTCAACCTTGTTTGAATAGGAAATGCATCTTCATCATGCATATTGCATTAACATAGGTCATGTAAAAAATTCATTATCTCCACATGCATTCTACAGATCATCATGTCATACAGGTCTGCACACTGGGGGCATAACTGAAAAAATCCAAAAAAATCTTATAAAGTCCTGAAAAATTCCAAAAAAATCGTATAAAGTCCTGAAAAAATCCTAAAAATAGTATAAAGTACTACAAATACCAAAAACATTGAAAAACTCAAAATCCAAAAACATTCAAAAACATTCATATAATGTCCCAAAAAAATCAATCAAAAACATTCAAATATCGATCCACATAATCCAAAAACATCGAAAAGGATCTTGGAAAAGAACTAAAAATAAAAAATCAACCAAAAAACTTGCAATAAAATATCTTGCGAGAAACAAATACCCTAGTAGATATCCAACAAACGCTTCACATGAAGTTAACAAAAGATATGACTATCTAGTCAAGCATCTGCAATCAACTGATCAAACTGTCTTATCAATCGTATCATATCCATATCAAAGTGATCATTATCTTGTCTTAAATAGAAGAGGATACACTCAAAATCAGACAAGTCAGTCTTAAATGGGGTTCGCAACTTTTTGAGATTAGACATTATCAACCATCACATCAAGCAACTAAGAACGAAGGCACAAGGTCGGTATAGTTGCCAAATTTTGTCCGGGCCAGTCCTTATCTTTTATCATTTGGCGACAGATTATGTTCCTATGCTACTCAAGGATGTCCACAAGTGACTAGAGGAGGCATGATGGGCATTATCTTTTTCTTTGTTTGTTGCTTGTCTGCTATGTGTTTGTTTCTTCAATGAGATATCTTTACATCTTGGTTCCTTATACCCTGATGTGCTAAGCTCCATTGTTCAATAATAAGGCTCAATGATGAATATATATTGTGCAATAAAATAAATGACATAGGTTCGTGATTCATTCAATTTCAATTTCATCTAATTTGCTTATTGCTAGTTTGCTGATTCTTTTCTCATCATCTCATATCAATCATCTTCAATTGCTTCTAATTCTTTTCTAACATCATTCTATTTCATTCTAAGGTTCATTCTCTCATATTCTATCTCAATGTCATCTTCACATCACCTATCTCTATCTCTAATCAACTAACCATTCTTCTATCTTTCATCTCACATTCTTCTTTTTTCAAGAGATCATTCATACCTTTAATGCACAAACAATCTCTCGAGGGGGCATATTTACACCCTAAGCGCCGCTAGGGCATACTGGGGCAAAAATTTTCATTTTCTTTGAAACAACATCGTTCTGACATTGTCTCAAAGAGGGGCAAATGTAGACACCTAAAAATGTCTCATTGATTATGTACTAATTATTCCTCTAATTGATTTAATAATTCTTTAATTATTTAATTAAGTTAATTAATCATATTCTTCTAATTTCATATTTCCTTATCATCTTACTAATTATTCTATTTCCTATTTTATCGTCATTTAATCATTTTAATCATTTTCTAAATATTAAATAAATATTTTTTATTTAATTAATTCTGATTAATTCCACAATTTAAATAATCTTTATTATTTAAATAATTCTATTCTCAATTTATGTCTCTAATCATCTAATCATTAACCCTTTTCTAAATATTTATTATTTAATTAAATATGATTTAATTCTTTAATTTAAATAATCTTTATTATTTAATTAAGTTCCATTTCTAGCATAATTAAATAGTTTCTTTGAATTATTTAATTAGCTAATTTATTCTTCCATTTTCAAATCCCCAAATTTTAATTTCATATTCTTCTAATTTCATTTAATTTCGTATTCTTCTAATTTCTTCTAATTTCAAATACATGTGCATGATTTCAAAAACCAAATTGAAAATCAAAGTCAAGTTCTAAATATATTTAAATGCTAAATTGAATTAAATAAATTCAATTATTTGAATTAAAATCTCATGCAAAGATTAAATTGAAAATCCAAGTTAAAGTGCAAGCACATGCTAAATTAATTAATTAAATCAATTTTCTCTCCAATCTTTATTTTCATCTTCTAGTTCTCTAGGTCATCCTCTTAATTAAATCATTTATCCCTCCAATCTCTATTTCCATCTTCTAGTTCTCTTGGTCATCCTCTTAATTTCCTCCAATCATTCTTTTTCTTCCTTCAGTTAGCTTTTTCCCAATCAGTTGACACAATTAATCTATTCAATCTATTATGTTTCACCTCCAAGTCAGCAGTTCAACTATCAATCAGCATGTGAGCTCACCTGAGTTTGACCTCTTGATCATTTTGTTCCATCTTTCAACCAATCTTCTCCAAAAATCTATAAATTGACAATTCAATCTCCATTTTCAAGAATCACGAACTTTGAATCTTTGTGTCATTTGCAGGTTACCAGCACAATATCTGAGAGCCATCATATCAATTAATTAATTAAATCATTTATCCCTCCAATCTCTATTTCCATCTTCTAGTTCTCTTGGTCATCCTCTTAATTTCCTCCAATCATTCTTTTTCTTCCTTCAGTTAGCTTTTTCCCAATCAGTTGACACAATTAATCTATTCAATCTATTATGTTTCACCTCCAAGTCAGCAGTTCAACTATCAATCAGCATCTAAGCTCACCTGAGTTCCACCTCTTGATCATTTTGTTCCATCTTTCAATCAATCTTCTTCAAAAATCTATAAATTGAGCATTCATTTTGTTCCATCTTTCAATCAATCTTCTTAAAAATGCTTGTTTAAGGACCATACCATGCATGTGTACAACCACCACTTTTTGACACAAATAAAAGTTTTTTTTCAAACCCTTTTGGAAAAAGATTTGTAACACATTTAAGATTGATGAGGATTTTTTTTTTCGAATATTTTTTTAATTAATTTTCTATCAATCATATTTATTGTTTTGGAAACCCCTTGTGTATGGCCACCATAATTTGACCAAAACTTATCATTTTTAAAAGTTTTTTTTTTTAATATTAAAAATAATTCTCTATAGATTGATGTCATAAAATCAATTTTTTTAAATACGTAAAAACAAAAAAGTTATTAAATAAATTTAAAAAATTAATATTTCAAGTTTATGGACCAAATCTATTATAAATTAATTGAAAACTAGAAAAAATAATCAAATCTTAAAAATATATATATATTTGGAATCCACACAATGTAATCTCTAATGGGTTTTGATTTTATCTGATAATTCTATAAAATGGGGCATCAAACATATGTCAGAAGTTAGTGTCGCATGTAAAAGAATTTATCTTTAAAGCATCAATTAAAATTCAAAGGGAAATCACAAATCCCTATCTAATCAAAGAATTCAAACAAACAGACAATGAAATAACACAATCAAATAAAAAAAAAGAATTATAAAGTAATTCAATCAAAACTCCATATTCCGTGACTGCATATAACTTCCATTGCTCTTCTCTTCTCTGTGGTATGCTGGCTCTCAGATATTGCAATGGCAACCTGTAATTGACACAGAGATTCAAAGTTCGTGATTGTTGAAAATGGAGATTGAATGCTCAATTTATAGATTTTTGGAGAATATTGATTGAAAGGTGGAACAAATTGATCAGGAGGTGGAACTCGGGTGAGCTCACATGAAAATTGATAGTTGAACTGTTGATTTAGAGGTGAAACTGAATAGATTGAATAGATTAATTGAGTCAACTGATTGAGAAAAAGCTAACTGAAGGAAGAAAAATAATGATTGGAGGAAATTAATAAGATGACAAAGCTAACTAGAAGATGAAAAATAAAGATTGGAGGGATAAATGATTTACTTAATTAATTTAGCATGTGCTTGCACTTTAACTTAGATTTTCAATTTAATCTTGCATGAAATTTAATTCAACTGATAATTGAATTTATTTTAAATTCAATTTAGTATTTGAATATATTTAGAAGTTGACTTTGATTTTCAATTTGATTTTTGAAATCATGCACATGTAATTGAATTTGGAAGAATTTAGAAGAATTAAATGAAATTAGAATTTGGGGATTTGGGAATTGAAGAATTAATTAGCTAATTAAATAATTTAAAGAAACTATTTAATTATTTTAGAAATGGAATTTAATTAAATAATAAAAATTATTTAAATTAAAGGATTAAATCATAATTAATTAAATAATTAATATTTAATTAATATTTAGAAAAGAGTTGAATGATTAGATGATTAGAGATAGAAATTGAAAATAGAATTTATTTAAATAATAAAGATTATTAAAATTGGGGAACTAATCAAAATTAATTAAATAATAAATATTTAATTAACATTAGAAAATGGTTAAAATGATTAAATGATGAAAGAATAAGAAATAGAATGATTAGTAAGATGATGAGGAAATACTGATGGGAATGAAGTTTGGGATAGACTAGCCTAGTCTATGCTCTTGGATCCTTTCCTTGGATCACCTGGTGTTCTCTACACACCCTAGGGTCTCTAGGACTTCCCTTTGCTTGAGGAATCCCCTGACCTTGCCCAATCCACCCACCAATGAGTTGCAATGCTGCTCCTAAGGTCTCACCTAGTCATGAGACTCAAAACCCCTTACTATGGCTAATAAGGGCTAATCTTGTTCCATAGTTTCCAAGGTCTTAGAAAGGTTATATCAGGACTTAAACCATGTTTTACATCCCTCCATGTTACCCCAAGAAGTTGCTACCTTCATCCTTTCTACCGATTTCACTGTTTTGTGTTTTTGCTTACAAAACAGGGCTACAAGGATTAGGACCAATTAGGCCTCCTACCCGGTCCTTTAGGAAATGATGCATTCCTAACCCAAACTCCCAAAATGGACTACCAATCAATTGGAAAGGGCTCAAGGATTTTCTAGGTTTTGGGCCTCCAAGTGGTCGTACAGTGCCTAGGGTGAATTTTGGAGTTTTTAAGGGTTTTGTGAGGGTTTTGTGGTCTGCCTGGGTCACAGTGAAGGTTTTGTGTGTTAGCCACCTTGTTTGGATTGGTGGAGGCTCCTCCTTCACACCAATGATGGTTCTAACACTCCTCTACACCTCCTCCAAAGTATGTACTCTCCTTTGTCCAACCTTGCTCTCCAAGACCTCTGCAATCTAACCTCTCCTAACTGAGCACTGTCCAGTCTCGCCTAGGAGTGGGTCTTTGCTTGGTCTTCTTGCATTTTTAAGGGCCCTACTTGTTTTTCAGTATGGTACAAGTTCTTCACTCTCATTCTCCATGGTTTCATGGTGGTTCCACAATGGGGAATGGAGTTATGCAACCATTTACACAATCCTTTTCAAAACTGGACAGTAAAAAGACAATTTATAGACTATTTACAAACACACTCAATCTGCAAGTAAAAACCTAAACTAATTGCTTTAAATGAAAGTATTTACACCATGAAAAAAATTCCACATATTTTTGGACATTTCTCAATCCATTAACTTGCTTGTTTCCTTCATTCAAACTGACTGGTAACAGTTTTATAGTCTCAGTCTGATATTTTTGCTAGGGTCATACAATGTCTGACATCCAACCCATGAATTTAGGGCTTGCAAGTACTTATACCACCTTTGCCTCAGTCGGTGTGCCAAAATTAGGGCTCTCCATGCACAACAAGGGCCTATGACCATTTTGGGTAGAAAAGTTGCTTGATAACTTTTAAAAGTTGTCATGCAACTTTTGCATCTTTTGGGCAACTTTGCCATTGTTGCTTTTCATGACTCCTAGGCCTATTTTGGGCTATCCTAAGGACATCAACATGCCAATAAGGCCTAACACACACTCCAGGCACACTCAACCTCTTCTGCACAAGAAATCACAACAAACTCACTAAGGACCTAGTCTAGCACACATGAGCTCATGGCTCTTATTCATGTACAATGGCTTCTAAAGAAGCATAATACCAACAAAACAAAGAAAGAGAAGGAGTTTGGAAGGGTTCTCCTCCACCATACTCCCCCTCTACACACAATTAAGAAATAGAAGAAGAGATGAGAGCTGGGTCTATTCCAAGTGTCTTGAACCTGCTCTCCTCCACCCAAGTTGCTTTCGACTCAGGCTGTCCTTCCCACTTCACCAAGTGTTCCATGTAGACCTAGTGTCTGGTGGACTTCTTCAATCTTGATTCCAATATATCCTCTGCTATAGGCTTCTTCACCTGTGGTAAGACATTAACATCAAGGTCTTGCAGTACCTTGGCTTGGTTCTCAGTCTGCCCTGCTATCTCACCCTTGTACATGATCAGGTCAGCTACATTAATGACTGGTGATATAGCTAAATCTGAAGGAAGGTCAACTTTGTAGGCATTCTTACCATATTGTGATAGGATTCTACAAGGTCCTACCCTTCTCATCTATAGTTTGGTAGGCTAACCACCTTGCGTCCTAGCTTTGCTCAAATGGACCATCACATAGTCACCCACCTTGAACTGAACTTCTCTCCTTTTCTCATCCACTTTGGCTTTCAATTTTTGAGTGGAGTCAAGGATGGCCTTCTTAACCTGCTCTTGAACTTCCTTGATGGTTTGAGTGAAGTCTTCTGCTTGTCCACTCTTCATCTCCAGACTATCAAGGTCTCTCAACTCACATACTCCTCTTGGATGTCTGCCATAGACAACCTCAAAAGGACTTCTACCAGTGGTTCTATTCACACTGTCATTATATGCATACTTTTCTTGAGAAATGATTAGGTCCCATGTCTGGCCATATTCCTTAGTTAGACACCTCAACAAATTTCCTAACACTCTATTGATGACTTCAATTTGACCATCTATTTGTGGATGGTAAGTGGAGCTAAATGACAAGTTAGTTCCTAGTCTCCTCCATAATGTTTGCCAAAAATGACCCATGAACTTGCTATCCCTGTCTGAAACAATGCTTAAAGGGAGTCCATGAATCCTAACAATCTCTTTGAAGAAGAGATGTGCAACATAGCTTGCATCATGTGTAGTCTTACATGGGATAAAATGGCTCATCTTGGAAAATCTATCTACTACCACATAGATGTTGTCCATACCTATTTTGTCTTGGGAAGTCCTACTACAAAGTCCATGCTTATACATTCCCAAGGTCTATTTGGGACTGGTAATGGTTGATATAAACTCGCATTGCTTGATCCACCTTTGGCTCTTTGACATACACCACACTGTTCTACATATATTTTCACATCCCTTGGCAACTTTGGCCAATAGTAGTACCTCTGTACTAAGTCCAAGGTTTTGTTAATCCCAAAGTGTCCACTCAAACTGCCATTATGTTTCTCTTGGATGAGGTTCTCCCTCATAAATCCTCTAGGTACACACAACTGGTTACCCTTGAACAAGAGACCATTTTGGAGAGTGTAGTCTGCTTACTCACCATGGAAATGGTTCTCAAACTCTTTGCAAACCTTGTAAGCTATTGAGAAGTCTTCATCTCCTTCATAGAGGTCTTTGAAACCTTCTATTCCTATGCTCTGCAACTGTAACTCTTGAACTGTCAACAACTTCCTGCTCAATGCATCTGCCACCCTGTTAAGTTGCCCCTTCTTATGCTTGATGGTGAAGGTGAAGGATTGGAGGTATTCCATCAATTTCAGATGCCTATTGCTTAGCTTCTCTTGAGTGTTTATGTAACTCAATGCCTGATTGTCTGTGAACACTACAAATTATTTTTGAAGTACGTAATGCCTCCATTTCTTTAGAGACTACACTAATGCATACAACTCTAGGTCATAAGCTGAGTACTTCTTCTTTGCTTCATTAAGCTTCTCATTGAAAAATTTCACAGGTCTTCCCTCTTGACTCAACACACCACCTATTGCAACTCCACTTGCATCACACTCCAAAGTGAATAGCTTATCAAACATAGGTAGGAGAAGGATAGATTTTGTGTCTACTTCCTGTTTCAACAATTGAAATGCTTTGTCCTCCTGCTCAGTCCATTTTGTATGCAGGAAAAGTGGGCTAATAAAAATTAATATGTGAAAATATTGTTAGAAACTAGTCCACACACACACACAAGACTTCTTGATGCAAGCTATGGAGTAACGTAGTGTTACTCAGCTTCCCAAGGAGGGTCCCATGGTTCTCTATCTCACAATGTCCCTCAAACCAATGTTTTTGCTCTCAGATCACTGAGCAAAATGGTTTAGGGATGGCAAATATGAGAACGAGAGATGTTTTTGATTGATTTTAGTATGAGATGTGTTGTAATCTATGTATGATGCTAAAATGCAATAAACTAACTATAAGATGACAAGGTTAGTAAATAAACTATCCTAGCATACTATATTTAGTCTATGATTGAACTAAAATGATAAAGAAATTATTCTAAACATGCATATTAGTCTAATTCTTGATTTAAAGAGAGGCTAAATGATGAGCATAAAGATGATATGAAAAAGCTTGAAAGTATTTGAGCATAAGTATAATGCTTCAAATTTGAAAGATGATTGTTAAGAATGGAGGAATGAGAGCTATATTTATAGCCTAAATAGGGCAATGGATGGTCAAGATTGAAAGGTTTAATCAAGGGCCAGGTTTGAAAGTTGGGGATCCATGTGCACAATTTGTACCAATGAAATGGTGACAAGTGTCAACATAGGATTGGGTTGAAAGAAGAGGTTGGAGGCATTAAAGGCCTGAGAAGACCTCATTGTTATCTAAAGGCTAAGGGTCAAGTCTAAATTAGGATTACCCACTGGATTAAGAGTTAATCCAAGGATAAACCTTTGTGCAAATGATTAAGAGATAATCATGGTCAAAGCATTAAAGGCCTGATGAGACCCTTGGGTTGGATAGAGGTTGAGTCAAAACAAATGTTTTAACCATGTGGGAAGGTTTGAATTAACCATTAATGGTTATTGGAGACTTTAGGGATTAAGTGGTTGAAGGTTGGAAGCCTTTAATGGTTTTCAAAGACTTTAAGGGTTTTAGTGGTTGAAGGTTGAAAACCTTCAATGGTTATCAAAGACTTTAAGGTTTTTGAGAAGTGACTTCCCTTTGCTTAGGGATGTGACAAAGTTTAGGGGAGGGTTAGGTTAATTAGAAGCAATTAGAAGATTCTAGAAGGGATTAAAAAGGGGTTTGGGATTTTGCAAGTGGATGGAGGGATAATAGGATTTAATTGAATTAAATGATTTTCATTCAATTTGGTTGCAATTTAGAGAAATTAAATAAATTAGATTTATTCAATTTAGGATAACTATTTAATTAAATTTGAATTTAATTAAAAGTGGATAGGGGGATTTAATTGAATAAAATGATTTATTCATTAAATGGGTATAGTGAATTTAATTTAAATAAATTGAGTAACTTATTTAATTAAATAGAGGCATGTGGATAATTTAATTAAATTGGATTTAATTAAATAGAGAAATGAACATAAAATATTCATTTAGGAATATGGTCATTTTTATACGTCTACATTTTGCCCCTCTTTGAAGTGACGTGTGTGCACATGTTATTTCAATGAAAATGATGTGTTTTTGTGATTTTATGATCAAATGCAAATTTTGTGTCATTCTTTTGATTTGCAAGTCGTGCCCCAGATTCGATGTGATGCCCTAGATTCGATATTTGATGGTGATGCCAGATTTGATTTGATGTGTGATGCCCCAGATTTGATATTTGATGTGTGATGCCTCCTCGGGAGATGAATCAATTTTGAAAATTTTTGATTTATTTTGATGAAGTTCATATGATGTGTAGGATTTCGTGTATGTAAAAAGTGTGTAAATTGATTCATCTCCCGATAAGTTATAGCTGTTTTGGTATAGGGGAGACCGCGACCATTATTACAGGCCAATTGGCAAAGCCTAATTTCATTTTCCTCCTATAAAAGGGATTTAGGGGTTGATTTAGGTTCATTTGTGCTTTGTTGATTGTGAAGAAAGAGAATTTGCTCTGGAGAGAAAATGCCGATTCCCTATCACAGACACCGTTTCGAGCGCGTTCGGAGGTACCGGAGGCCTGTAGTGCGTGGACCACCAGTAAGTCAACGTGTTTGACCCCTTTTTGATTTTTTGTTTTGTCATTTTTGGTCATTTTTTGAATTTCAAAGTTCGGGTATTTCGTTTTAGTGCATCTAAGACTTAGCTTAGCGCATACGAAGTTTAGAGTAGCGCATCGAAGTCAATTTTAGGGGTTGCGTCCGAAAAAAATAGGCTAGCGCATAAAAGTATTAGGTTAGCGCGTGTAGGTAGAATAGCACATGCAAAGGTTTGGGTAGCGCGTCGCGTCAACAGGGTAGCGCGTAGGTATGACCTAGCGCATAGGAGCCGCCGGGGTTCGCATAGGCAAGGGGGTTTAGCACGTAGGACTAACCTAGCGCATAGAGCTAAAAGGGTAGCGCTCAGGGAGGGTAGGTTAGCGCGTAGGACTAACCTAGCGCATAGGGTTAAAAAGGTAGCGCTCAGGGAGGGTAGAGTAGCGCGTAGGCATAGTCTAGCGTAGGGGATGGGTTAGGTAGCACATAGGGTGAAAAGTTCAGCGCGTAGACTAGAACTAGCGCATAGGAGAGGCACCCTAGCGCGTGAGGGTGTTTTAGCGCATTGAAGGTCTGTTGTAGTGCATCTGAAAATTTTTGCAGTTTTAGCCGAGTTGAAAATTTGTTTTTGTTTGCCTCCCGTGTTTTGATGAATTTATCCAATATGATATTTGTATAACTTGTTTTGATGTGCAATTTTCCAAGTTATGTATAGATATCAAGCTGTTGTTTTGATCAGAATATGATGTATTTGCGTTGGTCTGTTTCAAGTTCAATGTGTGGGAAAGCCTGAGTTGTTTTACAAGCCGATATGGGTTGGAAACTTGAGTTGTTTTACAAGTTTTGATATGGGTGGGAAACTTGAGTTGTTTTACAAGTTTATGTGATTTTGGTACTTGAGTTGTTTTACAAGTTTTGATATGGTTTTTGAAAACTTGAGTTGTTTTACAAGTTGATATGAAATGATATGATTTTGAACTTTGATTGTAGATGAGCAAATTGTTTCATGTTGTTGATGTAAGTTTGATTTTTGATGTCTTTGTGTTGATGTGGAAACTGATATTGGATATGTTTTTGTTTGTCGACAGGAGCGATTGGGTATTGTGCAGTCGAGGGAGAGATTCCCGAGACCATGGATGCTAATACCACGTCTGTCCCAGGCAGATTTGGACATTATAGAGAGATGTGGATTGACCTCTCTTCTGGATATGCCTCGGTTCACTGTGAACCGGGGACTTTTGACAGCGTTGGCAGAGAGGTGGCATAGCGACATGAACACCTTTCATTTTGCCACTAGAGAGATGACAGTGACACCAGAGGATTGCTACCGGATTTTGCGCATTCCTGTGGTAGGGGCACTGCTACCCTACGAGCAGTCAGAGGAGGGCAGCACAGAGGCACTGCGCCGCATATTTCATGATGAGACTGTCTGTGGATATGAGATCCCCTGGCAGGAGTTTTTGGTTCTAGATTATGCACCGCTGCCATCTGTATTGGCAGGATTCATTGGGGGATTCCTTTGTCCTGATCGTAGGTCAAAGGGATTTTCAGTGGGATGGGGGCTGGTTTTGGAGCAGATGGTGACGTAGGGGCAGAGATTTTCATGGGGGTCAGCGATGCTGGCCCATCTTTACAGGAGCCTGCATGAGGTAGTATACCTCGGTTACGGTAGTTTATCAGTTGGCGTGACATTATTACAGGTATGGTGCTGGGAGCACATTGTAGCAGCGAGGCCATTGGTGGATAGAGACAGGCCTGTAGGTGCAGCATACGCCTACGGATATAGAGGTCTAGTTGTCTAGCGTAAGCTGGGCAAACTAGAGCATTGGAGGAGGGTTTTTGATGATATTGATACGGTCACCTGGAGACCGTATACAGATTGCGAGGTATGGGCAGAGGATGGGATAGAGATGTCTTTTGTATTCATGATGAGGTATCTAATTGGGAGGACCCTGTTCGTTATTGACATAGGGACCCAACCAGTTAGGTTCAAATTTCCCTTTCTTTTCTCGATCTTGCTGATTTCTTGGATTTTCTTTGAGGACTAGATCACCAACTTTGAAGTTGCGAGGAATGACCTTGTGATTGTAGCTCCTGCACATGCGTTGCTGATCTGCTTTGAGATGAGTATAAGCATGTTGGTGTCTTTCATCTAATAGTTCCAGTTCTTGCAGTCGGTTAACTCGATACTCTTCATCAGGGATTAAACCTTTCAAAGAGACTCTAAGAGATGGAATTTCTACCTCTAAGGGTAAAATAGCCTCTGATCCATATACCAATGAATATGGTGTTGCTCCTGTAGATGTGCGAATGCTGGTCCTGTATGCCCAAAGTGCTGGATTGAGTTGTACATGCCAATCTTTGCCTGCATCATTCACTGTTTTCTTGAAGATTTTTAGGATTGTCTTGTTAGATGCTTCTGCTTGACCATTTCCCTGTGGGTAGTATGGTGTAGAAAACCGATGTTGGATTTTGAATTTTTCACATAGTTCTTAGACATCTTGATTTTTGAAGGGCCATCCATTATCTGTGACGATTGAACTTGGAATACCATATCTATAGATCAGATAATTTAGGATAAAAGAGGCAATTTGTTTTCTGGTCACTGTGGTCATGGGAATTGCTTCGATCCATTTGGTAAAGTATTCTGTTGCTGTTATAATGAACTTGTGTCCATTTGAAGAGGACGGATGAATTTTGCCAACTAGGTCCAGTCCCC
The DNA here is from genome assembly GCF_030272615.1 of Cryptomeria japonica. Lineage (NCBI taxonomy): Eukaryota > Viridiplantae > Streptophyta > Pinopsida > Cupressales > Cupressaceae > Cryptomeria > Cryptomeria japonica. Next base: position 660,316,646 of record NC_081408.1, on the reverse strand, counting down.
ACTGACAAAAGGGCCATGATGTTGTAAAGGGCTGCAGTTCCTATGCTGGTGCATGTATCAGATTATCATGGATTTGGCATTTAGGACATTTCTTGGCAAAGTGATATGAATCTTTCTCCATTGTAGGCCAGTAGTATCCCATCCTTAGAAGCTTTTTAGCAAGAGTAGTGCCACTTGAATGTGTGCCACAAATACCTTCATGAAGCTCGTGTAAAGCCAAATCGGAATCATTATGATCAAGACAACGAAGAAGAGTACCATCGAGACCTCGACGATATAGAGTATCAGCGATAAGGGTGTAACGGGCAGCTTGCTAGATAAAGTTACGTTTTTGGTTACGAGATTGGTCAATGGGTAAAATATTATGCTTGAGGTAGTCGTATATCGGTCCATATAGCAGAGAATCGGAACCAGTCAAGGCATAGATAACATGGGATTCGGAGTGGTCATAGGCGGGGGAGAACAGTTGCTCTACCAGGAACTCATAACAACTCTGTTGCTCAAGAATTTGTAGTAGCAAAGCGATTGTAGCCATTGCATCGGCTGCTTTGTTGTTCAACCTTGGTATTTGCTCGAAGGTGATGTGCACAAAATATTGTTTGAAGTCATCCACCATTCGTTTGTAAGGTAGTAGCTTGTCGTCCTTTGTCTGATAGTTGTTATTAATTTGATTAATGACCAGTTGTGAGTCTCCATAGACTTTTAACTCTGTGATTTTCCATTCTACGGCCATTTTGATGCCTATGACTAGTGTTTCATATTCAGCCACATTATTTGTGCATGGAAACATAAGTCTGTATGATTTTGGCATAGTGTGTCCTTCAGGAGTGATGAACAGAATGCTGGCACCTGAACCATGTTGAGTATAGGATCCATCAAAGTATAGGGTCCATTGTTTAGTAGAAAGAGCGAGTACATCCCTATCTGGAAATTCAACCTCCATGGTTTGTTTGCCTGGTAGCGGTGCTTCGGTCAACTGATCTGCAATTGCTTGTCCTTTGATGGCTCATCTTTCTGTGTATTGGATGTCGAATTCACTGAGAATCATGACCCATTTAGCCAATCGGCCTGTAAGAGCAGCTTTGCTGAGTAGATATTTGAGAGGATTAATTTTTGCCACTAGCTTTACGGTGTGTGCTAGCATGTAATGTCGGAATTTCTGAGATGCAAAGACTACTATTAGGCAAGCTTTTTCAATGAATGTATAGTTGAGCTCATAGCCATTCAATGTTCTACTGATGTAGTATATGGCACGTTCATTTCCTTGTTGATCTTCTTGTGCCAATAGTGCCCCCAATGAAATATCTGTTGTTGAGATATATAGTATCAGAGGCTTTCCGGCAACTAGTGGTACTAGAACCGGTGGATTCATCAGGTACTGTTTAATTTGGTAAAAAGATTCTGCACACTTAGTCTCCCATCTGAACGGTACATTTTTGTGTAGCAAGTGGTTAAATGGCAGACTTTTATCTGCTAGTTGAGTGATGAATCGCCTGATTGATTGAAGTCATCCTTGTAGAGATCTAAGTTGACTGATATTCTTTGGTGGTGGCATGTCCATGATGGCTTGTACCTTTGCTGGATCAACTTCAATACCTTTAGCTGATACTATGTAGCCTAGTAACTTGCCTGATGTAACCCCAAAGACACACTTCTTAGGGTTGAGTCAGACTTGGAATTTTTGCAATCGATCAAAGATCTTTGTTAGGATGTCGAGATGTTCAGCTCTGGTGAAGGATTTTGCTAGTAAATCATCCACATAGTCTTCCATAAATGTGTGCATCATATCATGGAATATGGTTGTCATTGCTCTTTGATAAGTGGCTCCCGCTTTTTTCAAGCCAAAAGGCATGACATTCCAACAGTACGTCCCCCAAGGACAGGTGAATGTTGTTTTATCTTGATCTTCAGGAGCTATCTTGATTTGGTTATAGCCTGAGAAACCATCCATTAGTGAGAGCATTGCATGGCCTGCTGTGAGATCTACAATTATGTCGATACTTGGCAGAGGAAAGTCATCTTTGGGACAAGCTTTTTTGACGTCTCTGAAGTCAGTGCATATTCTGATACTACCATCCGGTTTTGATACTGGAATGATATTGGATATCCACTCTGCATAGTCAATGGGTCGGATGAATTTGACGTCTAATAATTTTTTTAGTTCAGTTTTGACCATGAGTGCCACCTGTGGATTCATCTTTCGTAGCTTTTGCTTGACTGGCTTAACTCCGATAGAGATGGACAAGTGATGCATGATTAAGTGTGGATCTACTCCAGGCATATCAGCATATGACCAAGCAAAGTTGATTTGCTATTCTTTAAAGAAGATGATGAATGCCGATCTTTCTGCCTCTGTCAGAGATTCTGCAAGATGTATATTTCTGGCAGCTTCTGTGGTACCAATGTTGATTGATTGAGTAGGCTCAATCAATATGGGCGATCGCTCATGAAAGTGCTCAGGAAGGGTGTCAAGTCTCCCATCGTTAGGTGCCTTAAAAAGGTTTTCACCCTCCGATGCGTCCTTTATTTTTACTTTTTTATGATCTAGAGCTGCCATTGACTAGTTTTCAGTATTAGATTCATTATTTGATGCATTTTTGCGACTGAGAGACTTGGCACTCCCTGATTGACATATATCATTATTTCGTTCATTGTAGAGCCTATTTCTGGATTTACGGTACATAGGTAATGGACAATAGATGCATCATCTGGGAAAATAGGTATATCACTTGTTTCAGGTTCGTCCCAGTCCATGAGGTTAGGAAAGACAAGTGGTAAGGAATCGTTGGGTGGATCAAGTTCGGCTACCGTAAGTGTTAGGATAGAATTTTCATCGTGCTGGGTTTTTGGTTTAAAGAAATTTAGGATTGCGTCGAGGTCCTCGATGGTATCGTCTTCCACATAGATTTGTTCATAATGTTTCTGTTCACTTTCGAGAGCCTCATAGATATGTTGTGGTCCAAATTCAAGAGGTCTATCCTCTGCATTATGTTCTTCCGAAGAAAGAGATATAGAATCAGTATCATCCAGGATATCAGTAGTAGCATTGGAGCAGGTACCCCATTCATATTCATTGGAATCTGTTTCATAGGCATCATCCCAGATTCTATCTATGCTGTAAATAGGTGTGTTGTACGGTGAAAACAAATCTTTGATGATAGATACTATTTTGATATTTTGTGTTGATTCTGTATCAGATCCATCTTCTACTTGCTGGATTTGTTCATAGACTGTGCTTCTTCAGGGAGGAATAACGGTATTTGAAGATGTCCTGATTTGTTCTTGAGATATTGGTGTTTGAATATGAGCTACTGCTGTAGATAGGGCCTTCTTATGACTTAGAAGTTTTTCCTGATGTAACTTCTGATCTTGACGTTCCCGTGCCTTGTGGATTGTTTCTATTGATTCAAAAAATGCTTCCTGCCAGGATTCTTCTTTGTACTTCTTTTCCTTCCATTGAGGTTTGATAGGTAGGTGAGGCGGCCGCTTTAATAGGAACATGAGTTTAGAGCCCAATCCTGCTTTGTTTCTGCTAGGTTGTGAAGGAAGATCGATAGGTTCAGTAACTCCCTCTTTGCGTTTTCCAATGGGTCCTTTACCGTCGTATCCCATTTGTTTCATGATTGAGTAGCCTTTTCCATACATGTGTGTTGGTAGAATAATGTCCAGAGCAGCTGCTCTATGATTTTCTTCTTCATCTTTGTATAACCAGTTAAGAACATCTTTGTCTTCTGATTCATGTGCTAGAGTACCTAATTGGATGAAGGTACCATCAAATTTAGTGAGGGGCTGAGTAGCCAGTTGTGTTGATGTAGTAGGCAAACCATGCGATCTAGGTGAGGTGGGCAATTTTGCCAAACGTAAAGGCTCCAAAGAGTATTCTCCCATGCCTTGGTCTTTGATTTGCATTTTCTGCTTGAAGTCTCCCCATAAGGAGTTCGATTTTGTTGTATATGGATTTGATGTTGAAGATTGCTGCTTTTCTCTATTATGAGGAACCAAACTGTCCTGGGCTGTCCCCATTGCATTGCAATGTTGAAATGGATTATGATCAGCAGATATGGAGATTTCTTGTCCATCATAAGGAAACTTGACACACTGGTGATATGTAGAAGGGACTGCTTGCATTTCATGTATCTAGGGTCGTCCTAACAAAATATTGTAGGTTAGATCAATATCTAAGACTTGACAAATAGTATCCTTTTGTACTAGGCCTACTTGAATAGGTAATATGACTGTGCCTTTAGAGGACCGTTCCTCATCATCATATGCTTTTATGGTAATCTTTTTGCAAGGATCAATAGATTCTTCTGAGAAGCCTAATGCACAGATAAGCTTTAAAGTACAGATATTAAGGCCGGCTCCATCTATTAGGACTCTCTTGACTCGGTGTTTGCAAACAATGACTTCAATATGGAGAGGGGTATTATGCAGATGACTCAATGAGGTATTGTCATGCTCTGAAAAGGTGAGGTTATGAGATTTTGTCATATGGGTGACGATAACTTGAAATCTGTCTGTATCCAGATTTTGAGGTACATTTGTTTCCAATAATGCTTGCTCCAATATGTCTTTGTGCTTGGGTGATAGTTTTAATAGTTCCAGGATAGATATCTGAGCTGGAGTCTTGCATAGTTGGTTAACCAAGTCATATTGGATTTTAGGTGTGGTAGTTGTAGGTGCAGTATGTCCCTTCAAGACATATTTCTGAGTGTGGGTTGTTACATTGACAGATTCATGATCACACTGATCTCGGATGGTGATGACATTTACTTGATGATCTTCAGCTGATATATGATTGATAGTGTTATCATAAATGTGATTAATACGAGCTCCGCGTGTATCATTTGAAGTTTATGCTCCATCTTTGTTGTAATTTGGGAGAGGATTTTTGAAGGCTTCGTGATCATTATTTGTTTTGAGACCATCTACCGTTAAGTCACCTCGATCAATCATGTCCTGGATTATGTGTTTCAATCTCATGCACTCATTTGTTCTATGACCCTTGTTGCGATGGAAATCACAATAGTGTGAATCATTCCACCAAGGTGGTTTGACTGGGGGTTCATAATTGTTGAGTAGTGGTAAAGAAAGAACCTTGTTTGCCAAAAGTTCTCTGAATGCGGATTCTAGTGATTGTCCCAGTGGTGTGAAGATACGCTTTTGGAAATTGTTTGTATTGTTGCGTGGATTGTAGTTAGGTCCTGGATTCATGTTTTTGCCTTGATTATCGTTGGTGTTGTTGGTGTTGATTTTTCCTTGATCAGTGTTTTGCGTATACGTATTAGCACTGGGAGTAGCATTTTTAGCATTTTTCGTGTTCTAAGGATTTCCAGATAATGCAAGCACTGGTTGTTTTGATTTAGGATCATGTGATTCATTGTTGCTTTCGTTTTTGTTTCGAGTCCAAAATCTAGATTTGTCAAAGTTGGTGTTGTTTTGGTTATTGTAGTTTGATGAATTTGTTCCTTCCTTGTAGAATTTGAGTGTTCCCTTTTTGACACAAGCTTCTTCTACTTGAATGCCATTTTCAATCAATTTGGCAAAAGATGGTATGCATTCAAGTTTGAGTCTGTAACTCATCTCGCCATTTAAGTTATCAATGAAGATTTTCATTTTCTCCTTTTCAGGAATATCGTGAGGATATCTGGATACCATGCGTCGCCAACGCTGAAGGAACAACATGAATGTTTCATTGTTCTTTTGTTTGGTGTTGCAAACATCTAGCATGGTTATGGCATGTTGGATGTTGTAAGAATAGTGGGTGATGAATTTGTTAACCAATTCGTCAAGTGATCTGACAGGTGGTGTAATCTTGGATAACCATTCCATTGTTTGTCCTCCCAGGCTTCTTGGGAACAACCTCATTAGATAAGTGTCATCATGAGCAAATTCAAGACTCATGGTGCAAAATTCTCGAACATGATCCCGAGGATCACCTTTCCCATCATATTTATCAAATTTGGGAACGTCTGAGTTTGGAGGAAAAGGTACCATGTTCAAGCTTCTGTCAAATGGATAAGGACAGATTTCATTTAAAGAGTACCGCACTGTTGTCCCTTGTTGCATATCCTGTATTTGCCTTTGTAACATTTGCATTTGTTGAGTAAGAGCAATCAAGGGTGCATTGTCTTGCTGAGGAAAAAGTTCTTGCCTTGTATTGGTTCTCAACTGAAAGGGAGTGGTAAATGGTATATGTTGCTCTGGTGTTTCTAGTTCAGGTATACGCATTTCTGGTATGCATTGTTCTGGAATGTGTTGTTCAAAGTTATGTTGTTCAGGTATGTGAGTTTCTTCTTCTCGATTTTGTTCTTGAGATGCATATTGCCGGGATTCGGTTTGAAAAAGATTTGGGTCAAAATCTTCTGGAAGTTTAACGCCCTTGCTTGTGAGCATCAACAAATATTTTTCCTTGTCATTTTCTATGAGCTTTTCGACAAGTTTTTGGAAGGCGGGATTTACTTGACATTCTCTAAGAAGGGTGTTGGTAATTTCAGGTTCTTCTACGGGTGGAACTTCAAAAGGATTTGATAATCTTCGATTCATACTTGATTCTGTGTGTGCCTCGCTTTGTTTGTCTCGTTGAGAGCGAGTAACAGGCATTTTAGTAGAAGCTTTCAGTGATGAAAGGAACAAAAGCCTCTTCGATGTGTCATTCGGGCATTGGTGGTTCTGGTCGAGATGTGTTATATGTGATGCACTCGTCGGGTAAGAATGTTGGATTGATTTTCCCACCTCGATTTATCTTTTGATTAAAAGCAGACTTTTGATAGTATCCTCTTGTTTTCAGGGGTTCTTTGTCAAATTCGCTAGATTTGTTTTGGATATAACGTTTGACGTGATGAAGAAATACCCGATGAGATTTGAAGAGTTGAGGATTGATATATAAAAACTTATTTCGCTTGATGAATTTGGAAAAGCTAGGTTGTTGTTTCTTCAACGTGATGTTACGATAGAGGTTCTTTCTTCTCAGAATAAGGGGATTAGTCATGCAAGAGTGATCAATGATTTCCTTTGATTGGTTTGGATTCAGTTGATTCTTGTTTTGGAAATTTCAAATCTTACTTTATCAGAATGAAGGCTGCCCCTTCATGATAAAGCGTGTCAAATGATATGGATAAAAGCTTCCCGATCTGGAAACTAGATTTGACGATTGGAGAATTTCTAGACAAGTGTTTGTGAGATAAAAATCCGTAAGATGTTAAAGGATTTGATTGAGACTAATGATGAAAATTTTCTGGATTATGATAGGAGAGACGTCCTCTATTGTGCGATTCATTTCAGATTCTGACAACTTTGTTTGATACAAATTTGACTTGAGAAAAGTTTTCAATGGTTTGTTTTTGTCACTCTGGTTTGAAAAAAGATGAATTTTTGATGAAAAAGTCTTTTAAAATGTTTTTGAAATTTTCAAAAATTCTTAGTTTCAACTTTCTGTTTTTCGGCTTTTGATCACGTGCTAAAACAGAGACTGGATGCGCTACTTAATTGCTTTGATGCGCTAAAGGAAAGATCACACGCACTAATCTGCCCCAAGATACGCGCTAAAATTTAGATTTTGGAAAATTTTTGTTTTGACTGTGAAAAATATACGCGCTAGACTGGGCTTCAAATGCGCTAACTATTGGAGAATATGCGCTATAATATGATTTCTACGCGCTAAGCTGTTTCTTTCACGCGCTAATGTTAGGTCTGTTGAAAGTTGCTGTTGAATTTTTTTTAAAAAGTTACGCGCTACACTGGGCCTGACACACGCTAGTTGTTTGAGTAGATGCGCTAATGTATGTATGCTACGCGCTAAGATGTGGTCACTACGTGCTAAAATAGGACTGTTGAAAATTGCTGTTTGCAAATTTTTGAAAAATTACGTGCTACACTGGGTTTGCGACGCGCTAACTGTTTTGTTTTATGCGGTAATCTTTGATTCCCACGTGCTAAGAAGTAGCTGAGAAGCGCTAGACTGTGTTGTGCATGCACTGAATGATGCATGCACTGAATGATTGTACACTGGTTTACCTCAGGTTTGAAACGCTACTGTTTTAACTGCACGCGCTAATTTGATGTTTGGATGCGCTAATAGATGTGTTCCATGCGCTAAGATGTTGCTCTTATGCGCTAGACTGCCATGATTTTTCCGTTTAGGAGATTGTTTTGTGGATTTTGAATTTTATTGAGAAATTTTCAAGTGTGATGGATGATTTTCTGAAATAACAAATGTAAGCACGGCACACAAAGTACAATCATTTTTCTTAATCTAACAGAAAGTGTATATTCTTGCGAGGATGTGTTCAAATCCCCAATGTTTTAACAAGTTTGGATACAAGTAAGACACTTCAGAAAGACTCTTTATTCAAGGGTCATCAATAACATCATAGCCCACTAGTCTCGATACTCCGTCAGCTCAAACAGCCGTGTCACCCCCTAGGGGGCACCTGTTTTTTTTGCCTTTTGCCAGAAGTTAACCCAAAGTGAATTGTTTCACAATTGAGTAGTTATCTTGGGAGATATATGGTGAGTAATCTTGGGGGCGGATTCTTCCCCACCCTTGCACTATGATGTTACAATGTTTGGTTACTGACTCGGCTCAAAGTTTCTAATTCTATGGTTCGTAATCAGGCTTCCCGTTCGGTCGTCAGTGATAAACTCCCTCAGGAGGCTTCCCAACCTTTAGAACAAAGGCTTTACGTATCTCGAGGATACTAGGGGAAGGCTAATCACTGCGCGCAACCATTGAAAAGGACTTTCGTCACTTTCCACATTTGATTATAGTGGGTTGGAATTCTAGGCGTCAAAGCCATTTCCCACTTAGGTCGTTCCCTTCACATCGGCCATAAACGGCTTTAAGAGTTGATTGCAACTCCTCGGGAAGGCAGACTTGCTAAAGGATGTATATACTTTGAAATAACTGAAAGCAGTAAGAGTGGTCTAGATTTTTGATCACCCAGTTAAGGGGAGAGCATATTCCTACCACTTTCGAGACAGAGCAATCAATTGTTCTTTTTAAACCTCCAATTCAGTGATTTGCTAACCTATGCAGAGATGTTGCTCCACAAAAACATGATGTTCTTTTTAATCTTAAAGAAAGATTTGCTGATCTAGAAAAATGGAAATGGTCAACAAAGCAAATTTTTCGTTTTGGAGGTCAACAAAAGAAATCGTTTTTTTTGTAAAAATAAAATTCCTCGCTCTACCTGCAAGAAACCGTTAGAACCCTGCAAACAAACAAAAAGATAAAATGTTAGGTGATTCTGGAGGACTTCTACAAGTCTAAAATTTTAATTCGGTTACAATAATTTTATTTTTTTTGTTTTTTTTGTTTTTTTTGTTTTTGATGCGCTACAGAACAAATTGTACAGGCTACAATATATGTTCGATGCGCTAAACTTTATGGTAGACGCGCTACTCGGTTCTCTAGATGCGCTATTCTGTGTTTGTCTTTTTCTGCGAACAGTTCTGTAAGGAAAATTTAAATCTGATGCGCTAATGTTTGAGTTCAACGCGCTAGATTATGTATTACAAGCGCTAAAATGGAGTTTGGATGTGCTAATATGTCAGCTTGATGTGCTACTCTGTGTTTTGCCCGCGTCGAGACCTATAGGAAAAATTTGTTAAACAGACTCATGCGCTAAGAAATGGACTTCACGCACTAAAATAGAGAGCCCACGCGCTAAACAGTAGGCTAGAAGCGCTAGACTGTTAGGCGGATGTGCTACTGAATGTTTTCGACGTGCTGATTCCTATTTCCCGCGGACCTGCAAAAGTGATCAATTTGAAAAAACGATTTGTTATTTGGGGTAGAGCCCCACGGTGGGCGCCAGAAATGTATGTGGGAAAAGTGGGCTAATAAAAATTAATATGTGAAAATATTGTTAGAAACTAGTCCACACACACATACAGGACTTCTTGATGCAAGCTATGGACTAACGTAGTGTTACTCAGCTTCCCAAGGAGGGTCCCATGGTTCTCTATCTCACAATGTCCCTCAAACCAATGTTTTTGCTCTCAGATCACTGAGCAAAATAGTTTAGGGATGGCAAATATGAGAATGAGAGATGTTTTTGATTGATTTTAGTATGAGATGTGTTGTAAGCTATGTATGATGCTAAAATGCAATAAATTAACTATAAGATGACAAGGTTAGTAAATAAACTATCCTAGCATACTATATTTAGTCTATGATTGAACTAAAATGATAAAGAAATTATTCTAAACATCCATATTAGTCTAATTCCTGATTTAGAGAGAGGCTAAATGATGAGCATAAAGATGATATGAAAAAGCTTGAAAGTATTTGAGCATAAGTATAATGCTTCAAATTTGAAAGATGATTGTTAAGAATGGAGGAATGAGAGCTCTATTTATAGCCTAAACAGGGCAATGGATGGTCAAGATTGAAAGGTTTAATCAAGGGCCAGGTTTGAAAGTTGGGGATCCATGTGCACAATTTGTACCAATGAAATGGTGACAAGTGTCAACATAGGATTGGGTTGAAAGAAGAGGTTGGAGGCATTAAAGGCCTGAGAAGACCTCATGGTTATCTAAAGGCTAAGGGTCAAGTCTAAATTAGGATTACCCACTGGATTAAGAGTTAATCCAAGGATAAACCTTTGTGCAAATGATTAAGAGATAATCATGGTCAAAGCATTAAAGGCCTGATGAGACCCTTGGGTTGGATAGAGGTTGAGTCAAAACAAATGTTTTAACCATGTGGGAAGGTTTGAATTAACTATTAATGGTTATTGGAGACTTTAGGGATTAAGTGGTTGAAGGTTGGAAGCCTTTAATGGTTTTCAAAGGCTTTAAGGGTTTTAGTGGTTGAAGGTTGAAAACCTTCAATGGTTATCAAAGACTTTAAGGTTTTTGAGAAGTGACTTCCCTTTGCTTAGGGATGTGACAAAGTTTAGGGGAGGGTTAGGTTAATTAGAAGCAATTAGAAGATTCTAGAAGGGATTAGAAAGGGGTTTGAGATTTTGCTAGTGGATGGAGGGATAATAGGATTTAATTGAATTAAATGATTTTCATTCAATTTGGTTGCAATTTAGAGAAATTAAATAAATTAGATTTATTCAATTTAGGATAACTATTTAATTAAATTTGAATTTAATTAAAAGTGGATAGGGGGATTTAATTGAATAAAATGATTTATTCATTAAATGGGTATAGTGAATTTAATTTAAATAAATTGAGTAACTTATTTAATTAAATAGAGGCATGTGGATAATTTAATTAAATTGGATTTAATTAAATAGAGAAATGAACATAAAATATTCATTTAGGAATATGGTCATTTTTATACGTCTACATTTTGCCCCTCTTTGAAGTGACGTGTGTGCACATGTTATTTCAATGAAAATGATGTGTTTTTGTGATTTTATGATCAAATGCAAATTTTGTGTCATTCTTTTGATTTGCAAGTCGTGCCCCAGATTCGATGTGATGCCCCAGATTCGATATTTGATGGTGATGCCAGATTTGATTTGATGTGTGATGCCCCAGATTTGATATTTGATGTGTGATGCCCCCTCGGGAGATGAATCAATTTTGAAAATTTTTGATTTATTTTGATGAAGTTCGTATGATGTGTAGGATTTCGTGTATGTAAAAAGTGTGTAAATTGATTCATCTCCCGATAAGTTATAGCTGTTTTGGTATAGGGGAGACCGCGACCATTATTACAGGGCCAGTTGGCAAACCCTAATTTCATTTTCCTCCTATAAAAGGGATTTAGGGGTTGATTTAGGTTCATTTGTGCTTTGTTGATTGTGAAGAAAGAGAATTTGCTCTGGAGAGAAAATGTCGATTCCCTATCACAGACACCGTTTTGAGCGCGTTCGGAGGTACCGGAGGCCTGTAGCGCGTGGACCACCAGTAAGTCAACGTGTTTGACCCCTTTTTGATTTTTTGTTTTGTCATTTTTGGTCATTTTTTGAATTTCAAAGTTCGAGTATTTCGTTTTAGCACGTCTAAGGCTTAGTTTAGCGCATACGAAGTTTAGAGTAGCGCATCGAAGTCAATTTTAGGGGTTGCGTCCGAAAAAAATAGGCTAGCGCATAAAAGTATTAGGTTAGCGCGTGCAGGTAGAATAGCGCATGCAAAGATTTGGGTAGTGCGTCGCTTTAACAGGATAGTGCGTAGGTATGACCTAGCGCATAGGAGCTGCCGGGGTTCGCATAGGTAAGGGGGTTTAGCGCGTAGGACTAACCTAGCGCATAGAGCTAAAAGGGTAGCGCTCAGGGAGGGTAAGTTAGCGCGTAGGACTAACCTAGCACATAGGGTTAAAAGGGTAGCGCTCAGGGAGGGTAGAGTAGCGCGTAGGCATAGTCTAGCGCAGGGGATGGGTTAGGTAGCGCATAGGGTGAAAAGTTCAGCGCGTAGACTAGAACTAGCGCATAGATTGGATAGAATAGCGCGTAGGAGAGACATCCTAGCACGTGAGGGTGTTTTAGCGCATTGAAGGTCTGTTGTAGCGCATCCAAAAAAATTTGCAGTTTTGGCCGAGTTGAAAATTTGTTTTTGTTTGCCTGCCGTGTTTTGATGAATTTATCCAATATGAGTATTTGTATAACTTGTTTTGATGTACAATTTTCCAAGTTATGTATAGATATCAAGCTGTTGTTTTGATCAGAATATGATGTATTTGCATTGGTCTGTTTCAAGTTCAATGTGTGGGAAAGCCTGAGTTGTTTTACAAGCCGATATGGGTTGGAAACTTGAGTTGTTTTACAAGTTTTGATATGGGTGGGAAACTTGAGTTGTTTTACAAGTTTATGTGATTTTGGTACTTGAGTTGTTTTACAAGTTTTGATATGGTTTTTGAAAACTTGAGTTGTTTTACAAGTTGATATGAAATGATATAATTTTGAAATTTGATTGTAGATGAGCAAATTGTTTCATGTTGTTGATGTAAGTTTGATTTTTGATGTCTTTGTGTTGATGTGGAAACTAATATTGGATATGTTTTTGTTTGTCGACAGGAGCGATTGGGTATTTTGCAGTCGAGGGAGAGATTCCTGAGACCATGGACGCTGATACCACATCTGTCGCAGGCAGATTTGGACATTATAGAGAGATGTGGATTGACCTCTCTTCTGGATATGCCTCGGTTCACTGTGAACCGGGAACTTTTGACAGCATTGGTAGAGAGGTGGCATAGCGACACGAACACCTTTCATTTTGCCACTGGAGAGATGACATTGACACCGGAGGATTGCTACCAGATTTTGCGCATTCCTGTGGTAGGGGCACTGCTACCCTACAAGTAGTCAGAGGAGGGCGGCACAGAGGCATTGCACCGCATATTTCATGATGAGACTGTCTGTGGATATGAGATCCCCTGGCAGGAGTTTTTGGTTCTGGATTATGCACCGCTGCCATCTATATTGGCAGGATTCATTGGGGGATTCCTTTGTCCTCATCGCAGGTCAAAGGGATTTTCAGTGGGATGGGGGCTGGTTTTGGAGCAGATGGTGACGCAGGGGCAGAGATTTTCATTGGGGTCAGCGATGCTGGCCCATCTTTACAGGAGCCTGCATGAGGTAGTATACCTCAGTTACGGCAGTTTATCAGCTGGCATGACATTATTACAGGTATAGTGCTGGGAGCACATTCCAGCAGCGAGGCCATTAGCGGATAGAGACAGGCCTGTAGGTGCAGTATACACCTATGGATATAGAGGTCTAGTTGTCCAGCGTAAGCTGGGCAAACTAGAGCATTGGAGGAGGGTTTTTGATGATATTGATATGGTCACCTGGAGACCGTATACAGATTGTGAGGTATGGGCAGAGGATGGGATAGAGATGCCTTTTGTATTCATGATGAGGTATCTAATTGGGAGGACCCCATTCGTTATTGAGCAGTTTTCAGTGACCCGAGTTTTGCGGCAGTTCGGGCGCCAGCAGGGGATTCCTCAAGGAGCATGTCTTTATGCATGGAGGCAGCAGGATGTGGCTGATTGGGGGCCGACTATTGACAGTGCGGTGGTGATAGAGGAGTTTACAGGGTTAGCTGGGTAGGTCTGGGACTATGCCCCAGAGATACAGGATGCCGGGATGACAGAGGAGTTCGCCCGTTTGTTTACTGCGCGGGCAGTGGCGAGGATCTCAGATCCAGAGGAGATGAGGCTAGCGTTTGATTCGGATGGGGAGGAGGGAGACGGGGGAGATGATGGAGATGATGGAGGAGGTAGAGGAGCTAGAGCTAGGTGGGGAGGTAGAGGTGTGGAGAGAGCGGTACGACAGGGGGGGATTGAGAGGGGGAGAGTAGGATTGGCTATCAGAGTCGGGAGAGAGGGGAGATTGATGGAGGTTTTGGCGGTAGTGGGGGGTGAGGAGGAGATGGTGAGACCAGCTCAAAGGAGGAGGGTAGATATACTCCCACCTCCAGTACCGAGGACAGGGCAAGTGGGAGGGGTTCCTCCAGCACAGGGACCACTACGGGTTTGAGTGCCAGGTCATGTGGAGGATGCACAGATCCGGACCCTGCAGAAGCATCTTCTTGAAGAGTCTTCTTGTGCATAAACTACCCACAGGGAAATGGTCAAGCAGAAGCATCTAACAAGACAATCGTAAAAATCCTCAAGAAAACAGTGAATGATGCAAGCAAAGATTGGCATGTACAACTCAATCCAGCACTTTGGGCATACAGGACTAGCATTTGCACACCTACAGGGACCACTGCGGGTTCGAGTGCATAAACAACCCTCTTTCCACTATTTGATGAGGTAGGCTTGTCAGGGCATCTATATGTTGGGTGTCCCAATTGTCCACAATTGTAACACTTCATAGTTGCAAAATAGGAGTTACCTCTGTTGGTACCTCTACCCCTATTTGGACCACCTTGTGCACCTCTTCCTCTAGAATGTCCTCCTCTAAGATTAGTTTCACTACCATGCTCAGTCAACTTGGCTTCTTCTTGGTTCCTCTGCTCATTTGTCTTGCTTTGGTAACCACCTCGGTGATTCACTTGGTCTCTACCTCTGCCTCTACCCCTGTTATTGGAGTCTCCTTTCCTTTTGTTCCTCTCTTCTACCTTGACATTAAGTTGATGACATTTATGCATAGTAGTAGGAGTCCATAGGCTTATCTTCTCCTGAATGTTTCACTTTAGGCCGCTTAGATACCCAGCCACCTTAATAGATTCTTCTTCTTGAACTTTAGATCTAAGACATAGCTTTTGAAACTCTTTGGTGTAGGAGGTTACATCAAGATCTTTTTGCTTCAATCCTTGTCTCTTCTTATGAAGTTGGACTTCATAATCCTCTGGTAAGTAATTCTCCTTAATCTTACTCACCATAGCCTTCCAATTTGCAATAGGTAGCTTCCCCATGCTAACCCTTTCTTCTTGCAGGTCCTTCCACCATGTCAAAGCTGCTCCCCTTAATCTTGATTTGGCAACTTTAACCTTTTGAGCCTCTTTCACTCCTTCACACTCAAAGTGGTTTTCCATGCCCTCAATCCATTCCATAATAGTGTCTATGTCCATTCTTCCACTGAAATGTGGCAATCCTTCAAAAGCTTTGGTGTTCAAAGCCTTAATAGCCTTCACAAAAGGTTCTTCATTCAACAAGGGATCTGGTTCAAAAATTATGTCATCTATGTCTATAGTTCTCTTGCCTTTACCCTTGGTGTCTTCATCCCAAGGTTCATGTGTTCTCTGATCCACCACTTCCTACAGTTTATCTCTTATCTCACTCATTGCTACTTCAAGGAGTCTATTCTTCTTCTTCTATTCTTCCACCTCTCTAGCCAGCTCTGCATTAGTAACCATTCTTCTCTCCCCTACTGATTCACTAGTATATAGAGACATACACAGTCCAACAAGTCTTTTACTTGCTCTGATACCAATTTGATGGGAATGAAGTTTGAGATAGACTAGCCTAGTCTATGCTCTTGGATCACTTGGTGTTCTCTAAACACCCTAGGGTCTCTAGGACTTTCCTTTTCTTGAGGAATCCCCTAACCTTGCCCAATCCATCCACCAATGAGTTGCAATGCTGCTCCTAAGGTCTCACCTACTCATGAGACTCAAAACCCCTTACTATGGCTAATAAGGGATAATCTTGTTCCACACTTTCTAATATCTTAGCAAGGTTATATCAAGTCTTAAACCATGTTTTACATCCCTCCATGTGCCCCCAAGAAGTTTCTACCTTCATCCTTTCAACCGATTTCACTGTTTTGTGTTTTTGCTTACAAAACAGGGCTACAAGGATTAGGACCAATTAGGCCTCCTACCCGGTCCTTTAGGGCTTTTTCTCACAAACGATGCATTCCCAACCCAAACTCCCAAAATGGATTGCCAATCAATTGGCAAGGGCTCAAGGATTTTCTAGGTTTTGGGCCTCCAAGTGGCCGTACAGTGCCTAGGGTGAATTTTGGGGTTTTTAAGGGTTTTGTGAGGGTTTTGTGGTCTACCTGGGTCACAGTGAAGGTTTTGTGTGTGCACCTTTTTTGTATTGGTGGAGGATCCTCCTTCACACCAATGATTCTTCTAACACTCCTCTGCACCTCCTCTAAATTATGTACTCTCCTCTATCCAACCTTGCTCTCCAAGACCTCTACAATCTAACCTCTCCTAACCGGGCACTGTCCAGTCTCGCCTAGGAGTGGGTCTTTGCTTGGTCTTCCTGAATTTTTAAGGGCCCTGCTTGTTTTGCAGTATGGTACAAGGTCTTCACTCTCATTCCCCATGGTTTCATGGTGGTTCCACAATGGGGAATCGAGTTATGCAGCCATTTACACAATCCTGTCCAAAACTGGACAGTAAGAAGACAATTTACAGACTATTTACAAACACACTCAATCTGCAAGTAAAAACCTAAACTAATTTCTTGAAATGAAAGTATTTACACCATGAAAAACATTCCACATAGTTTTGGACATTTCTCAATCCATTAACTTGCTTGTTTCCTTCATTCAAACTGACTGGTAACAGTTTTACAGTCTCAGTCTGATATTTTTGCTAGGGTCGTACAATGTCTGACATCCAACCCATGAATTTAGGGTTTGCAAGTACTTATACCACCTTTTCCTTGATCGATGTGCCAAAATTAGGGCTCTCCATGCACAACAAGGGTCTATGACCATTTTGGTTGGAAAAGTTGCTTGACAACTTTTGCATCTTTTGGGCAACTTTGCCATTGTTGCTTTTCATGACTCCTAGGCCTATTTTGGGCTATCCTAAGGACATCAACATGCCAATAAGGCCTAACACACACTCTAGGCACACTCAACCTCTCTTGCACAAGAAATCACAACAAACTCACTAAGGACCTAAAACTAGGACCTAGTCTAGCACACATGAGCTCATGGCTCTTATTCATGTACAATGGCTTCTAAAGAAGCATAATACCAACAAAACAAAGAAAGAGAAGGAGTTTGGAAGGGTTCTCCTACACCAAATATGAATTAGAAGAATAAGATTGATTAATTTAATTTAATTATTAAAGAATTATTTAACTAATTAGAGGAATAATTAGTACGTGATCAATGAGACATGTTTAGGTATTTACATTTCCCCCTCTTTGAGACAAAGTCGGAATGATATTGTTTCAAAGAAAACAAAAAAAAAATTTCCCCAGTATGCCCCAGTAATACTTAGGGTGTAATGCCCCCTCAAGAGATTGTTTATGCATTAAAGGTATGAATGATCTCTCGAAAAAAGAAGAATGTTAGATAGAAGAATAGTTAGTTGATTAGAGATAGAGATAGGTGATGTGACGATGATATTGAGATAGAATATGAGAGAATAAACCTTAGAATAAAATAGAATGATGTTAGAGGATAGAAACTGAGAGAATGAACCTTAGAATATGAGAGAATGAACCTTAGAATGAAATAGAATGATGTTAGATGATGTAAGTTTAATATCCATTATATGTGCTATAAGTTATCTTCAAACCATCTTGAATGAAATGGTTCGTCATGCCCCCAGTCTCTAAGACAAAGATTTTTGTCTTCATCGTATTTCAGTGCTTCTGACAGCATGCAATTTTGGTTATTATCTATGTGAGTGTCTAGATATTGTTCATCTCTATCAAGTGTTTCTTGTGAATCATTTTTTACTACATCTCTTGACTAATGGCATGAATAGTATAATCGTATGACACTTTTTGTGTAGTTAGCTATATTATCTTGTGTTCTTGATGTAGTAGCCTTCCCTTTGTCATGTTTAACAAATGGATCCTTAAAGATTGTGTGATTCATGTTTGCTGAAGTTTTATCCATATCAATCATGATGTCACCTTGGTCTATCATATCTTGGACCAATTTTTTCAATTTATAGCAACTCATCGTTTTGTGACCTTTAGTACGATGATAATCACAGAAATCATTATCATTCCACCATGTAGGTTTGAAAGGACCCGGTTCATATATTCTTATTTCCGACAAAATGATCATGTTTGTCTAAATTAACTTTTTTAGCACTGATTCAATAGGTTCCCTTAGACGTGTGTAATTCCTTCTTGGAGCATTTACCCTGTGGTATTTTGTGTTCATGTTTTGCATAGCATTTACGTTTGTTGAGGCAGTTTCATTTTTCGTATGTGGATCTAATGATTGACTTGTACCTTGTAGAGATAAAACCGGTTGAGTTATATTCACCGTACAGGGGTCTACAACACCATCATTGGTCACATTTTTGTTTCTCGACCAAAATTTGGATTTATCATTGTTGTTGTTGTTGCCATACTTAATCAGACCTCGTTCCACTAGTTCTTTCTCACACTTTAGAGATTTTTCAGTGATTTGTTTAAATGTGGTCAAACATTGCATTTGTATTGGGTACTTGATCTTAGGGATTAAGTTTTCTATGAACATATCCACTTGCTTTGTTTATGGAATAATAGTCTTGCACCTCCTATAGAGAGATCTCCATCGTTGTATGAAGGATGCAAATGTTTCATTCTCATATTGTTTCATGGCACACAAGTCCATTAAAGTGACTAGGGTTTCAATGTTATGTGAAAAATTTGCAATAAAGTGTTCAGCTAATTCTCCCCATGATGTGATATTTGGTGGTAAATGTGAAAACCACTCTAAGGCTGAGCCTCCCAAACTTTTAGGGTACAACCCCATTAGGTAAGTGTCTTTTGTTGCAACCTTTATGCATGCCGTAAAAAACTCTTTGATGTGGTCTGTAGGATCACCTTTCCCTGGATATCTGTCGAATTTCGGCGTTTCAAAATGTGGTGGGAAAGGTAGCATGTATAAAGTGTGATCAAAAGGATAAGGACGTAAGCCCTGCATTGTGTAGCTCTTTTTATCGTTACCGATCTGCATAGTCGTCACTTGTTGTTGCAAATTCTATAATTGTTGTGTCAAAATATCTATTTGGGTCAAAGGTACACCTTGTGTTTGTGTATGTCCCACAAAAGGATTCATGGTAGCATAACTCTGGGGTTGTTGGAAGGTACCATGATTACAATTTTTTGTGTTGTACATTCCACTAGGTACCATGAAATAAGTGACATGTGAATCCATGTTTGGCTGAGTTGTACTTGTTGTATTGGTAATACCCAGATTTGCATTTTGAGTACTATATGTTGATCCTATAGAATAGGAAACCAGAGGTTGGGTTGCACTTGTTGTATGAGGAATCTATGTTTGAACAGGTGTTGAGACACTTGATATTATCGGTATGGTCTGTGTTGGTATGCTAACATTTATTGTTGAAGATGATGCCCTCAACTGAGAGTTTGCGTTTGAACTAACATTTGTTTGTATAGGTGAATTCTGAGGAAAGTTGGAGGTTGTTGTTTGCATTTGTGTTATATGTGGTATTTGGCTGTTATATTGACCTACAGTATTTCCTAGTGGTAAGATTTTTTGTGACATCAAAAGCTTCAGGTAATTTCACCCCACTTTATAATAACAATGAGAGATATTTGTCCCTATCACTATGTATAAGTGCATCTAAGATCATAAGGATATGTGGGTTTTGTTGAGCTGGTTCAATCTCATCTCATGTTAAATGTTTTTGTAGTTCATGTATTGTGGGCATTGCCTAAGAATTTGACTATTGACTAGTTGATATGTCCATATTCCAAGTAGGGTTTACAAACTGGTCATTGTTTGGGTCCATTATACCTTTTGCCTTTTGTGACCTTGTGATGGGCATTTAAGACTTCTATATGAGGGTGGTTTTAGAACTTTATGCAAGACGACAACTAATGCTAGATTCTAGACCTAAGTATGGGATATGCAAGACCAGACTAGACTCTCTATCGAGGATTTGGATGTGAGACCTATTGAGTATTTTGAGATTTCTGCAATGCAAGTTTTTCAAGTTCTTCTCTTAGACATTCTGCAACAATTTCTCTATCAATCCTACGGGCAATTTTATACTCGATATTTATCTCATACTTGACTCCTATATATAGGGGTGTGTTTCTCCTTGATTCTCAGGCTAAGTTAGCTAGACCATCAATAATTTCTCTTTGACCGTTGTTTGGCACTAGATTAGGTTGCTCAAAGGGGAGCAAACAATCACCTGGGAGACCCATTAAGATGCATGCTCTGACCTTGTAGGATGATTATGCAAATGACAATGGACTAAGACAAACATAAATGAGGTATAGACAAGGACTTATATGAGGACAATAATGAGGACTAAGGATGATAATAAGGACGTAAATGAGAACTATGTAAGGACTAAGGACGATAATAAGGATGTAAATGAGGACTATGCAAGGACTACAGACGATAGTAAGGATGTAAATAAGGACTATGTAAGGATTGAGGACGATAATAAGGACATAAATGAGGCCTATGCAAGGAATTAGGATGATAATAAGGATGTAAATGAAGACTATGCAAGGACTACGAACGATAATAAGGACGTAAATGAGGACTATGCAAGGACTTAGGATGATGTAAATGAGGACTATGCAAGGACTTATGATGATGTAAATGAGGACTATGCAAGGACTTATGCAAGTTCTAAGGACTATAATAAGGATGTAGATGAAGACTATGCAAGGATTTATGCAAGGACTACCTATGGTCACAAGTGTATAAACCTTTGAGTTTTGACGTTTCAAAAAAATGAACTTTGTTTTCAGTTGTTTTGTGTGTAGGACAAGTTTTTTGTTTTTCCAAGTCTAAGAACAATTGTTTGAAGGTAAATATAGCTGACTGAACTTGTTTTCAAACAATCTCAGAAAATTCAGAGATATGCACAATAGGGCTTGAAATAGCCCAAATAACTGACTCAATACTGGTCTGATCCAACGATACGTAAAAAGATATAGAAGACAATCTGAGGCTAGAAAGTGGACACCATTCAATGAGGCACCCGTAGCAAAATACCAAAACAAGATGGATAGATATAGAGTCTATTGGCATTTCAATTAGAATATTGAGAAGGTTGTTGATAATTATGGATATAACTAATTAAGGATGTTTACTATCTTCACAATATTATTTTGTCATTGATGTCAAGAAATTGATTTTCTGATTTAGTATGATGTGGCCATATCTTAAGAAGTAAAGAATGAGATGAATAAGGGGAGGAATAAGTTATTCAATGGGAAACTATTACCGAGTTAGACAGTGATGAGATCATGTTGTTTAGATTGTTTTGATATCCTACATATGCTATTGTTTGTAAGGTTAATACTATACTATGTTACCGAGCAAGGAACCTAGTCAATAAACCCTAAGGTTATCGCTATCGGTTAATGAAGGCGGAATGTCTACCAAGTGAAGTTTAGTATTTACCGAGTTGCAACCAAGTAATAACAGAATGCATTGGATGTATACATGCGTTATGTAATGATGGAAGTTGATGAGCTGGTTATGATTAAATGATTGATACAATGTGTATAAAGTTTGTTAAGGATCTATGGCAATGGAAGATCGGCAAGAAGATCTACAGCTCAGATTGAACCGCAATACCCTAGCACAAGTTCCAAGAAATGTATGCAAGTTCCAAGGCAAGGTAAAATGTTTTCCAATAGAAGGATACATTGAACCTGGTCAAGTTTGAAGATCTGATGGCTAAGATTGATCATGGGAAATGTGATCAAGGAGATTAAGCAGTTAGCAAATTGTTTATAAATAAGGCACTGTTGATAAACAATGTATGCAGGCAAGTGTAAGCACAAGGATGATACATAGTGATTACCAAGCACAGAAGCTTGAAGACCTGTTTGAATAACAAAGTAAGGAGCCCAGCAGAGGGACAAGATAAGTCCTATGACTAGATTGTATTGAACAAATAAGAATCTTCTTTAGCATTTTAGATGCAAAGTTGCAGACATACTCATTACTGTTATTTATTTGTAAGTGACAAAAAATCTCTTAACCGAGTGGACTTAACAGTCTTATTTTTAAATCCTCTAGCAAGGTGATATTCTGATTGAGTGTTTGAAACCCTTTAACAAGGTCACCTATAACAAGGTGAAGATCCTAATAGATCTAAGGGAAATCCCTTAACTGGGTCACATCTAGCAATGTGTTTGTAATCTTTAATAGGATTTTCTTTTAATCGAGCATACTCTAGAAGAGTATATTTCTCAGTGGGTCCGAAATCCCACAGTGGTTTTTCCCTATTTGGGTTTCCACGTTAAATTTGGTGTTATGAGTGTTGTTATGATTATGTGTTCTTAAGTTTGCATGTTTTACAATTTTGGTTATATATATCTGTTAAAGCTACCGAGGTTGAATCTGTTGATTTCATGGATGTTTAAGTTTGTATGATTCACCCCCCCCTCTCATCTTGTTAGCTTGGCATCTGTACTTAACAATTAGTATCAAAACTATTAGAGTCTGGTAGCATTGGCTCCACTCCACACCACATACTTCTCGGGCATGCCAGTCTCTCTTACCCCGAAGATCCGAAGATCTTTTTACCGAGGGATTTTTTTCTGATAATGCAAGGTACATGAGGGGTATCTATGGGGTACGATCCACACTCTCAGAATCACTGAATGTAGGATTTTGGGCTACTAAGTTGGTTCTTATTGTTAAATTTTGAGGGGTCCTGATCCAACGATGGATTCTCAGAGCAAGCCACTTAAGACTTTAGTTGAGCTTATTGGTACAGGGAAGGACCCCACATACGTCGAATTCACTCAACACTCTAGCCGCCTGACCAATATATTTATATAGCAGCTTGAAAAAACCACTTGAGAGTACGTTGGGAGATATGATATCCCCAACGCATCCCAATTCAAAGTACCTCTTTGGGGTGATGAAATCCCTAGTCAAAGATACCCCTCTACATGAAGTAAAATAAAATTGAGTGTCGTTTTCACCTCCTTCCTTTCTCCCAAGACCCCGAAGGAAGGTGGAAAGTTAATTAATGCAACAGTAGCTCCACCCCAAACATGATAAAATTTCTTTCCCCTAAGAAAATCAAATGTTATTTAATCTATGTGCAGCTTGATTTACATTCATTTTAAAGCCCAAATTGAGGTGTTGAATACGCATGTGCATGTCAATTTTAAACACCAAATTGAAATGTGAAGGTATGCATGTCAATTTTAACCATTGTTGATTTTAATCCCAAATTGAAGTGTTATACATGCATGTCAATTTTAACCATTGTTGATTTTAAGCCCAAATTGAAGTGTTATGCATGAATGTCAATTTTAACCAATATTGATTTTATGCACCAAAAAAAGAAGTGTGAGAGAATGAGTGCAATTAATCTAATACTAATCCGATCCTTTTTGTAAATTCACCATAGGCTGCAAGCAGATGATTAGTAGTAAAGTTAAATCAACAGAAAACAAAGAATCCAAAATTAGTAAAAACGAATGCATGATGATACCTGCGTGATTGCGTGACCTTGAATAGATGATTGCATAATTTTGTTAGATCTATTGCGTGATCCTGACAGAGAGAATGTGTAATCCCAACAGGTCAATTATGTGATGATAATAAGGCGATTGTGTGACACACAGGCAGGTAACACAAAAAATAAAAAATTGAAGCTAAATTTGATCAGAAACCTGCAAAATAGATTGTGAGGCTCTAGCTAGATCTCTTATCATCCATTCAATGTTAACCAAATCATATTTCATCTGATATGAGAGAACTAAGTTGTTGTATTTATTGATGGCTGGTTGGTCTTCCCAATCTTGCATCTGCTTTTCTGCTTTGAGAATACTCTAATAGCATTTGGCCTGTCTTCCTTGTTCCTTTGTCTTTCTGGCACCTGAAATCTTGAATTGTACCTTACGTGCCATAAAATGTTATAACAAAAACATGCAATAAAAATAATCTGTTTCCAGATTTACTCAATTTCATGCAGAATTACACAAATCAGAGAACAAAAAGGAAATAAGAACAAAAATAATAGAACAACAATTTTCCTAACAAATGCATGATCTTGAGAAGTCGATTGTGTGATTTTGAAAGGTCAATTGCATGGCCCTGAAAGGTCGATTGTGTGACCCCAAAAGGTTGATTGTGTAGTTTTGTCTATGTGATTGCGTAATGATGCAACCGCGAATGTGTGACGAAGAGATCTTTTTTGAAATCCATGCAAAACTTGCAAAAAAGAAATAAATCTGTGCGATCTGCAAAAATAACACAGAATACAGAGAAGGTTAATTAGTTGTTGTTCATGTTGGGTTCACCAAAATGTCACATGTAAAAGAATTCATCTTTAAAGAATCAATTAGAATTCAAAGGGAAATCACGAATCCCTATCTAATCAAAGATTTCAAACAAACAGACAATGAAATAACACAGTCAAATCAAAATAGGAATTATAAAGTAATTCAATCAAAACTCCCTATTCCGCGACTGCATATAACTTCCATTGCTCTTCTCTTCTTTGTGGTATGGTGGCTCTCAGATATTGCATCGGCAATTTGCAATTCACACAAAGATTCAAAGTTTGTGATTGTTGAAAATGGAGATTGAATGCTCAATTTATAGATTTTTGGAGAATATTGATTGAAAGGTGAAACAAATTGATCAAGAGGTGGAACTCAGGTGAGCTCACATGAAAATTGATAGTTGAACTACTAATTTAGAGGTGAAACTGAATAGATTGAATAGATTAATTGAGTCAACTGATTGAGAAAAAGATAAATGAAGGAAGAAAAAGAATGATTGGAGGAAATTAAGAAGATGACAAAGCTAACTAGAAGATGAAAAATAGAGATTGGAGGGATAAATGATTTAATTAATTAATTAATTTAGTATGTGCTTACACTTTAACTTAGATTTTCAATTTAATCTTGCATGAAATTTAATTCAAATAATTGAATTTATTTTAAATTCAATTTAGTATTTGAATATATTTAGAAGTTGACTTTGATTTTCAATTTGATTTTTGAAATCATGCACATGTAATTGAATTTGGAAGAATTTAGAAGAATTAAATGAAATTAGAATTTGGGGATTTGGGAATTGAAGAATTAATTAGCTAATTAAATAATTTAAAGAAACTATTTAATTATTTTAGAAATGGAATTTAATTAAATAATAAATATTATTTAAATTAAAGGATTAAATCACAATTAATTAAATAATAAATATTTAATTAATATTTAGAAAAGAGTTGAATGATTAGATGTTTAGAGATAGAAATTGAAAATAGAATTTATTTAAATAATAAAGATTATTTAAATTGGGGAATTAATCAGAATTAATTAAATAATAAATATTTATTTAACATTAGAAAATGGATAATATGATTAAATGATGAAAGAATAAGAAATAGAATGATTAGTAAGATGATGAGGAAATATGAATTAGAAGAATAAGATTAATTAATTTAATTAAATAATTAAATAATTATTTAACTAATTAGAGGAATAATTAGTACATGATCAATGAGACATTTTTAGGTGTCTATAGTTATTATTTTTTTACTCACATAGTCTAGCCTTGTACTTGTAGGTCCAAGGCTTAGGTTTGGGCATTCCAAGCCTTACCCAACCCAAATCCTGAGGCACATGGCGGGTTTGGTTTTGAAATTTCAAATAACAGGTTCCCATTATATAAAGTGCAAAGAAGAGTTTGTAGGGATTTTTTTTTTTAAAATTACAAAATTGGGCCTTGTTTTTTAAATAACAGGGCCCCATTATTTAAAAATATATAATTTAAAAAACAGGGCCTCATTTTTTAAATAACGAGGCCCCATTTTTTAAATAACAATGCCCCATTTTTTAAAGAATAATGGGTTCTCATTTTCTAAAAAATGGGTCCTTGTTTCTAGAAGTGTTCTTCCCAACACACGCACTTCCCCCTAATTGGGACCCAACTTCTTGCACCCACTTGAATATGTTTTGGCCTGTTGATTGTCTATATGGACACATTACACTGTGGGTAATGTTATGGTGTTTGGGGATCAATGAATTGGATGTAAGAAGATCTGTTTTGGTCCCCTCTTTCTCCTGGAGTGGATCAATGTGTGTGTTTTTGGTCGAGAAAGTATTTTTTTTTTAGACAACTTGGTTCAAGCCTTGATGATCTATCTTGTATATAAAGAATGTATGTGATTGAGTTGTCAGTTGGACAGAGTGCATGATGTGGAAATAGATAGAAAAACTTAGTGAATAAGAAAGATGAAGAGTCATGTTCAAATGATATGCAAGTTGTTTGAGATTGTGGCAAAAATATGAGATAGTGTGTTTATAAATGAGGTTTGAATTGTGTGTGTTGATGGTCGCTTGATGCAGATTTCAAGGACAACTTCATGATCAAGAGATCCTTCTTTTCAAATCAATTTTTTGTATCTTTCCCTGTTATAGTTAGCATTAGGATTGAAAGCCACTTTTGTATCTTTCCCCAAGAGCACTTAGCCTTGGTCAGCAAGTCTAGAGTTGTGAGCTCTTTCAGTGTAATATGATATACATAGTGGATAAATTTTGTGAGCAAGTTCTCACCATGGTTTTTCTCTGTTTGGGTTTTTCACATACAAAATTTTGGTGTTGATGTCTTGATTATGTGTTGTTGTTTAATTGATTAAGTATTGTGAGTTACTGCATTAATTTTGATTTAGAGTGATTCACCTCCCCCCTCTTAGTCTTGTCTTGATTTCAACAAGTTGAGCTGACAGATCATAATAGTTCATGATTAAAAATTTGAAGCACTTAAAGGCAATTTCAAATGTCGTTACTAAGTGATCATATAATACAAGTCCAACAAAAAGGAAAATGAGATGCAATGGGTAACCATGAAAAGATTCAAGGGGAGAGAAGATTTTGACTACTATTCCATGAAGGAAAAACTCAAAAAAAGTTAATCATGTACACATGATTGAATATATTTGGGTGTAATAAAACACTAATGAATATTTGAGGGGATTGGATTGAGGTCGGCTCACACTTGACCAAATTGTGAATCTCGGCCTAGAAAATATTCCTAACACCATGGAGGATGAAGATAATGTAATGGACCCTAAATATGTACAATGTAAAACTGTCAAGACTCCACTCCCTAGGATCCAAGGGTCTCAGGAGGAATCCACCTCAACTAGGGAAAGATTCTAATACATTCTTGCCAATAGCAATGTCTGGTTACAAAAGAAAGGACTCAGATTGAAACCCTTCAAGGAAGGATCTAAAAAATATGCCATAGGACCTCTTGGGGAAAGGTCTAAACTCAGGACCAAGAATAGAGAAGATCCCTCTACTCCAAAGAAGGGATTTAAGCTCAAGTTTACAATAGGTAAGGAGAATAAAAAGGATAAAAATGAAATACCTCTTCATGCACAGGAACAAGTTGATCTTGTTGAACTTGACGAAGAGTAGGAACATGAAGAAGGCTTACAGGAATAAAATCTTTCATAACCTTCCATGATGACAAGAAAAGTATCCATTTCTAAAGTAGCTCCGGAGGCTTCAACTCGTCTTGCTACTATGGGTGTGCAATGTTTTACCTCTATTCCTATTGTTTCTATTAGAGATTGTTGGAAGTATGTTGCAAATATGTGCCTAAGAGATATCTAAGAGATGTGTTGTCATTGATGTCAACATATTTCTTTGTCTCTGACAATGATGCAATGAAGTTCAGTGAATTGGTTTGTTCTGTATGGTGATGATAAGAGTTTATGGATTAAAGGGTTTATAGAGGGTTGTGTATAGTTGATTTAGTGTAAGTTTCAGAGGTACGCGTGAAGATTTGAGTATGTTATGGATAGTTGTGTTATGGCTTTTTTTTTTAGTTGTTCAGCGATGACATTGTTCATTATTTTGATCTGCATTATAATATCTTGATCTATGGATTTGGAGGAATGTTTGGGACTGTTGCATATTTCTGCTGCTAGGATATGTTGTTGTCATTGATGTCAACATATTTCGGTGTTGCTAAGAGCAGTTTGGTATTTGCTTCGGTGGTTGTAGATTGGTTTTTGGGATCTTGGTCTAGTATATGGAGTATTTCTAGCATCATTATATCTTTTTGTATTGGATTCTATGATCCGGGAGCTTAATTGATCATATCATATGATATGGTTTACAATTTAGTTATTTTGATCAGTTCTTTTAATAGTTCGATATTTCCTCTAGTATATTCATGTGTGATAAGATGTTGAGTTACGCTTTTAGGAGATTGTTTGGGATGTTCTTGTGTATCTTCATTTCAATTAGTTCATGATTTGGTTCTTCACAAGTTATCTTTCCTCATGGCAGTTGCTATTATTTGAGTGTTCTTGAGTTTTAGATGTTGATCGATGAAGATTTGAATAACTGGTGTTGATGCAACTATTGTGGATGGTTCTAATGTGCTTGTTGGTGTTTTTTGATCATGTCCTATTTGTCTTGGTGATCTGCATTGATTCTTGTGTGCATTTTTGGTTATTTTGTTGATCCAGTGATATTCTTTGTGTTATGCGGTATTCTTGGTGGTGTAGCATGTTGCAGTTAATCTTGGCGTGCATTTTGGTGGTGATGCATATTTAGGGATTTGGTTTAGGTCCATGTTATGTCATGTATATCATTAGATTGGTCCAGTGATTCTCATATGTATCATGTGATGTAAATTTGTAATTGTGAGTTGAGGGTTCAACTAACCTTGTAGTCAAGGTTGATGATTTGTACAAATAGGTGGTATAGTCATGTAAATTGAGCATCGATGATGTGTCTGGATTATAAGAGAGTGGTATATGTGGTTCTTAAGAGAATTTATCCTTTGAAGAGGTGAATTGATCAGAGATTGTTGCAAGACAGACAAATGTGGTTAATTGGAACTGTTATAAGGCGTAAGGAGATGCTATATTTGTAGTTCATGTAATCTAGATTATAGTTCGAATCTTATTGTAAGGTAGTGATCCTTCCCTAGGGGTTGGAGCCTTCTAGGTCTTCTTATTTTGAGCAGTGAGCTCTAGGTAGTGAGCCTGAATGCATGTGCACTCCCCATTATAATATTTACACATACTACTATAGAGTATCATCTTATTGTGGGTATGTTCCCATCATTTTTTTCCCTTAACTGAGTTTTCCATGTCAAAATATTTGTGTTATGTGTTGTGGTTTCATTTTTCTTATCATTATTTATGTTGTTGTTGTTTATGATGCCCTCCTAAATGGCACAATGTTAGTTTAAGATCAATCAACACAAAACACACAAGAAGTTAGCGTTAGTCAATCAAAAACTAAAACATGAAGGCATTCCAAAGGAGACACTAAAAACATGCTAATGAATCTAACTAAAGAAGTAAGACAATGAGATATCTCCAACTATCTCTTAACATGATATTAGCTCCTTCTCCCTTGTTCCTCTCCTCTCCAAGTTCCAAAATAGTGTAGCTCTCAGCAGCTTTTTGCACTATGGATGCTTATGGAGGATTGAGATTTGTAGAATAGCTCCAAACATGAAATGAAAAGCTATTTTTATGCTAAAATGATGTATTTTAACAAAAAAGACAAGATGTTAGATTGCTTATGCTAAATGCTCTCTAAAATGGCTATAGTCTAAATGCTTACAAGTTTTCAGGATCTGGATTATGAAGGAATGGGCTCTATTTATAGGAAAAATGGAGCAATGGATGGCCAGGATTGAAAGGTTTAATCAAGGGTCAAGCTTGAAAGTTAGGGATCCATGTGCACAATTTGCACCAATGAAATAGTGACAAGTGTCAACACAAGATTGGGTTGAAAGAAAGGGGTTGGAGGCATTAAAGGCTTGAGAAGACCTCATGGTTATCTAAAGGCTAAGGGTCAAGTCTAAATTAGGATTACCCACTGAATTAGGAATTAATCCAAGGATAAACCTTTGTGCAAATGATTAAGAGATAATCATGGTCAAAGCATTAATGACCTGATGAGACCCTTGGGTTGAGTAGAGGTTGAGTCAAAACAAATGTTTTAACCATGTGGAAGGGTTTGAGTTAACCATTAATGGTTATTGGAGACTTTGGGGATTAAGTGGTTGAAAGTTGGAAGCCTTTAATGGTTTTCAAAGACTTTGGGGTTTTTGGTGGTTGAAGGTTGGAAACCTTCAATGGTTATCCAAGACTTTGGGTCATTTGAGAAGTGACTCCCTTTTGCTTAGGAATGTGACAATATTTAGGAGATGGATTAGGCTAATTAGGAAGAGGTTAGAAGAATCTAGAAGGGGATTAGATTTTGCAAGTGGATTTGGTGGGTGAGGGAAAATAGGATTTTATTAAAATAAAAATTCATTTATTTCAAAATGTGTGCAAGTTGCATTTGTAGGAAAATGCAAGTGGGGGGGGATAATGATTTAAATAAATGTTTTATTTAATTTATTTAAAAGAGGAATAGGGGGATTTAATTAAATAAATAGATTTTATTTATTTAATTGATTGTGAATTTGATTTAATGAATTAATTAAAATAAATTGAGTAATTTATTTAATTAATAGAAGAATGTTTGGGGATGAATTAATTAAATATTAATTTAATTAATTGATGGCTAGTGGATTTTTAATCAAATAAATACGAAATATTCATTTAATTAAAATGGACAGATTTGTGTGACTACAGTTTAGATATGAAGTTATCCTTAAATTGATTAATCTGGTGAAAACTGATTCGCCCCCCCATCTCAGTTTTTCTTCTTGGTTGCTACAAAGAAATTGGTATCAAAGTTAGATCTTATGAAAGAAGCTTGACAACCCGAGGAGATCTGGGATGGTGGCTTATGTGTTCAAGAAGGAGAGTCCTAGATTTGATGGAAACAATTATACTGTTTGGAAGGACCGGATGGAAGTTCACTTGAAATGTCTTGGAGATGACTATTGGAAGATCACAAAGAATGTTAATAAGTTCCTCAGAATGGACCTATTACTACTACTAAGATCAAGGATGTTGAATATAACATAAGATCGAAGGAAGCATTGATAAGTGCCTTGACTGATTCAGAGATGACTAATGTGACGGGTTTGCAGACTGCACATGAGATCTGGAAGAAGCTGGAAACTTCGTATGAAGGAGATGCACAAGTTAAGGTTGCTAAGTTGCAAAGCTTGAAAGGGAAGTATGAAGCATTGAAGATGGCAAAAGATGAGAATATATCAACCTTTATGGCTAAGGTGAATGATCTTGTCATGATTATCAGATGTGCTAGTGGAACCCTTGAAGAAGATGAGATTGTTGCTAAGGTCATGAGATCTTTGCCTCTTTCTTACAAAGATAAAGTAGCTTCTATTGATGAGATCGGGAGTGTGACTAATGTGACTAGAGACATGTTGGTTGGAAAGCTTACTGCATTTGAGTTGAGCGAATTTCGAGAATCCCATGGGAAATCTGAGACTGCATTCAGAGCCTCTGTATCCAGGAAGAAGAAGTATGATCTGGGAGAAAGTGCTTGTTGGGTATCCATATTTAAAAGAGATAAGAGAGAATTGGATGAACTTGAAGCCCCTATTGGTATTATGGATGACTTCGTCATGTGTTGCATTGGTTTTTTCACTGATGTCAACACTTATCTTTCTGGAGGTCTACATTGTTGATTTGGCATTCTGGTTATATTGGTTTTTTGATGAACTGACACATTGTGGTCCTGGTATGGATATTGGCTTATGCACAGTCATCGGTATATGTTTCACCGTAGCTCAGGAAGTTGATGATGACTTGTTATCATCTGGAGATCATTTGGTTATGTCGAAGACATGGATTGGATGTTTGCATTTGGTGTTTTGCATATTTGACTAATCGGGTTCACATATTTTCCTTAATTAGCAGATAGGTCCAGGTTATGAACAAGCATAGGAAAACATGTTCCAGATTAGCATGACATGATTTGGAAATGATTTATTGATTGGATAATGTGTAAATGTATTGAGGCCGACATATTGTATTGCACCAAGGCTTAGTTTTTAATTTATTTAAATGTAATATCTTTTGGGAGCCGACCTAATGATTAGGTCTTAGGTTCTGTATAAATAATTGTAAGATCTTATTTGGAAGAAGTGTGTGTGAATGTGTGAATATTGAAGATTATTGTGAAGAGTGAAAAGAAGAACATCCTTGTGCGAATCATGCAGATATTATTTGAATGTTGAAGGAAGGTTGTTAAAGGTCATGAAGGTATTTGGTCCTCATTTGTAGAGCTTAAACCGGTACTGAATCCACCATTGAAGATGCTAAATTGAAGTAGTACATTGTTATTGGATTTAACCATCCAACTGTGTAGTCAGTGTGACTCCTATTTTGTGATTGAGCAGTGAGCTCTAGGAAGTTGGCCTTTCTGCATGTGCAGACCCCATTATTGTATTCACTTACTATTTACAGTAGTATCATATGATTGTGGGTAAGGTTTCCCACCGTGGTTTTTCCCCTTACAGGGTTTCCATGTCAAAATCTCTATGTCATGTGTTGTGGATGTTGTTTCTCTTTCTATTTCAAGTATTAAGTTATATTGGTAATACTATAACTATTAATCTGTTTTACTGGCACCGAGTTATAAGTTGGAATAATTTGTTTTGGAATAATTTCAATTTTCTAATTTTCCTAATTTCTAATTCAATTTCCTCCTATTTTTGTAAATTAATTAATGAATGAGAAATTATTAATTAATTTACCTAATTTTCATCAATTTCCTAATTTCCAAGTCATTATTTCCAACTTAATTTTCTAATTTCTCCTAAATTCCTAAATGTCTATTTCTATTTCAAAATCTTGTCATAAATCCTTGCATAGTAATTTGTCATAAATTGTCATAAATCCTTGCATAGCAATTTGTCAT
Organism: Cryptomeria japonica; assembly: GCF_030272615.1. Classification (NCBI taxonomy): domain Eukaryota; kingdom Viridiplantae; phylum Streptophyta; class Pinopsida; order Cupressales; family Cupressaceae; genus Cryptomeria; species Cryptomeria japonica. Next base: position 660,283,534 of record NC_081408.1, on the reverse strand, counting down.
ACACGTCATAATTTTGCTATTCTTGATTTGAATTTCCATTCAAATCATTTTCATGCTATTCTTGTCTTTTCTCCAATTTATTTATAAACTGGATGAATTTCTTCAATCAAGACTAATCACTTTGTCGAATCAATCACGCTTTGAGTACTCTTGCGCTAATTGTCAATCTTGCTTTCACATTAGGTTTATGCACTTGAAGGTGAGATCCACAAACAAAAGTTATTTGAAGAAGAAGGAAGGACAATGGAGCCACATGAAGGAGATATTCAGATCTGCATTTGGTTTGCTTAGCTTTTAATCTTGAATGTTTTTCTTTCATGTCTTTATTGAGTGTGTTTAGGATTGATCATTGCATTTGAGCTTTCGTGATTGAGCTAGATTAGTATTTTGATTTGCATTGATGATCTCTGAATTCCTAGCTACATTAAATGGTGAACCTCGTGTAAAGCCATTTGTGCTTCGTCAGAATCCAAACACCTAAGGAGGGTATGGTCAAAGGAACGATGGTAAAGGGTGTCGGTGATGATGACATATTTGGCTGTCTGTTGGATGAAGGCTCGGCATTGGTTAGTGGAAAGGTTAGGTGGTAAGGTTTGGGATTTCAAATATTGATATACATCTTTGTACCATGGGGAGTTGGGACCAACAAGAACACACATCACATCTGCTATCGGAATGTCAAAAGAAGGGACAAGCAACTGTTCAACCAAAAATTCACATTTGTCCATATTGTTTGGCATATTTAACATGGAAGCAATTGTAGCCATCGCATCTGTCGACTTGTTTTGCATTCTTGGAACTTGACTGAAATGGATAACCATGAATTTTGTCTTGAAGAAATCTATCATATGCTTATAGGGAACAAGCTTTTCATCTTTTGTTTCGTAGTCATCATTCACTTGTCGGATGACTAATTGAGAATCTCCATAGACTTGCAAATGTGTGATATTCCAGTGGACCGCTACTCGGAGTCCTGTGACCAATGCTTCATACTTTGCAATGTTATTGGTACAATGAAAAGTTATTCTGTAAGACTTGGTAATAGCATCACCTTGAGGGGTGACAAACAAGATGCCTGCTCCGGACCTAAACTTGGTATGGGATCCATCAACGTATAGCTTCCATTCATTAGAAGATGTGAGAACAAAGACTGATTCATCTGGAAAATTGGTCAACATGGGACGATCATCAGAAATAGGAGCCTCTGCAAGTTGATCTGCTATGAATTGTCCTTTTATCGCCTTTTGCTCCATATACTCAATATCAAATTCACTGAGGATCATAACCCACTTTGCTAGGTGACCCTTCAAAGCTGCTCTACTAAGCAAGTATTTTAGGGGATCAATTTTTGCAACCAGCAATGTTTGGTGATTTAACATATAGTGTCGGAGCTTTTGTGTGGCAAATACCACAGCTAAACATGCCCTTTCAATAGTTGAATAATTCAGCTCATAGCCTACTAGTGTCCAGCTGATATAATAAATAGCTCGCTCTTTGTCGTTCTCATCCTATTGGGCCAAGAGAACTTCTAGTGCCATTTCAGTCGTAGAAATATACAATATAAATGGCTTTCTTTCTATAGGAGGCATTAGAATAAGCGGCGACAGCAAATAGTCTTTGAGAGCTTGAAAGGCTGATTGACATTGCTCAGTCCATTTAAAAGTGACACCTTTGTGCAATAGATGTTGGAATGGATGACATTTGTCGGCCAACTGAGCTATAAATCGGCGGATTGACTAGAGCTTTCCTTGCAGACTTCGTAGTTGACAGAGATTAGAAGGAGGAGGCATATCCATTATTGCTTTAACCTTGGCAGGGTCAACTTCAATGCCTCTGTGGGAAACAATGTACCCTAGTAATTTGCCAGCTATGACACCAAAGACACATTTCTTTGGATTGAGTCTGAGCTTGTAGGTCTCCATTCGGTCAAAGATTGGGCCCAGGATAGCTAAATGACTATCTCTTGTGACAGATTTGCATAAATAAGTCATCAACATAGTCCTCCATCAAAGTATGCATGAAATCATGAAAAATTGTCGTCATCGCTCTTTGATATGTTGCGCCTGCATTTTTAAGACCAAAGGGCATCACGTTCCAATAGTAGGTACCCCAAGAACATGTGAATGAAGTCTTATGTTGGTCTTCAGGAGCAATGCGAATTTGGTTATAGCTGGAGAAACCATCCATCAATGAGAGCATCTCATATCCAGCAGTCATGTCAACTATGATGTCGATATTTGGCAGTGGAAAATCATCTTTACGGCATGCTTTATTGAGATCCCTAAAATCTGTACAGATTCTGATGCCCCCAGTTACTTTGCTAACTGGTACTAAATTTGAAATCCAGTCTGCATAATCGATGGGTCTGATAAAGCCCACATCTAGTAATTTTTTCAGTTCTACCTTGACCAAAAGAGCCACTTGGGGATGCATCTTTCTAAGTTTCTGTTTGACAGGCTTGGCATCTACTTTTAATGGCAAATGATGAAGGACTAATTCTGGATTGAGGCCAGGCATATCTGCATAGGACCATGCAAAGCTGATCTTCTTCTCAAGAAAGAAATTGACAAAATCTATCTTTTCCTGTTTTGATAGAGAAGCAGCAAAATGAATGACCTTAGGGTTGTCAGGTGTACCCAAATTGATTTCTTTGGTCATTTCCACAAGCAATGTTGATTTATCCTGACTTGATAGGGGTATGTCCACTCTTTCACCTTTGGGTGCCTCAGAGAGGTTTGCACCCACAGGTACGTCTTTTATTTTTACTTTTGTATGATCAGAGAGTGCCTTACGGTTTTCACTCAAAGACCTATTTTTTTGATTATTTACTTTTTCTTTTCTTTTTTCATTTTGATGACTGGAAGATGGAGTTGACTCCCCAAAATATGCTGTGGAATCTAGGTCAATAGAAAATCCTACCTTATGATCACCTTGTGGTATGCCTTCCCGTAGTCCAAGGAATTTTGCAATTGCTTCGTCATTTTGAAAACAGTCCAATGTGAGTGGTTCTTGTTGGTCATATTGGATAAGCTGGGGATAGACGAGGGGCATGTCATCATCGGTTTTTAGGAGAGAGAGGGCTGATATGGTAAAGATGTAAACATCTATGGTATCACTGTCTGAACTACTTGTATCTGATTCGGACCTTGGATCCCAGAATGACTCTATCCAAGCATGAGGACATGTTTTAGGAAGAGGAGTTATTTCATGTTTGTCTTCCATAGGCAAATTATCAGGGTCAAGGAAAATATTGTCAAGGGCATAGGAGCTAGAAGAAAAGGAACTCCACTCCCATTCATTGGAATCAGTTTCGGGTCGGGTATCCTCAGGTGTTATTTCATCATCAGAGTCATGCCATTTTCCACACGTGGTCACTTTGGTAGATGAGGATCCAATTCGCAATGGTACAAAACCTAACCCTAAAGTTGGAGTTCGCCTCTTGGGTATAACAGGTTCTAGCCTTCCATTCTTGTTTAGGCCTAAGCCACTACAACCGTCATATCCTTTGTTTTGCAGCATAGTAAATCCTTTGTCGTACGGTTCCACTGGCAACCTGATAGGTGGGGTCTTAGTTGGATCCTTATAAAGCCAATCTATGACATCATCATCTAAAGTTTCTTTGTCAAGTTCACCCCATCTTGTAAATGTAGTGGGAGGCTGATATTGAATAATTACCTTAGGTTCCTTTTGCAACAAATGCGGTTTGCCATATGATTTTGAAGATATTGGTAAATTCCCGATGAGGAATGTTTGATCCATTGAATATTCTCCACATCCTTGGTCCTATATCTTCAATTTTCCTTTGACAACATCTAACAATTCATTAGGATCCACATAACTATGTGATTTGGCCTCTCTATTGACTAGGACTTGCTGTTGCGGAGAATCCTTTAGGGCAGCACAAAATTGGAATGGATTAGGATCTCCTGGAATTGTTATCTCAGTTCCATTGTAAGGATATTTTAAACATTCATGATAGGTGGATGGAACTGCTTTCATTGCATGGATCCAGGGATGGCCAAGAATCATATTGTAAGGGAGATCAAGGTCTAAGACCTGCAAGAAAGTATTTTCTGTCACTGGACTGACTCTGATAGGCAATGTAATTATCCCTTTGGATGGGCGCTCAGCATCATCATATGCTTTGATTGTTATTCTTCTAGAAGCATCAATGTCATTTTTTGTATAACCAAGGCCAATGACCACTCTCAAGGTACAAATATTAAGACCTGCTCCGCCATCTATCAAGACTCGTCGGATTTTGCAATTATGGACAAAGACTTCAAGGTGTAAAGGATCATTATGAGGGAGCTTATCAGGTGAGATATCATTATCAGAAAATGTGACATTTTGGGAAACAGCTAGATGTCCAATTCGGGCTTGAAACTGGTCAACATCAATGTCTGTCGGGAGAGTGGACTCAATTAAAGCTTTATCTAGGATTGCACGATGCATGGGGGACATTTTCAACAACTCAAGGATTGATATTTGTGCAGGTGTCTTTCCTAGATGATCCAAGAGATTATACTGACTTGCAGGAGTTGGTTTGGGAGGAGCTGCAGGAGCTCCTTTCAGGACTATTTTGGATCGACAAGTGGTGACTGCGCAAGAAGGATCTTGTCCCTTTATTCTTAGGGTGGAAATGTACTCATTTGATGCGCAAAAACAATTGATGACATTATTATAACTAGTATTGGCATAATTTGTTGTTTGGGTAGAGTTTGAAGAAGACGCCTTACCCTTGTCATGATCAAGCAAAGGAGTTTTGAAAATGGTATGATCAGTGTTAGAGGTCGCATGGGGTGGATCTACCTCAATTACTCCTTGCTCTAACAAGTCTTGAATCAGATGTTTCAATTGAAAACATGATGCAGTTTTATGTCCTTTGGACCGATGGTATTCACAATAGGCATTATCATTCCACCAATGCGGCTTTACCACAGGTTTTGCCTTGATATCTGGTAGCTTGATAAATTTTGCTTGTATTAATTGTTTCATTACTGATTCAATAGGCTCTCCCAATGGCGTAAATTATCGAGGAGGCCCATCCCGTGATCGGAAAGGTTTGTGTTGTTGGTTTTGTTGCTGGCCTTGTTGTTGATTATATTGTTGAGTGTATTGTTGAGTATGTTGTTGTTGAGTAACATTGCTCATTGGCGTTTGATTTTGTTCCATAGTTGACATATTAGGAACACCCAATTTCTTGATTGTGAGCGGGAGTTGATTTGAATTTACCGCTCTTGCATCAACAACTCCTTCATTAGTGACATTCTTGTTCTTATACTAAAATCTATTTCTATCCCCTGAATTGTTCGTGTTGTCACTATCTTTGTTAAGATTTAATGATTCCCTTAGCTACAAGAGTAGTTTCAATGTTCATCCCCTTCTTAATGAGTTTCTCTATAGTACTGGGACTTTTCAATTTTAGTTCATATATCATTTCTGGGACCAAATTTTGGATAAACAGATTCACTTGTTGTTCTTCAGGTATATCTAGGGAAGAACGACTATACAAGCTTCGCCATTGTTGCAAGAAAGTCACTAATGGTTCACCTTGCTTTTGCTTGGTGTTGCATAAATCTGACATGGTCACGTCACTGTCGATGTTGAATGCGAAGTGAGATATAAACTTTTGAGCCAATTCAGACCAAGTCTTTATATTTCCTAGCAGATGCGAATACCAATCCATGGCTTGTCCCGTGAGACTTCGTGCAAATAATCGCATTAAATATGTCTCCTCATAGCTCACTTCAGTACATGCCACGAAAAATGCTCGAATGTGATCTTTTGGATTGCCATTCCCTTTATATTTCTCAAAATTAGGTGCTTCAAAATGCTTAGGGAATGGAGGCATGTATAAGCTCTTGTCAAATGGATTAGGACATAAATCCTGATCTGTATACAATTTCTTTAGTCCTTTAGTTTCTAATGCGTCAACTTGTCATTGCAACTTCTCAAGCTATTGCACAATTGTATCAAATTTTGGAGGTCCATCATTAATCCTGATGGGTACTCTTTGTCGATACATCATGTTTCCGATCGGTTGTTGATGCTCTGAAATGGCCGTTTTTGGTGTCTTCGACATATAATGTTCTTGGTACATCTCTTGTTGGTGTGGTTGTGCTATGCCTTGATATTGACCTTGTTGTTGTGCTTCTTGTAGCCTAGGTTTATATTCCAATTGAGGGTGTTGTTGATATTGCACAGATGCCAATTGCAGTTGTGAAGTATGATAGCTTGTTTGTCTTGACACATATTGAGGAACATGTTGTTGTTGATGCTAACGAATCGGAATTTGTTGACTTTGTGCCAATTGTTGTCGCGGTGTATATCCCATCATTTGCAAAAAACTTTGTTTAGGTGGTTTTTGTTGTTTCTCCTTAAGATGGGGTATGGCACTTGCATTAACTTGTTGTGTTGTTTGTCCAACCCATTGTGATGGTTGCAAGTTTGCATTAACTTGTAATGGGGCAGAAGGCGCTGCAATTTGTTGTCGAATGCAATATTGTTGTTGTTGTACATTGCTTGTTTGCACATTTGATTGTACCTTTTGTGTATTACTCAATTGTTGCAACAATTTTTGTTGGTGCAAACCACTATCCGTAGCTCTTTGTGTCGCCATTATCGAAGGATCTGTCGCAATAGTGTTTGGCAAATATATTGAGCTTAACGGGACATAAGAACTTTGTTGCATCATGGAATTGTTTTGGACATTGGTGATATCAGGCATTCCAGTCGTGAAGCTTTCTTGCATCTTAGATTTGGATCCAATTTTATGCATGTAAGGAACCACTTCTTGTTGAGGGATAGTTGTCAATATTTGCGTGGTCTTCATTTGATCTTGTGTTACAGGTGTTGTATTGAATAATGGATTATTTATTGTCTCAAATGGTGACTTTTGAGGAATAGTCACTGTCAATGCCTTTGAAGCACATTTACTCATCAAGGTAGGTTGAGTTGCTTATTGCGCATTTTCTTCATTTGGGTGCGGAGAGAAACTTAACAGCTCACCGCCTTGTTGTTTTTGCACATTGATTTGCTCACTTGAGGAGGTCACATTACTCATCATGTTAAGATATTTTTGTGGGAACATCTTAAAGACCTTGTTTAAGAATTTATCCATCTTTTTTGTCAACTTTGGATCTTGAAGGAACATATCAACATCATCTGAAGCATCAGAATCCTGATGAAGAATCTGGTTGGACATTTGGATTTGCCTTCTGTTGAATGCCTTGATCTGAACCAAATCCTTGTGGAAGAGTTTATTCCTCATATAATGTTTGAGTTTGAATGTCATGTTGCAGGTGTGGTTGATTCCAATCGAAAGGTGTACTTCCTCTTGGTGTTGGTGGAACACTCCCATGTCTTGGTTTCATGGGTACAAATACTGGTTCATATAATGGAGGTGGTCCAAGTTGAACCATTCCATATGGTGGTAATGATGTGTTTGATGAACCTTCAATTTATATTGTTTGACTAGTTTGAAACTATGAATTTGATATGTTGTCAATGGGTTGATATGTTGGTTCACCCATCTTTTTAGATTTTGATCTTGTTTCAACAGGCATGTCACTTACGCAAATGCAATATTTTTGAAATTTTTCAAGGACAATATATGATATGCAACTAAATGCAAACTAAATGAATGAGAATGCAACCTATGTTTTTGTTTGTTTTTTGAAGATTTTGACAAACTTTTTGGAATGCAAATCTAAAAGAGACTCTTAGGAAATTGAAATGACGTCTAGACCTCAAAGGACAAAAGGACCAAGTGACAAAAGGACAAATGCCAATGTCTCCCCTATATGCTTGGATACTAAGCTAGGTTTGACCAAATGACAATAATGACATAAAGAGAAAAGGTTTGATAAGGTCTAGACTTCTTAACAACGACTTAGGGTTTATCAAAGATTTGGATTACTCAAGTATGACAAAACCTAGTTTTGACACTATATGCAAAGGGACAATTACTATGCAAATAACCCTAATATGATATGATAATGTCCTAAACTTAATGAAGAGACCTAGGGTATGCAAATATGAATGTATGACAATGGTATTACTCTAATGCAAGAGGACACATGCAAATGGATGACTCTTATTGATATGCAAAGGAGTATGACCTAGGTGAAACCTAACCTTGACACTTGACAATGACTTTACAAAATGCAAACCTAAGATGCACCTAAATCTAAGTGACATGAATGTTGAGACTAGATTTTGAAAAATGTTTGACAACCATGTTTGAAAGATGTTTTGAACCTTGTTGGATGAAATGTTCTTGTGTTTAACCTTGTTTTGAATCAATTTGTCTTGTTTTTTTTTTTGAAATGAGACACAACTCAACTTTTGACAAGCAAAGAAGACAAGATATTTCAACTTAGACTCAAAACAATCATGCTCATTCACACATTTCTTATGGATGGCAAGGGCAGTAGGTACTTGAGAGGTAGACTCGTTATGAGATTCAAGGAGAATACATAGATGCTTGACCCCACAGGCTCCCCTCCACAGGACTCACTTCTCAGGGCAACCGAGCATCAGTCCCCATGGAAATCTCTCCATGGCGAACTTAGTATCTCTTCCAAGTATCTGAACTTGTCCTTCTCAAGCAACTAGAAGGATTTTTGGCCTCTAAATACAAGGTGTTTAGTAAGGATTTATGTTAAGCGTTACTCAGTGTCACGCAAGCATGATTGAGACATTAAGCCCACCAATATACCAAACAAATTTAGTCGTGCAAGAATGATTTAGACCTTGAGGCCCTACTTAGATGTTGATATGAGAAAGAGTTCAAGGGTCATCACTTCCCAAGTAACTACAATTCCTACGTAACCCTTCCTTCAAAGCTTTCGCCCATCAGGTATTTGTTTATAGTGAGTTAGAATGCCAAGGTACTCTAGCTGTACTCACTTTGGGTCGTTCCCTTCTCATGATTATCACTTGCTTGCAAAAGCAAATGGTCGGGAAGGCAGGCCCTCTAAAGGTGACACACAATCAAAAACATGAGCATGGTATCGAAGATCTAGATTTCTGATCACCCTAAGAAGGATGAGAGCATACTCTCCTACTCCAATGTCAAACTCAACAATCAAAGCAAACATATATTCATTCCATCCTATTTAAAAATCATACTAGGTGCCTAAACATTAATTGCAAACACAAAGTTTAGTTGTAGTCCAAGGCAACCTGCAAAAACCCAAGTCAGAAGTTTGATATGTTTAGTCTTTGACTATCGAACCTGCATAAAATGTGTTAGTAGTTTCATTTGTTGTCTTTGTCATGCATATGCCAAGGTTCTGCACAAAGAATCAGTACCAACAAAACCAAAAAAGCAGAAATAGAATGCAAAAGAAAACAATTTGCAAGTGGAAAACACTGTCTTTTACCTCTGTTTCTGGCACTACACAGGTGCAAAATGTCTGACACAGGTGCAGAATGCTTGACACAGGCATAGAATGTCCTTGACACAGGCACATAATGCTTGACACAGGCACAAAATGCTTGACACAGGCGCATAATGCTTGACACAGGCGCAGAATGCTTGACACAGGCGCAGAAGTTCCCAGAAAACCGTGCACTACCATATTTCTTGGGTTTTTGACCTGCAAATCATCTCAAAAGCACTCAAAAGCATAATTACGGGGTTAGTTCACATCAGGTTCACCAATTAATGTAGCTAGGAATTCAGAGATCATCAATGCAAATCAAAATACTAATCTAGCTCAATCACAAAAGCTCAAATGCAATGATCAATCCTAAACACACTCAATAAAGACATGAAAGCAAAACATTCAAGATTAAAAGCTAAGCAAACCAAATGCAGATCTGAATATCTCCTTCATGTGGCTCCATTGTCCTTCTTTCTTCTTCAAATAGATTTTTGTTTGTGGATCTCACCTTCAAGTGCATAAACCTAATGTGAAAGTAAGATTGACAATTAGCGCAAGAGTACTCACAACATGATTGATTCGACAAAGTGATTAGTCTTGATTGAAGAAATTCATCCAATTTATAGATAAATTGGAGAAAAGACAAGATTAGCATGAAAATGATTTGAATGGAAATTCAAATCAAGAATAGCAAAATTATGACATGTGTATGACAAACTGCTATGCAAGGATTTATGACAATTTATGACAATTTATGACAAATTACTATGCAAGGATTTATGACAAGATTTTGAAATAGAAATAGACATTTAGGAATTTAGGAGAAATTAGAAAATTAAGTTGGAAATAATGACTTGGAAATTAGGAAATTGATGAAAATTAGGTAAATTAATTAATAATTTCTCATTCATTTACAAAAATAGGAGGAAATTGAATTAGAAATTAGGAAAATTAGAAAATTGGAAAATAGGAATTTAGTGAATTAATTAATAATTTTTCATTTATTAATTAATTCACAAAGAGGGAATTTAGAAATTGATGAAAGATTAGGAAATTAAGAATTAGGAGAAATTAGGTAAATCAATTAATAATTTGTCATTTATTAATTAATTCACAAAAAGAGGAATAATTAGTTAGCCAATTAAATTAAACATTTAATTGCGACACGAAGACCTAGGATAAATAAATAAATTATTTAACCTAAAGGGAGAAATGACAAATAGGGTTAAATGAATAAAATCATGAAACCCTAAAAGATGAATTAGAAATGCAAGGATGACAATTAGGTCTTGACAAAGGATAATTGATATCGATTCAATTTGATCATGATTCTGACTTGATAAAAGACCAATGCTGACAAACGATTTGATTGATAGATGGGCCAATTGACGAGGAACAATGACTAATTGATCCAAATTGAGAAAGATGAAGATCGATGACAAAATAGATCACAAGACGACAAGATTGATGACAAATTGATCAAAAGACAAGAATCGATGACAAATCGATCACATGATGACAAGATTGAAAACGACAATGATCGATGTCAAATTGATCACATGATGACAGGATTGATAAGAGGAAAAAACCCTAATTAGGATTGATGATGTCCAAAATGATGACAAATGAATACGCACATTGATGCGACAGGATAAGATTGACCAAAATCATGACTAAAGATTGTTATCGACAAGACCAAATTCGAAAGCGAGACAACTGAAGAATGCAGAAGAATGACTCAATGCTTGCAAATGATAAAAACCAAGTGCGTAACATAGGAGAAATGTTAATGCGATGCAAAAACTCTAAAATGAGACAATGCGCCAATGTTAAAATCCGACTCCGCAAGCGTTGACCATTTTTAGGTGTCTACATTTTGCCCCTCTTTGAGACAATGCAATTTTAAGCGTTGTTTCAAAGAACAATAATGAAAATGCCCCAGACAATGACAATGACATATGCATGCCCCCTCGAGGAATTGGCCAGAAACATCCAGGAAAGAGGCCAATTGATCGATAAGAATGATAGAACATGATAGGAACAAACAGACTAACAATCGGAGACCGGATGCACGAAGGACAAGCAATTGAAGACACAAAAGACCACGACGAACATGAGATGGAGAGAGTGCACGTCCATCTATGCACTAACAAAGATCTATAAATGAGGTAAAGAGAGTGAAATTTGCTCATTTGCACTAGCCCAAGAAGAGGATTTGTTGCTCTGGAAAAGGACACTTGCAGAGAGATAACGAAAATTCCAATGGCAAATCACCTCAGAGAACATGTATGCACATACAGATGACCGAATGACGCAGGAGCAGCGGTATGTATCTCAAAAACCCATATTTTCAATTTGATGAATTTGACTTGCTTGCGGGACATTGCAGGGCCCACAAGGGATGCAGAAAGGGACTCCTACGCTTGTGTAGGGTCTTCTACACTTGTGTAGGGGGACACAGGCGCAGGACTCATCATACAGGCGCAATTGTACTTTGGCAACCCTAATTTTGGTCAAAACAACATGCAAATGATCCGGAAAGGGGGGATAAGGGTAGGATAGGTCAGAATAGCTTAGAAACACCCTGATTTGGACATGAAACAAGGAAATGCAGCCCATAGGAGCAAACCCTAAAACTGACAAAATGTGCCCCAATTGTGATGCAGAGTCGACAGTATCCATTGATCACACGGGAGAACTGACTTGACTACTTCATGTTACGACATAGACTTAGGAGCACGGATAGAGATACATTAGCAGGACTTGGGATATACTATATCACATTCATGCCTGAGATTAGGGCAAACACAGGACTGCTTACCGCATTGGCAGAGCGATGGCATTCAGAGACTTCCTCATTCCATCTGGCGACTAGAGAGGTGACTGTGACACTAGAGGATGTATGGCGTATCCTCCGCATTCCGATTCATGGAGAGATGGTAGAGGATGACCCAGTGACAGGGAGAGACGCGTTGTGCAGATTATTTGAGTGCGACACAGAGGATCTGGATATCGTAGAGAGGGAGATAGGCTGGGAGACCATGGCATCAGAGTATGATCGATGATATGTGGTGATAGAAATGGTTATAGCATGCCTACTAGCAGGGGACAGACGAGGACATGGATTCCCTATTGGATGGGGAAGAGTGCTAGAGCGGATGGCGACAGAGGGTACGGTGTATGCATGGGGACCATGTGTACTGGCTATGCTATATTTTCAGTTGTATCAGATAGCATATCAGGGATTGCAGACTTTGAGCTGTGGAGTCACATTGCTACAGGTATGGGCATTTGAGCACATAGCCATATGCCGACCGATTATAGAGAGACAGGTATTACCACATTGACCATTTAATGTAGCTAGGAATTTGGAAATCATCACAAGCAAATCAAAATACTAATCTAGCTCAATCACAAAAACTCAAATGCAATGATCAATCCTAAACACACTCAATAAAGACAATGTAGACACCTAAAAATGGTCAACGCTTGCAGAGTCAGATTTTAACATTGCCGCATTGTCTCATTTTAGATTTTTTGCGTCGCATTAACATTTCTCCTATGTTACACACTTGGTTTTTATCATTTGCAAGCATTGAGTCATTCTTTTGCATTCCTCAGTTGTCTCACTTTCGAATTTGGTCTTGTCGATAACAATCTTCAATCATGATTTTGGTCAATCTTATCCTGTCGCATCAATGTGCGTATTCATTTGTCATCATTTTGGACATCGTCAATCCTAATTAGGGTTTTGTCCTCTTATCAATCCTATCATCATGCGATCAATTTGACATCGATCATTGTCATTTTCAATCTTGTCATCATGCGATCGATTTGTCATCGATTCTTGTCTTTTGATCAATTTGTCATCAATCTTGTCGTCTTGTGATCTATTTTGTCATCGATCGTCGTCTTTCTCAATTTGGATCAATTAGTCATTGTTCCTCATCAATTGGCACATCTATCAATCAAATCGTTTGTCAGCATTGGTCTTTTATCAAGTCATAATCATGATCAAATCGAATCGATATCAATTATCCTTTGTCAAGACCTAATTGTCATCCTTGCATTTCTAATTCATCTTTTAGGGTTTCATGATTTTATTCATTTAACCCTGTTTGTCATTTCTCCCTCTAGGTTAAATAATTTATTTATTTATCCTAGGTCTTCATGTCGCAATTAAATGTTTAATTTAATTGGCTAACTAATTATTCCTCTTTTTGTGAATTAATTAATAAATGACAAATTATTAATTCATTTACTTAATTTCTCCTAATTCTTAATTTCCTAATCATTCATCAATTTCTAAATTCCCTCTTTGTGAATTAATTAATAAATAAAAAATTATTAATTAATTCACTAAATTCCTATTTTCCAAATTTCTAATTTTCCTAATTTCTAATTCAATTTCCTCCTATTTTTGTAAATGAATGAGAAATTATTAATTAATTTACCTAATTTTCATCAATTTCCTAATTTCCAAGTCATTATTTCCAACTTAATTTTCTAATTTCTCCTAAATTCCTAAATGTCTATTTCTATTTCAAAATCTTGTCATAAATCCTTGCATAGTAATTTGTCATAAATTGTCATAAATTGCCATAAATCCTTGCATAGCAATTTGTCATACACATGTCATAATTTTGCTATTCTTGATTTGAATTTCCATTCGAATCATTTTCATGCTAATCTTGTCTTTTCTCCAATTTATCTATAAATTGGATGAATTTCTTCAATCAAGACTAATCACTTTGTCGAATCAATCACGCTTTGAGTACTCTTGCACTAATTGTCAATCTTGCTTTCACATTAGGTTTATGCACTTGAAGGTGAGATCCACAAACAAGAAGCTATTTGAAGAAGAAAGAAGGACAATGGAGCCACATGAAGGAGATATTCAGATTTGCATTTGGTTTGCTTAGCTTTTAATCTTGAATGTTTTGCTTTCATGTCTTTATTGAGTGTGTTTAGGATTGATCATTGCATTTGAGCTTTCGTGATTGAGCTAGATTAGTATTTTGATTTGCACTGATGATCTCTGAATTCCTAGCTACAGTATTCACTTACTATTTATAGTAGTATCATATGATTGTGGGTAAGGTTTCCCACCGTGGTTTTTCCCCTTACAGGGTTTCCACATCAAAATCTCTATGTCATGTGTTGTGGATGTTGTTTCTCTTTCTATTTCAAGTATTAAGTTATACTGGTAATACTATAACTATTAATCTGTTTTACTGGCACCGAGTTTTAAGTTGGAATAATTTGTTTTGGATTATAATTTATTGACAACTGATTCACCCCCCCCCTCTTAGTTGTCCTTCCTAGTTCCTAACAACTATTGCTTAGAAATTGCTGAAAGGAGCCGGTATATATGATAGAAAATTACTTTTGAAATGTTTCTCTTGTAATAAGATAGGAAATTTTTCTTCTAGGTGTCCTAAGAGAATGTCTAGATATAATAAGTGTGAGATTTTGCCAAGATCAAGGGAACAATGAAAACTATAAAAGAGAGACAAAAGAATTACAACAACAAACTGTATTCTCATCAATATGCAAAATGATCAACTCGATTCACCAATACAATGAATACATGCCTACTTATATAGACAAGGCCATATGGATATACAAGCAAACAATCATGACATGTGGCTTAATGAGAAACAAGGGTAGGTAAGAAATACTAGGGGTAGGTAGGAGAAATAATATAATATTCCACAAGAGGTGGATGACCACCGAATGTGGTGTGTAACAACAAAATAAGACCACAAAAGGTGGAATTTCCCCTACAGGCTATATCCCTATGTGCACACTTTGCTAAGTGTCTCAAATCCAAACTACGAAGAGATGCATTATCCTAAGTTAACTTAATTAAAGTGTAATAATATTCATAATGAATATTTATTTACACCAACACCCCCCCTTAAGTGCAACTTAGGGGAATGAAGACTCAAGTCAACAATGCAAAATGGGTCCCGACTACTAGGCCATGATAGGTACCCATGTACAATATGCAAATGGAAGCAAAACTATGCAATGCAATCTCTCACAAGCGGAGAAAGGGAGAAAACCCAGTGGGAAAAAACTCCCCCCCAAAAGAGAGATGAATGTACAAAAAGACTCTCAAAGAAGAAGGACAAAACCTCAAAGAAAAAAAAGTCCCCCCCATTAGAGAGGAAGGAGAAGTTAGCTAACCCCCCCTAATGAGACATCCCACACCCCCAAGAGAGCTCGCAACTACGAGAACTTACTCTTAGTGAAAGGTTTGGTGAATATGTCTGCAACCTACTTCGCTGTAGGACAATACTGCAAATCGAATGACCTGCTCCTGAATCAGCTCTCGAATGTAGTGCATATGGATCTCGATGTGTTTGGTCCACTAATGCTAGACCGAGTTCTTTGAGATTGCAATATCACTCTGATTATCACAATGTAGAACTGTGGGCCGTGGAGTGGTGAACCCAAACTTTGTGAGAATCTGCTGAAGCCAAATGGTCTCAGTCACTGTGTTAACAACTCCTCGATACTTAGCCTTAGTTTAAGAAAGAGCAATAGCATGTTTCTTCTTGCTCTGCCAACAAATGGGGCCTGAACCAAGGTGAAAATTGTAACTTGAAGTAGACTTACGATCATCAAGATCACCAGCCCAATCGGAGTCTGTGTAACCAACCAAGCGAAGACTTGTGCCTGCTGCATAGTGAATCCCATAGTGATGTGTACCCTAGATGTAATGAAGGATGCATTTGGCAGATTTCCAATGAAGCTCATGTGGTTCCTACATGAAGCAGGAAACCATGCCAACCACAAATGAAATACTACGGCATGTATGAGTCAAGTAGATGAGACTACCCACAAGCTGATGGTACAATGTGGCATCAACTGGTGGAGAAGAACACTGAGCCTCAAGCTTGACTCCTGAAAGAAAGGGAGTAGGTGCAGGCTTATAATCAGTCATATCAAAGAATTCAAGTAGATCAAGATCATACTTGGGCTGCGATAGTGTAATCCCGGAAGGTGACTGTGAAATCTCTATCCCAAGAAAGTAGTGCAAAAGACCCAAGTCATTCATAGAAAATCTATCATGCAAAGCAAATTTGACCCTGCTAATGATGCATGCAATGCTCCCTATAATGATCAAATCATCAACAAAGAGCACAAGTTGTTATCACTATTTTGAAAATTGGGTATTCTTGTCCCATAGTTGGCTAAAATCTGCAAAGATGTGTTTGGCATAGCCTTGTTGCCTCTGTGTTTTTTGGGTCAAAGAGGGTTTAAGGTTTTTGAAATATTTAACCATTCCTATGTTTTGAAAAACCCTCACATTCTATTCTTGCATTAATTTTTCCACTTAAGTGGAAGGGTCGCTCCATCATGAAAGTATCCCCTCCTATAGGTTTTCCCTAGGTGGTCTTTTAAATATTTTTAATTTTTACGCCTTCGCCTATGTCTTGTTGTAATATTTGTCAGGCTTCTTAACTATCATGCAAGTCAAGGTTGATCCTGTAGTGTGCGTGGCTTCACGAAGAAGAGATGACTGCAGTTTAGCATTCGCAAAGTGGTGAAAGGGGTAAGCAGGCCTCGCCAAAGGATTGTTCGCCAGCTAAAAGGAATGCATCTTGTATTGGATCCAATGGCTCACGTTGCTTCACTAGCCCAAGATGCATGTGATTTACCCTCTACAAAATAGCGAAAGAGTTGGCGGGTCCCAGAGATAGGCGGTTCCTTTGGTGAAAGGATGATTAGTTCAAAGAAGCTCAACGGCTCGCGTAGATTCACAGCCGAAAGATGTCTATTTTTTACCTTTCGCGAAGTAATGAAAAGGTGGAGGGCCCAAAGAAAGGTGGTCACGAAAAGGTTAATAGGTGATCAGCTCCCAAAGATCTAACGATTGTCATTGCTTCACGAAGAAGAGATGCCTAAAGTTTAAATTTTGTGAAGTAGTGAAAAGGTTGGTGGGCCCAAAGGATAAGCGGGTTGTGGTTTTAAAGACCGATCAACATGGAGTTGATCGGACGGCCCGCGTGGATTCACAACCTCAAATCAAATGAAGATTATCATTCGTGAACTAGTGAAGTGACATGGCAGGACAGGTGGGTCGCTTGGTTGAGGGACATGATGACTTGTCAGATGCACATGGCTCCAAAGGATTGCTTGGGGCCCTCTTTGATTTAAGTGACAATGGTGTTGAAACCCATGTGAAATAGAACCCATGGTGATCTTAGAATGGAGCCCGCTAGAGTTCTTAACTGAATAGGAGACCAACACATAAGATTCATTTGCCGGTGATGAAAGAGCAAGTGGTTTCCAAGCCGGGGGCCACTTTAAAGGTTTGAGTCCATTAAATGGTGTACATCACGAGGTGGATCCAATGACTAGTGTTGTTTCACAGCCCAAAGATGCAGGGTGGTTAGTTTTCGTAAAGCAGCGAAGACCACTGGCAATGATGGTGGTGCACAGTTAGCATAAAAGACTGGTGGTCACCATAAACGATAAAGATCGAGCAAGTGGAAAATGATCAGATGACCAATGTTGTTTTGCATGATCGAAGTGCACAAGGTTTAGTGTTCGCGAAGTAGCGAAAAGAAGGTGGGGCCCGTTACTAATACAGAAGGACCAGAAGAGTAAAGGCAGTGCAAGTTTCCAAGGATCCAACCAATGTCATTGCTTTGTGAAGGAAAGGTGCGGGGGTTATAAACTCTACGAAATGGCGAAACATCGAAACAGGGAAATACTCAGAGAACTGGTGATCCGTTGGAGCCCATTTTTGAATTCGATTTATGAATTCAATTCTGAGTTGATTTCTGAAGCATGCGGGATTAATTTCTCAATTCAATGCCAAGTTGACATATTAAAGTCTACATCAATTGAATATTGGGACCATTTCGATGAGTTTGTTGTAGAGGAGCTGGTGTAGAGTGAATTTCTTCAGGAGAATAATAGGTTTTTGTGTCTTGCTTGCTAATTACAGTTTGAAAATCAGTACATTATTGTGTGCTTGCCTTATCAGGGTTGTATTTGAATCTTAATTGATATAATTGCATTAACGTGATGGGACCAAGAAGGGAGTTCACAAGAAAGGTAAATTACCAAGATAGGAATATATGTGATGACTTCCTAGAAAAGCATATGGGAACTAGACGTGGGGAAGCATATGACAAGGGTAGATGGTTGAGGGATTCACAAATAGGGATTTCAGGGTTGGGTCATTTTAAAGTGGGATTCAGTCAGAGACATGCTAGTGCCCCAATGAACAGCATATGGGAACTAGACGTGGGGAAGCACATAGTCCTTGGGGTGTTTATGGATGTAGACTTGCTAACCCAGATCGCACACAATTATGATCCTGTTACTAGATGTGTGAGGAATGTCAATGGAGGAGCCCTGATAGAAATCAATGATGATCAATTCAGGAATGTTTTTAAGCTCAGCGAGGCATCAAATTTATTAGAGCCTATTGATTTTGAAACATTGGCCTAGGTTTATGATGTGCAGAAAGATCACCTTAGGAGTGGCCCTTTGAAGGAGTTTTATGTTAAAATAGGAGGGTTAACTATAGTAGGCCCTAGCACCATGGAACCCTTTTCCCTGAATTTGTTCACTTTAAGGGCCAAGGGCATGTATTGGTCACTATGTCAGATCCTCGGGGAAGATGCTGAAACAACCATGCCAACCCATTATATGTTAATGATGGCACAGATTTTGAACCCCTCTCTAGTAGTGACATTTGATTATGCACCCTACCTCACTGATGCAATTCATGCAGGGCTTGTAGGGATAAAAAATGGTAATGTGGATAGACCTTTTGGATGGTATTCTCTTCTAATGCAAATATTTTTGTTCAAAGGATCTGATTATTTTGCTAAGGAAATGGATTTGATCAAAGAAAAGGAAGAAGAAGAGATGCCTGTGCAACTATGGAGCACAATTTTGTCTTGGGACAGAGAGGATGCTAGTTATTTGAAGTTTGATAGATTGTTTGCATCTAGGCTTAGGATTCTTCTATGCCCACAAAACCCTAGGATCCCAAAAGCTCTTTTGGAGTTCCTCAGGCCTAAGGAGTTTGTTGAAGGTATTAAGATTGTTCATAATTGGGGTGATATGTATTTCTACCCTGTTTCTACAGTTTCCAGAGTTTATGGTTTCAAAGGCACTCCATTTTTATTGCCTTATTAGGTCCCATTGAAAATAGGGATTGCAGAGGTCTTAAGGAAAATTGAAGGTGTGCAAGAGGTAGAGCTAACAAATAGGGTTCAAGGGACTATTTTCCCAACTGTTACCATGGCCTATCAATTCATGATGACCAAAGGTGGTTGGAAATTCTTTGATGACATTTCTCAACTGTATAGGTTGTCTACTGTAGTAACTAGGTTTGCTGACCCTGAGGATTTTTTCAACGGTATGTTCAAGAGAAGAGAAGTATGCAAAGGTAGGCGACACCAATTTCATTTCCCTAAGGACCTAATCAGAAATGAATTCAGTTTGAATGAGCAAGAATTGAGGAAAGAAAAGTTGGTGGCATAAAAAAAGGGTCTAGATTTCATTAATCAATTTGATAGCAGTTATGACCCTCTGTCTAGCTTCAACCCTTTTGTGGAAAAGATCAAATTCTTAATTCTTTACTTTGAAGATTTAATGCAAACTCTGAAAGAGAAGAGAGAGGCTATAATAAGAGATAACCTTGACAAGGCTACGTTAGTTCTAGCTAAGCCTACCTTTACTAAAGCCATCACTCTTGGTGATTATGTGATGCACAAAAGGTCAAAATATAGTGTATTGATGCCAGTAACAGGTGAGCCTTCCACTTCAAGAGGGAACAAAACAATTGAAGATGTCATTGACATCCAAGAATCCCTTAAAAGGCAAAGGGTGGGGAAAGAAGTGCAAGAAGATGAACCTCTGTACTCTCCCTCTCAATCCTCTATCCATATAGGAAATGAACAGGCGGTAGCAAAACAGTTGTTGCAGTTAGGAACCCTCAGAGAGATTACTTACACCTATGAAGAGACACAAGAGGGAATGCCAGAAGAGGCACCCAATGCCAAGATGAACTTAACTGCAGATGAGTTCAAAGGTAAGGAGTTAGACCTGGCTGTTAAGCAAGCTAGTCAAGAGTTCCTAGCTGACAACAATTTTGTCACAACACAGGCATTCATGCAATTTGTATGGAAACAAAATATTGAAAAATTCAAGGCGAGATATGAAAAGAGAATGAGTGAGAAAACTCACAAAGATACAACCTTAGTAGAGGAAGAAGTTAAATAAGAAATGATGGCTGAATTCAAAGCCATCACTCCTGAAGCAGGAAGGGAAATGGTCTTAAAGGATGGTGTTTTACTCCTCCCCCAATGGGATATAGCAGATGCCTTGGTACTTGAAGTAGTCAAGAAAGAAACCGAGCCTATGGATGGAGTGACATTCAGTAAAGATAATGTTGCTCTGGTTATGTGGTCCCTAAAGAGGGATGAAAGTAGAAAAAGGAAGGATACCTCAGGATCTAGTTTTCTAGGGGGCATGATAGTAACAAGAGTTCAAGATACAGGGGTGGTAGAGGTTGCTAGCATGGTTTTAAAAACTTCAAAATTCAATGTAGAAGTGGCAGAAAAGGAGGAAAAGGAAAAAGCTAATCTCTAGTTGAAATTAAAATCAATATTGAAGGCTTATAATGAGGCCAAAGAAGGAATAGCTAACCAAGATAACATCATTTCTGAATTGAAGCGTCAATTGGTAGGACAGTACCATCAAGGTGAATCCTCTACTTTAATGATAGCTTATTCTCTTGCACAACCTCCACCTACCAGTCCTATTATATAATTTACCTCTTCTCCTATGCCTTCTGGTTGTCAACTAGTTGAGACCATTGAACATGAATTGGAGAAGTTAAAATAGGCTCAGGTCCTATTTGCAAATAAATATGAGGAAAGGGTAAAGGCCACAATTTTGAGCTTTGCTAACACAATAGGGTCTTCCATGGTGCAGAATAGCATGAAGAAGATTTTTTATATTTGGAATGAGTTGAATGAAGACAAGGCTATTCTGGAGCAAAGTTTGGATAAGTGGATTCCAAGAGAAGTGGATCTAGAACTTATGCATGCATGTTATGATGAAGCAAGATTGGATGCTATTATTAAATCCACATGTGAGTTAACAAAAGTTCTGACCAAGTTAGCAGAAGGAAGAACCAATGTGTAGAGGAAAGCCAACTTGTATAGGAAACAATATATTGAGCGTAAATTTGAATTGTTTCCTGGGTGTTTTGTTAACCAAAACTAGTTGAAGGACAAACAGGTATGGCTTGATGAGATGGGAGCTAACTTGTCTCTAAGGGTTAATGAAATCATTAATACAGATGACACATCCCCGTTTGTTAAGAAAGTTGAAGAAATAGAAAAGATAAAGTCACATTATGGCTTTTTGAATTCAGAGGTTAATAAAGCGATAAACTCTTGGAAAAGGTTGGTTAAGTTGAAGGAAAAAATTGTTGGGTACTCATGGCCTACTGATGACGTGTTCCAAGAATGGACCAAGAAATATGCGGTGCAAGAAGAGGGAATCCCAGAGCAATTAGAAGATGTTATAGAGGAACAACAAACTGAAGAGGCCATTGATACTGAAAATGACTTGTAACTGTTTCTTGGAGGACATGGCAGTTTGCAACAAACTTTTCTTAGGAATGTCCAAAGCTTGTATGCATCCATGATGTTATAAATGGATACCAGGACTAATAGAAAAAGGATCACAAGAATTTTTGTAAAGAAACTCTACAGAAATATATATGGGTTTTTTCTAGCTATCACAGAGAATACTTTGAATCACGTAAGATTATTTTCAAAATGAATATAAAGATACTTTTCAGGCCTAAATCTGTGTTGTCTTCTGGTGTGCACTCGTTAAGTTGCTGGTTTCATTTGAATAGTCTAGGGTTATTTGATTGAACATGGATTGTAAGACAATCATATGGATGTGTTTCTAGCTTTGCTATTCAAGGGAGAGGAATTAAATATGCATGAAATATCTCTATCAGTAAATCAATTGTTTGCTCATTTTGAATTTGATGAATGGTTTTAGTTTTAAGAGGATAAAACACATGTATATGTTAGGCATGTATGGGGTTAATTAAGGCCAAGGTGGTGAAATGTATGCGATTCTTTAGTTTTGGAATTCTAATTTGATTTGGGTGACTCTATAGCCCGAATAAGGCACTGTTATCGAGTTGTGGTTTTCTTTCTATTTCTCTCGGAGATCAATACTGAAAAATGAGTATAAGCTTTTCAATTAATGTTTCAATTCTATTGAGGTGATTAATTCCATAGGTTTCTAGCATTGGTTTACTATGGATCTCAAATTTTAAAAGTGTGAAAGTTTACACAGAAGGTATACCCACCTGAACTTTGGATAAGTTCGAAGTGTAGAAGGTTTTTTTAAAACCTTGCTATATGTTTTTCTGGAGTTTTGTTCTTCCTTGGTGTCCTCTTCATATGTAATTAGAGTTTATTGTATTCCTAATAGGGAGGAGAGAAGGGAATCATAATTTGAGAACAAGAAAAGCGGTGACTCTGTTGGGGATGTAGTCATAATGTGTATCTATGTTACAGATTGGTGCCTGAATTAGTTCAGAAGTTTGTTTGGATATCTGTGTGTTGTGCAAGATTGCCTCATCTCTCATTTGTGCTATCTTTCTCTTTGAAACTCTTCTTGATTTGTTAAATCTTTGCAAGTGATTTGTTTAATATGTTTTCTTATTTCCCACAGTCTTTTTGGGTGGCGACTCTGACAAGTATAACCAGTGCTTTTGAATAAGTATAATTCTTTTAAGAAAAACAAGTACAATGCAGAGAGGAAGGAACACCAAGTCATTCATGAGGAAGCATCCTCAAGAGACATTGCAAGAGGGATTACCTAAATAGGCACGAAGAGGCTAGAAAAGATCAGATGTACATGAGCCATCTAATGTTGCTTGGGTACAAAAGAGCATTAATACAGGTAAGTCATCTGATAGACCCATATATGCAAATTCAAATTCTTCCTCTCGTGAATCTGATTAGGACATTTTGGGTTTTCATTCTTGGTTATTTGGTAATAATGAGGATGTCAAAATTTTAAATTAGAAGATCTCTCATGCTAGTTTTTCTGGGAAGGATAGGAATAGTTCAAATATTAAAATGGATTCTGTGCCTAGGACAATAGATGGAAATATTAGTTTAATTGATATAGACCAAGTCAATATATCAGATTTTGAAGAAATGTTCCCCGATGAAGATAAGGTGTCCCAAGAAATTGAGGCCCTCAATAGAAGAGTCCATCACTTAATATCTTTGAGAGCACGGAAGGAAGCAAATAAAGAAAAGGAAGTGAAATCTAAACTGATTGAGAGGGACAGGCTTCTAAGGCAGATTGTTGATCTTGAGTTATTCACCCAAGAGAAAGATAAAAGTGAGGATGAAGGTCTAGTCATCAGAGAGAATTTAGTTCCCAAAATCAACCCTGTGTGCAAATCTGTTGTGCAACCAAATAGAGAGGTCTTAAGTGATCCACAACCTGTTAGGAATAAAATTGACAAAGGAAAACAAAATTGTATGCAAGATGGGTCTGGGTCTAAAACTACAACAGAAATCTCTTCTATGTTGTCTGCACATGAGAAAGAGATAGATAGGATGAGAAAAGAGAAGGAGGACCTGCAAAGGGAATTGGAGAAATCTGAATTAGAGGAAGCGAATAAATGGAAAATTAGTTATCTAAAGGATCCCCCTATAATTTTTCCTTTAGTGGACCTAAATAAACCTTTACTTCATCCTACCCCACTCCCTCTAGTAAAAATCTAATCAACCCCGCCTACTAGAATTGTTCCTATTAATCAAGTCCCCATTATAAATCAAAGTAGCCAAGCGCTTCCAATTCAGAATCCTAATGTGAGAATGAACATGGGTAATAACTTTACTAACAACCAGTTCTAGAGAAGACCCATTAATCTGGAATTGTATAGGCAGCTTTTCTTTGATGGAATCCCAGGGTACCCTAACCATGTTCCTACAGAATTAAGGGATAGACTCCACAAATTTGCTAGTAACAATTCAATTAGTGCAGAAGAGCACCTAAAATCTTTTGGTGACCTAATTAATGATTATGAAATAGTGGATGAAGATGTCATCATGAAATTGTTTGTGCAGTCCTTCGTAGATGATGCAAGGGACTGGTACAGAGGTCCCCCTGTGAATAGCATTGGGTCTTGGGAAGATTTTAAAAACTGTTTTCAAGAACAATATGGTGACAAAACAAATGTCAGCTTCATGCTCAATGAGTTTAATAATATTAGAAAGTCTGATAATGAAATTGTCACAAACTTTAATGCTAGATTTCAGAAAGCAATGCATAGGCTATATCACGTAATGAGATTAGATGATAATATGTGTCTCAACACTTATTATAATGCTTTTGATTCCAAAATGGCCTATATTCTGAGGGACAAAAACCCACACAGTTTGAGTGATGCTTTTAGAATTGCTATAAATGTGGAAAGCAATAGGAAAGTGTCTAGAAAGGTAGGAAGGAGGACTGATGGAAGGTTGTGGCAAGAATCAAAACAACAACCTAATAAAGTTGCTAAGGAAGATGACAAAATAGAGAAATTAGTGATTGCCATGAAAGATCTTACTGCCAAGGTGAGTAAAAATGATAAGCCTCCTAGGCTGCATGACATGCCTTACAATACAACTTGGAAAGATGGCAAACCTCAAAATGAGAAGCCAAAAAACACTCAGAAACAAGATACCCTAGATCCTTTGAAAGGAGGAAATGTTCATAATATGGAGAACACTCCTTGGTGCATGGCTTGTGATGGACCACATTCTCCTCATCAATGTGTTGTATCTCAAGCCCTCAAAGAGTCCATGAGAAAAGAGGTTGAGCTTGATATTAATATGTTCGAAACTATTATTGAAAGTGATGATGAGTCATTACAAAGTGAATTTAGTGAATGTGATGTGCTAAATAGTAATAGATCTTACCAAGGATAGTTGACACTTGATTGGCATCCCACTTTGAATATGGTGACTATTGAAGATGAAGAAGTTCATCTTCGAAGACCCAGTGATGAAGAAGTAAGAAATCTTACTAAGGCTGCTATAGCCAAAGCCAAGCATAATTACAACTTGAGAAGTAGTAAGAAGGATAGGGATCAAGGTGAACCTGGCTCAATGTTCATAAAAGAAGTATACCAGAAGAAAGCAACAAGTAGTAGCACTTTGCCTCAAGATGATCAAAAAAAGAATGACCAATTGAAAGATATAGCCAAAGGTATGGATAATAATGCTATTGATGATATACAAAGAACTGCCACAATAAAGAAGGCAAGTCAGCCTAAGATAGAGAAAGTTAAGACTAATACTGAGTTGATTAATAATTCAACTTTTTATATGACTCGGGCTCTTACCCAGATGAAGGTCACGGTCCCTTTGATAGAATTATTGAAAATAAAGGAACATAGAGAAGCTACTTTATCTTTATTTTCTAAGATATCTGATAGTAGCACAACATTGCCTTCAGGTTCAATCAAGGATGAAAAGGATCATGAGATGCAAACCCCGGAGGTATATGTTGGAACAACTATTACACAAGAGCCTTCACAAGATGATCCTTTCTATGTTACTTTATTAGTTAATAACCAGCTAATTAAGAACTGTATGATAGATTCTGGTGCAGCTGCAAATGTGATGCCATATGGTGTCATGAAAGAACTAGGGTTGTTAGTAAGCAGAGTGTATGGGAAGTGTTATGCTATGGACAACAGAGAAGTGCTAGTGATAGGTACAATGAAAGATGTGGAAGTAAAAATAGCAGCATTCCTTGAAGCAACATATAAGATGGATGTCATAGTAACTGACACAAAACCTCACTATGGCATGCTTTTATCTAGACAATGGGTTGTAGCAGTAGGTGGAAATGTTCAATTGGATCTGTCATATGCTACAATCCCCATCAATGGGAGATAGGTTAAGTTATATAGAGAACCACATGCCCCTAGGGTAATTGAGAAGATAGACCCTAGTATGTTAAACTATATGATTGATGTGGATCTTGACAATTTTAGAATACAACCGATTTTGCCTCAATTGAAAAATATTGAGTCTATTATGATTGAATTGGAATCTCAACAACATGGTTTATGGCACATGTATTTTGATGGAGCTTTCTCTAAAGAAGGATCTGGAGCAGGAGTTCTTTTTGTGTCCTCATCAGGTATGACCTTCAAATATTCTTTTATGGTAGCCTTCCAGTGCACAAATAACACTGTTGAATATGACGCCTTGTTATTGGGGCTTGAAGTTGCGAAAAGGCATGGGATTTAGTTGCTAAGAGTACTAGGGGATTCATAGTTGGTTGTTTCTCAGGTTAGATCTAAGTATGCATCTAAAAATGATCGTTTGAAAAGATACAAACATGCAGTTTGGGATGTGATTGAACATTTTAGTACATTCTCTATTAATTGGATAGAAAGATCAAAGAATATCATGGCTGATTTCTTAGCACATGTTGCATTAAAAAATGATGATATAACATTAACCGATGTATCCACAGTTGAGATAAAAGCTAGGTCATCCATTCATGATAATGTGTATAATTGGCAAGTGTTTGCTGATGATGAAGACATTCTTAGATTTGTACAATGCATTGATGACTATGATGGACAAAAAATTGATTGCAATGCCTTGGTAGAAGTGGTTGAAGATAGAGAAATTGTGTTTGGAAATGACATGGTTCAGTTGGAAACTAATGAAATACCTAAAGGGTTAGTAGAGCTGGAAGGTATGTTCAGTTACAGTGACAGTCATTTGCATCAACAGTCAACCACCAAGTTAGATGAATTAGAGGAAGTGAACTTGGGGACAGAATCATCTCCCAAGTTGGTGTATATTGGAAAAAACAATTTCTCCTCATGTCAGAGTTAACCTTATTAAATTATTGAAGAAATATAAGCATGTTTTTTCTTGGTCTTATGAAGATCTGAAGGCGTATAGAGAAGATCTATTTCAGCATGAAGTCCCTTTGCTTCTAGATGCTAAGCCTTTTAGACAGAAAAAAAGACCTATCAACCCCCTGTTGGAATCTAAAATGCAGCAAGAATTAACCAAGTTAAGGGAAGGGGGGATCATTAAGCCTATAAGGCATTCATCATGGGTGTCTAATTTGGTTCCAGTTGGAAAGAAGAATGGGGACATAAGGCTCTGTGTTGATTTTAGGAACCTAAATGTTGCTTCTTTGAAAGACAATTATTCTTCTCTGAATATGGAAGCAATGTTGTAGAGAGTAACTCACTGTGACCTATTGTCTATGATGGATGGGTTCTCAGGATATAACTAGGTGTTAGTGAAAGAATCTGAACAATTCAAGACTGCTTTTACCACCCCTTGGGGAACATATGTATATGTAAGAATGCCTTTTGGTTTGAAAAATATTGGAGCTACTTTTCAGAGAGCAATGGATGTAGCTTTCAAGGAATTCATTAACATTATCATGGTAGTGTATCAAGATGATTTAACATGTTTCTCCAAAAGGGTAGATGACCACTGTGGGCACTTGGAAAAGGTTTTCAATAAAGCTCTAGAATTTGGTGTCTCCTTAAATCTGAAAAAGTGTCATTTTGCTATCACTGAAGGGAAGTTTCTCGGGCATATTGTCTCCAAGGAAGGGGTTAGAATAGACCCTGAAAGAATTGAAGCTATAAACAATGTACCTAAGCCAAAGAATATTAAAGGTATCCAATCTTTCTTGGGCAAGGTAAATTTTGTTAGAAGATTCATTGCAAATTTTGCAGAGATAACCAAGCCCATTGTTAGATTGCTTAAGAAGGATACAAAGTTCTGCTAGGATGAAGAAGCTTCAAAGGCTTTTGATGAAATAAAAAAGGCTATTCAGGAGGCACCAGTGTTGAAGTCCCCTGACTACAGTAAGCCTTTCTCTCTGTTTTCTTTTGCTTCATATCATACCGTGGCTGCAATTCTTCTACAAAAGGATAATGAAGGATATGAACATCCTATAGCTTTTTATAGCAAACCTTTACAGGCTACAAAGTTGAAATATGAAATCATGGAGAAGCAAGCATATGCTTTGGTCAAGGCTGTTAAAGCATTTAGGCCGTATCTTGTAAATGCACAAGTAATTGCTTATGTCCCACATGCAATTGTCAAAGATATTTTATCTCAGTCTGAGGTCACTAGTAAAATATGCAGATGGATAACCAGAATTTAGGAGTTTGATTTAGAGATTAAGATCACTAAATTGGTGAGAGGTTTAGGCCTTGCTAAGTTGATGGCTGAATCAGACCTTCTTGACATTGATGTGAATAATGTTGAAGTTGAGAACATCTTGGTCACAAGTATTGAGACACAACCCTGGTACTCAGAGATAGTGCATTTTTTAAGGAATGAAACATATTCAAAGGGAATGACCCACAACCAGAGAAGGACACTGAGACTTAAATCTCAAAAATATGTCCTTATTCAAGGTGATCTATATTGGCAGAATAGAGATTTGGCATTGCTGATGTGTTTGGATAAATCCCAAGCTAGAAAGATGTTAATTGAAATGCATGATGGAGTATGTGGAGGTCACTACTCTACCAAAACAACTGCTGGTAAGATAGTTCAGGTTGGATATTATTGGCCTACTTTGTTTAAAGATGTTGATGAACATGTCCAAAGATGTGACCCATGCCAGAAATTTTCATCCAAATTGAAGTATGAGAGAGCTTTACCCCTCAACCCAGTCACAGTCGAAGCCCCTTTTGTCCAATGGGGCATTGATTTTATTAGAGAAATACTTGAGAAATCAGGAAGAGGTCTGGTGGGAATATGCACACTCCAATGAGACATTGTATGTGATTGAAGGTTTTGTCATTGATGGCAACCTTGCAATCCCATGGCACCTGCAAAGACATTATACCGGCATTAGCACATCACACTCAACACTGGCACTCAGGACACCGCCACCGGCACTGGCACAAAAGAAAAGAAATATACTGGCACAAAGGCTGACAAGATTTTTGTTATATAATATTTTGTTTATTATTGTAAGCTGACTTGGAAAATTGTAAAATGACTCTTATATATAAAGGAGATCATTGTAGACATTTGTAAGAGTGATGTAGAAGTATAAAGGAAAATATTACGTAGACCTAATGTGCGAAATATAGGTCGAAGGGTATATGTAAAGAACAGAGTAGGAATCGGTACTGCATCTAGCATTGAAGATGCTATTGTAAAGCAGTACAAGTTATTGGATTAGTATAATCCTTATTTGTAAGTCAGTGTGACTTCCCATTGAGCAGTGAGCTCTAGGAAGTTGGCCTTCCTGCATGTGCAGGCCCCTATTGTAAGTAATATTCTCTTATTGGCCAGTGAGTGAATATTGTGGGTCACAAATCCCACCAAGGTTTTTCCCACACCAGGTTTCCTCATTAAAATCTTGTGTTATGGTGTACTTTTCATGTGGATGTTCTTGATTCTATTTATTGCATTATTTCTTGCATACCGGTACACTGTTATATTATGTTCTGCATGTTTTAAGTTAAGAAATTCTAATTACCAGTCAGATACCGATTCACCCCCCCTCTTAGTATTTGTGGGACCCCTAACAATTGGTATCAGAGCTTGGTCCTCTATTTTAAGAAGCCTAACAGCTTGAGGAAGATCTTGACACCGGTAAAGATGGAAAATCTGATGAAGCAAATTGAAGGAGCTCTTATAGACTATGATGCAGAAAAATTGAAAAATATCGAACTAGAAGATGATTTAAGGGCAGCTCGGGATATCATTTAGGCACTTCAAGAAAATTTTACTGTTGCAAGAAATAAGAGAAGAGAACTTTGTGAAAAATTGCAAAATGAGAATGATGAAAAGGAATCACTTAATGATACGATAAGAAAGTTGAAACAAGAGATCATGACAACAAAAAATGAAATGCAGGATATGACTATGAGATTTTGCAAAGAGATTAAGGATAGGAAGAAGAATGAAGAAGAGTTGACTAGAAGACTAAGTGATGCAGCAAATGAGAATACAAGACTTAGCTATGAAAATGACATGTTGAAGACAGATCTGATGCATCTTAGAAAGAGAACTTGAAACTGCAAATCAACACAAAGAAAAATTCAAGAAAAGCTCAAAGGAACTTGGCACCTTGCTGAAGAATCAAAAACCTAAAGGTGACACTTCTGGAATTGGCTTTGAAGTTGGTGAAAGCTCTGGTACTGCAAATACTCAGGATCACAGCAAACCGGTAAGACAACCTAATGCTTATAAATTCAATGGTAAATGCTTTAACTGTAATAAGTATGGTCATAGAGAAAATGAATGTTGATCTAGAAATTATAAGAATATCAACACACCCATCGGTCAATGTTCTAAATGCAACAAAGTTGGTCACAATTCTGAAAACTGCAGAATGAATGTGAGATGTTATGTTTGTGGAAGATTTGGACATTTATCAAATCAATGCAGAACACAAATTGGCATAGGTTATGGGAAAGCTATTCAGAAGAATAATGTAACTTGTTATGCATGTAACAAGATTGGGCATATTGCTAAATTCTGTAGAAGTAAAGGAACACCGGTAGACAACAAAAGTTCTAGCTTGAAAGGTAAAGAAAAAGTTGAAGAGGTTAAGCAAGAATTCTCAAAACAATGGATTAGAAAAGTTGATCTAAATATTGGGAATACTCCTCCACCAGTAGAACCCATCAATGCTTCACTGGCAGGATAGAGTGATGCTTCACCGGAAGGATAGGGCAGTGCTCTACTGGCAGGATAGAGTGATGCTTCATCGGAAGGACAGGGCAGTGCTCCACTGGCAGGAAGTTCTTCATCTAATTGAAGAAAATTTCCTTGAGGGTTTGGCAATCCATTGATACATGTGCTAATTATTCCCTCGATTAGAGATAAGAAGTTGAAAATTACTTATTACCAGCAAAGAATGTTAAGTGAATACTTAACCAGCATGCAATTAATGTGGTAGATGGTGAAAAGACACTATAAAGTTAAGGTTCTGGCTCCATTTCATTTCACCGAGATTTCAAATTTTCAGAGAGCGCGAAGACTCCGAGCTAAGGCATTTCAAGCAAGAAGCAAGCACACTCCAAGCAATCATCCATCCAAGGCAGTAAAAGGTATTTAATCATGGCATCCACATCTACAATTGAATACATAGCAAACCCTACTATTGTTGAAGTAATAAAAAGACCTAGGCCCGTATTTCAATTAGTTCCTGAGATAGCAAAGAAGGATGATACCTTAGGTGCTTTTTCTCAAATTCCTAAGGGAGTTGTCTATGATAAAGACCCCAGAATGTACATCCACTACAACATTGAAGAGTTAGGAGATGAGGAAATTAAAACCATGTATAAAACCATGATATGTGATAATACTGGCAATGTTAAAGATGAACATAAAATCATTGAGACCCTAGGATTTACAGAGATCCTTAGCATTCCCTGAATTTCCAAAGGATGTGATTAGGATAGTTTTAAGCAGGGTACATGGAGAGTTTTTCTGGTTAGATGCAATCCGTAAGATCACCAAGGAAGCTGTGAAAGTTGTCATAGGGTTACCGACCACTGGTAAGAGACTAGATAAAACCATGAAGGTTTCCAATGACCTAGTTATAAACCTAACTGGTGCAACATTTGACAAAAGGTCTCTAAGGGTTAATGATGTAATAGATATCAATGTGAGATTCATCAATATGATATTAGGTTATAAAGCTACTCATGCTAATAGACTTAATTTAGTTTCAAGTTTATGCATTAAGAGTGCTTATGACATGGTCACAGATAATGCAAAAATTGACATATGTGAGTGGTTAAAGGATGAACTAATTGACAACCTTGGAAAGATCAAGAAGGACAAGAAAGGAACTTTCAGATTTGGAAATCTGTTAGTATGCCTAATGCTACACATAACAAAATAGGTTCCCAGTATAGGTTACAAAGAACTTGGATATGACATACCAGTAGGAAAACAATTGACTGAACTATTCAATAAAATGGGTGAGAACAAGGAAAACAATATTCATGACTTTTTCCAAGCATTAAAGACCAAAATGAAGAAAAGAGTAAGGTTATCTCGGAAAATTGTAGACAAATACAAAGATGATATATGCTTTGTCATCAAGAAAGATGAAATCTGGATGGAAGAAGTCATCCCAAGGACAGTTTGGGTAACCGAGATGGGATATGAAATAGATGATCACATAGTTGAAACATATGCCAAAGCACTTCTAGAAGCCCCTAGAGAGCCAAAGGAAGAAGTATTTGGTAGTGCAGAGAATATTGAAAGACAAATTCAATCAAAGAAAAGGGTGAAAAAGGTTGAGGCAGTTGTAAGGAAAGGGTCCAGACAAGCAAAAGCCATTAAAGAAGATGTATTGAAGAAAATTGGCATAACAGAGGATGAGTTAGCAGCTCCACAGCCTGAAACTCACCTATCACCAGTAGGTACTTCTTTAGGAAGTGACATGCCTACAACTTTTAAAAGAGTTGTAAGAAAAAGAGATCCCTCACCGGCAACCACACCTTCACCTAGGAGGACAAGGCAAAAGAAACAAGCTATGAGATCTCCAGAAAGAAAGGCCACACCAAAGAAGAAACTGACACCTAAGAAGAAGAAGAGGACAAATAGAGACTTGGCCCCTCTTGATGTACTGCTGAATGAAATCACAGAGGAAGGTAAACTGAAGAACATAGAGAAAATATATGACACTCTAACAGCTGATGAAAAAGAGCAAGTTGAAAATAGTGTTATATTGCACATGGATATGTACAAGAAATTATTGATGAATTATTCAAAAGACTTGAGGCAAGAAAACAAGCAATGATAGAATTGGATAAGAAAATAAAAATTGAGAAGCTACTTGCTGTATATCTGGTAAATTGTCCACAAGAAATTGATGATTTAATTGCTCAAGCAAACCGGTCAGTATTCTCTACTGCACACCGACATATTTCACTAATGGCAGGAAGAGTTAATGAGGTGACAGAGGAAACAAAAGATGGATGGGATATATTCTTGGTTGAGAAAGAAAAACAAGAAGAGTACATGAACCCTAAACCTATAAAGGTATATTAGAAAGACAAAGACAAAGGGAAAGGAGAAGTTGGTGGACCACCAAGCATCAAAGTTAAAGACAACTTACCCCCACCTTCTTTAAATACTCCACCGGTGAAAACAACAACTACTAAAATCAACCGATAGCTGAGAGTATGGATGTAGAGGATAATAATCCTAATTTTGAAGTCCTATACACTGTGGATGTTGATACTCAAAATATCAACATAGTAGTAGACAAAGATACAACTGATAAGTCAGATATGGCTAATGAGCCTCCGGTAGCAGGGGAAACAGAGAAACCAACAGAAGATAAAGAGAAAAAGGCAGAGACTGAGTCACAGATTGAGGCAATACAACATACACAGAAACAAACAGAGCTAAAGGCTCTGGAACAACATCAACCGGAACAAGTACATAAGGAAACAATGTCACCGGTAACTAGTGAAGTAGGAAAACCAATGCTTAAAGAAATGCAGACACAAACTGACCTACCAGAGGTCAATACAAGCTTGGTTACTTCCACCAGTACTCAGATTGTTGGATCATCATCAGCATACAAATCAACAAATGTGATTGAGGTGCTACTAGATTCTATCAAGAAAATAACCGACTGCAGCTCACAAGCTTACAAAGTAATTGATGATTCCATACCAATTTTGAAGGTAATTGCTCCCAACTGTAATATAGATAATAAATATTCTTTAGGAAAATTGGATATATTGTGTAAATATATCTCAGAAAACATTGAGAAAATAAAGGAAGAGTCAGTGAAGGATAAGGTAGAAATTGAAAAATAGAAATTCTTTGATAAGGAAATAAAGAAGTGTAATAGAGATTTTGACACACTTCTACCTGAACTATGTAATTTATTGAAAGAGTACAAAAATTTGTACAAAGATACCTGTAAAACAAACTTTTTGACTGTAGATATTGACAAGAAAATAAGCAAGGTACAAGATGAGGTCAATAAACTTGCAGATAGTTTTGTCAACTCACTTGATACACTATCAGTTTTTGAAGAGAAGATAGCAAATTTTGAGGAAGAACTACTCAATTTGGAAAAAGAGAAAACAAGAATAATAAATAAGGCAAAACATTTTGAGATCTAAACTAAGTCCAAGATTGGACTATCTAGCATCTCTGCGGAAGGAAATTTCTAAGGCATTAACACAGGGAATAAAAACACTAGAAGAGCATTTGCAGCATCTCACTGATACAGTGAAGAGAACTGAGATAGCAATAAAGGATAGTAAGAAGTTTATGGATAGTATAAACTTGATTTTGGGAGATCTTTTTCAAATTATAACTACCCAGCTACAAGTTTGAGGTTATGGATAGTTGAAACTACAAACTCTACTGACATCTTGACAACCTTTGTCATTGATGCCAAAGGGGGAGTAGTGGGATGAGAAAATTCAAAACACAGGAATCATATGCTTAGGGGGAGCTCTCACATTTTTGGTAACATTTTTGGACTACACATTTTTGGATACTTTTTGAAATTTCTCATGACTGTTGCCATCAATTCCAAAGGGGGAGATTTTTGGCATATGCACACTCCAATGAGACATTGTATGTGATTGAAGGTTTTGTCATTGATGGCAACCTTGCAATCCCATGGCACCGGCAAAGACATTATACCGGCATCAACAGATCACACTAAACATTGGCACTCAGGACACCGACACCAGCACCAGCACCGGCACAGAAGAAAAGAAGTATACGGCACAAAGGCCAACATGATTTTTGTTATATAATATTTTGTTTATTATTGTAAGCCGACTTGGAAAATTGTAAAATGACTCTTATATATAAAGGAGATCATTGTAGACATTTGTAAGAGTGATGTAGAAGTATAAAGGAAAATATTAGGCAGACCTAATGTGCGAAATATAGGTCGAAGGGTATATGTAAAGCATAGAGCAGGAACCGGTACTGAATCTGGCATTGAAGATGCTATTGTAAAGAAGTACAAGTTATTGGATTAGTATAATCCTTATTTGTAAGTCAGTGTGACTTCCCATTGAGCAGTGA
This sequence comes from Cryptomeria japonica, assembly GCF_030272615.1. Taxonomy (NCBI): domain Eukaryota; kingdom Viridiplantae; phylum Streptophyta; class Pinopsida; order Cupressales; family Cupressaceae; genus Cryptomeria; species Cryptomeria japonica. The sequence goes on along the minus strand of NC_081408.1, from coordinate 660,248,016 downwards.
GCTCTAGGCAGTTGGCCTTTCTGCATGTGTAGGCCCCTATTGTAAGCAATATTCTCTTATTGGCCAGTGAGTGAATATTGTGGGTCACAAATCCCACCGAGGTTTTTCCCATACCGGGTTTCCTCATTAAAATCTTGTGTTATGGTGTACTTTTCATGTGGATGTTCTTGATTCTGTTTATTGCATTATTTCTTGCATACCAGTACACTGTTATATTATGTTCTGCATGTTTTAAGTTAAGAAATTCTAATTACCGGTCAAATACTAATTCACCCCCCCCCTCTCAATATCTGTGGGACCCCTAACAAGGTCATAGGTGGATTATAATAGCCACTGATTATTTCACCAAGTGGATTGAAGATATACCCACTAGGAGAGCCACAAGTAAGGTTGTTATTGACTTCCTAATGGATAATGTCATAACCAGATTTGGTGTTCCTATGAAACTGGTGATGGATAATGGCATGAGCTTCAGGGTAGAGGAGTTCATTGAATTTTGCACCAGCCATGGAATAGTTATGTCCTACTCTTCACCATATCATCCTCAGGGTAATGGGAAAGCTAAATCTAGCAATATGAGCCTTTTGAACATTATTAAGAAAATCCTAGAGGAGAACAAAAGGTCTTGGGACCAGAAGCTAAAGTTGGCCCTATGGGCAGATAGGGTTACTGTTAAGAAAGAAATTGAGGTTTCACCTTTTGAATTGGTCTATGGCACACAATCTAGGGTGCCATTCAATAATCTTCTTCTAGTGTACAAGTTCCTACAAGCTGAAGACATGGAGTTATCTGAACCTATGGAAGATAGAATGATTTAGATGGTGGAGGTGGAAGAAATTAGAACTTTGGCCCATAAGAGGAATTTGAAGATCCAGTTGTAGTCCAAATATCTGTTTGACAAAAGAACCTTGTTAAGAAAGTTTCAAATTGGTGACATGGTGCTTCAATGGAATGCAAAAGGGCAAGATAAAGGAAAACACAAAAAAATTGAGTCATTACGGATAGGCCCCTCTGTGGTTTATGATCTTAATGGAAAGGATTCATATTTTTTGCAAAAAATGAATGGTGAGGTATAGGAATTTCTAGTGCATGAACAGTTCCTGAAACATTACTTATCTTAAGTCCATGCACAATAGATCTTAGTTTGTATATATTTAGTTTTGTTTCTCTTGGTTGTTTTTGGGCTTGTGTTTTGGTCTGTTCTCTAGAGTTTCTGAATTCTTGTGTTGATCTTGCAATCAACCATCCCTAGTCAGAGTCGTTGTTATCACTATTTTTAAAATTGGGTATTCTTATCCCATAGTTGGCTAAAATCTGCAAAGATGTGTTTGGCATAACCTTGTTGCCTCTTTATTTTTTGGGTCAAAGAGGGTTTAAGGTTTTTGAAAGATTTAACCCTTCCTATGTTTTGAAAAACCCTCGCATTCTATTCTTGCATTAATTTTTCCACTTAAGTGGAAGGGTCGCTCCATCATGAAAGTATCCCCCCTATAGGTTTTCCCTAGGCGGTCTTTTAAATATTTTCAATTTTTACGCCTTTGCCTATGTCTTGTTTTAATATTTTTTGGGCTTCTTAACTATCGTGCAAGTCAAGTTTGATCCTGCAGTGTGCATGGCTTCGCGAAGAAGAGATACCTGCATTTTAGCGTCCATGAAGTCGCGAAAGGGGTAAGTGGGCCCGCCCAAAGGATTGTTTGTCAGCTAAAAGGAATGCATCTTGTATTGGATCCAATGGCTTGCGTTGCTTCGCTAGCCCAAGATGCATGTGATTTACCCTCTGCGAAATAGTGAAAGAGTTGGTGGGTCCCAGAGATAGGTGGTTCCTTTGGTTAAAGGATGATCAGTTCAGAGAGGATCAACAGCTTGCATAGATTTGCAGCCGAAAGATGTTCATGTTTTACCTTTCGCGAAGTAGCGAAAAGGTGGAGGGCTCGGACAAGGTGGTCACGAAAAGGTTAACAGGTGAGCAACTCCCAAAGATCTAACGATTACTGTTGCTTCGCGAAGAAGAGATTCCTAAAGTTTAAAGTCTGCAAAGTAGCTAAAAGGTTGGTGGGCCCAAAGGATAAGCGGGTCATGGTTTTAAAGACCAATCAACTTGGAGTTGATCAAACGGCCCCTGTGGATTCAAAACCTCAAATCAAATGAAGATTACCATTTGCAAAATAGCGAAGTGACATGGCAGTCACACGCTAGATGACATGGCAGGACAGGTGGGTCGCTTGGTTGAGGGAAATGATGACTTGTCAGATGCACGTGGTTGCTTGGGGCCCGCTTTGATTTAACCAATGATGGTCTTGAAACCCATGTAAAATAGAACATGTGGTGATCTTAGAATAGATCCTGCTAGAGTTCTTGAGTGAATAGGAGACTGACACGTAAGATTCATTCGCCGGTGATGAAAAAGAAAGTGGTTTCCAAGATGGGGGCCCACTTTAAAGGTTTGAGTCTGTTAAATGGTGTACATCTTGAGGGGGATCCAACGGCCAGAGTTGTTTCACAGCCCAAAGAAGTAGGGTGGTTAGTTTTCATGAAGCGGCAAAGACCGCTGGCAGTGATGGTGATGCGCAGTTAGCAAAAAAGACTGGCGATCACCGTAAGTGGTAAAGATCAAGCAACTGGAAAATGATCGGATGGCCAACGTTGTTTCGTGTGATCAAAGTGCATAAGGTTTAGTGTTCGCGAAGTAGCAAAAAGAAGGTTGGGCCCGTTACTAATATAAAAGGACCAGAAGAGTAAAGGAAATGCAAGTTTCCAAGGATCCAATGAACGTTGTTGCTTCGTGAAGGAAAGGTGCGGGTGTTTTGAACTCCACGAAATGGCAAAACAACGAAACAAGGAAATACTCAGAGAACTGGTGATCCAGTGGAGCCCATTTTTGAATTCAATTTGCGAATTCAATTCTGAGTTGATGGCCGAAGAATTCGGGATTAATTTCTCAATTCAATGCCAAGTTGTTTTATTAAGGTCTGTATCTATTGAATATTGGCACCATTTCAACGAGTTTGCTATAGAGGAGCTGGTGCAGAGCGAATTTCTTCAAGAGAATAACATGTTTTTGTGTCTTGTTTGCTAATTAAAGTTTGAAAATCAATACTTTATTGTGTGCTTGCCTTATTAGGGTTGTATTTGAATCTTAATTGATATAATTCTATTAACGGGATGGTACCAAGAAGGGAGCTCACAGGAAAGGTAAATTACCAAGATAGGAATATATGTGATGACTTCCTACAACAATTGACCATGTCCTCGAATGTTGCCGCCAAAATCAAAGAATTGGTTCCTAAAGCCCCATATCTGAGGATTGGAGATGGTTTATATGACAAGGGTAGATGGATGAGGGATTCACAAATACAAATTTCAAGGCTAGATCTTTTGAAAGTGGGATTCAGTCAGAGACATGCCAGTGCCCCAATGAACAGAATATGGGAACTAGACATGGGGAAGCTCGTAGTCCTTGGGGTGTTTATGGATGTAGACTCCCTAACCCAGATCGCACACAATTATGATCGTTGCTAGATGTGTGAGGAATGTCAATGGAGGAGCCCTGATAGAAACCAATGATCATCAATTCAGGAATGTTTTAAGCTTAGTGAGGCATCAAATTTATTAGAGCCTATTTATTTTGAAACATTGGCCCAGGTTTATGATGTGCAGAAAGATCACCTTAGGAGTGGCCCTTTGAAGGAGTTTTTTGTTAAAATAGGAGGGTTAACTGTAGTAGGCCCTAGCACCATGGAACCCTTTTCCCTGAATTTGTTCACTTTAAGGGCCAAGGGAATGTATTGGTCACTATGTCAGATCCTTGGTGAAGATGCTGAAACAACCATGCCAACCCATTATATGTTAATGATGGCACAGATTCTGAACCCCTCTCTAGAAGTGACATTTGATTATGCACCCTACCTCACTGATGTAATTCATGCAGGGCTTGTAGGGATAAAAAATGATAAGGTGGATAAACCTTTTGGATGGTATTCTCTTCTAATGCAAATATTTTTGTTCAAAGGATCTAATTATTTTGCTAAGGAAATGGATTTGATCAAAGAAAAGGAAGAAGAAGAGATGCCTGTGCAACTATGGAGCACAATTTTGTCTTGGGACAGAGAGGATGCTAGTTATTTGAAGTTTGATAGATTGTTTGCATCTAGGCTTAGGATTCTTCTATGCCCACAAAACCCTAGGATCCCAAAAGCTCTTTTGGAGTTCCTCAGGCCTAAGGAGTTTGTTGAAGGTATTAAGATTGTTCATAATTGGGGTGATATGTATTTGTACCCTATTTCTATAGTTTTCAGAGTTTATGGTTTCAGAGGCACTCCATTTTTATTGCCTTATCAGGTCCCATTGAAAATAGGGATTGCAGAGGTCTTAAGGAAATATTGGAGGTGTGCAAGAGGCAAAGCTGACAAATAGGGTTCAAGGGACTATTTTCCCAACTGTTACCATGGCCCATCAATTCGTGATCACCAAAGGTGGTTGGAAATTCTTTGATGACTTTTTCCAACCATATAGGTTGTCTACTACAGTAACCAGGTTTGCTGACCCTGAGGATTTTTTCAACGATATGTTCAAGAGAAGAGAAGTATGCAAAGGTAGGCCACACCAATTTCATTTCCCTAAGGACCTAATCAGAAATGAATTTAGTTTGGATGAGCAAGAATTGAGGAAAGAAAAGTGGGTGGCATAAAAAATGGGTCTAGATTTTATTCATCAATTTGATAGCAGTTATGACCCTTTGTCTAGCTTCAACCCCTTTTCAAGGAAAAGATCAAATTAATAATTCTTTACTTTGAAGATTTAATGCAAACTCTGCAAGAGAAGAGGGAGGTTATAATAAGAGATAACCCTGACAAGGCTACGTTAGTTCTAGCTAAGCCTGCCTTTGCTAAAGCCATCCCTCCCAGTGATTATGTGATGCACAAAAGGTCAAAATATTGTGTATTGATGCCAGTAACAGGTGAGCCTTCCACTTCAAGAGGGAAGAGAACAATTGAAGATGTCATTGACATCCAAGAATCCCCTATTCATATAGGAAATGAACAGGCAGATGAACCTCTATACTCTCCCTCTCAATCCCCTATTCATATAGGAAATGAACAGGCAGTAGCAAAATAATTGTTGTAGTTAGTGATGGGATAGGGTATGGGATAGACTAGCCTAGTCTATGCTCTTAGATCATTTCCTTGGATCACCAGGTGTTCTAACCACACCCTAGGGTCTCTAGGACTTCCCCTGCTTGTGGAATTCCCTAACCTTTCCCAATCCACCCACCAACAACTTGAAATACTTCTCCTAAGGTCTCACCTACTCATGAGATTAAAAGAACCCTTACTTAGGCTAATAAGGGTTTGGCTTGTCCCACAACTTCTTAGGTCCTAGCAAGGATAGGATAGGTCTTAGACATGGTTTTCCATCCATTCATGTGCCCCCAAAATGTTTTAACCTTCCAACCCCTTACCGATTTCACTATTTTGCCTTTTTCCTATTAAATAGGGCTACAAGGAATGTGCCCAATTAGGCCTCCAATCCGCACTTTTAGGGATCCCTCTTGTAGATGATGCATATGCTTGTGAAACTTCCCAAAAGAACTGCTAATCATTTGGCAAGGGCTCAAAGATTTTTCTAGTTTTGGGCCTCCAATTGTTCGTACATTGCCCTAGGTGAATTTTGGGTTTTTTAAGGGTTTTAAAGAGGGTTTTTAGGCCTGCCAGGGTCACAGTGTTGGTTTGATATTTTTACCTCCTTGTCTAGATTGGTGGAAGCTCTTCCTTCTCACCAATGGTGCTCCACACACCCCTCTACAACTCCTCCAAAGGGTGCATCCTCCTCTGACCTTCCTAGCCGGGCACTGTCTAGTCTCGCCTAGAGGTGGGTCTTTGGATGGCTTCCCTACATCTTCAAGGGACCTGATTGCTTTAATGTATAGGGTCTGTGCTCCTATTCCCCATGGTTTCATGGTGATTCCACAATGGGGAAAGGAGTTGTCAACCCATTGACACAAACCAGTCCAAAACTGGACAGTAAGGAGAAAGTTTACAAAATATTTACAAACACACAACACCTGCAAAACAAAACCTAATCTAAATGCTCAAAATGAAGGTATATACACCATATAAGACTCTCAACATAGTTTTGTTTGAAGATAAATCCATTATCAATCCTTCATTGCTCCACTTGTGCCAATTGGCAACAAAATTCAAGTCACAGTCAAGTCACTTTCCTTGGGCCATACAAAACTAACATCCAACCCCTCATCTTAGGGCTTGCAACTACATATAGTACCCTTTCCTCGGTCCATGTGCCCACATTATGTTTTTCCACGCTAAGCTAAGGGTTTTGACCTACTAGGTGGAAAAGTTGCTTGACAACTTTGAAAAGTTGTCATGCAACTTTTGCAACTTTTGAGCAACTTTTCCAAAATTGTTTTTCTTAACTCCTAGGCCTACATTGGGTTATCCAATGGGCACCACCATGATAAAAGGACCCCAAACTCATCAAAGGCACACATACCCTCTACTCCACAAGAAAACTCAACCTAGACTTATGAACCTAGGACCTAAACTAGGACCTAAATAAGACCAATGAGCTCATGGCTCTTATTACATTTACAATGGCTTCTTAAAGAAGCAAGAACACAACAAAATAAAATGGTGGGAGCCCTTTGAAGGGTGATCCTACACCATACTCCCCCTATGCAACAAACTAACGAACTAGGGGAGTGAGAACAGCCGGATCAATGCTAAGCTTCTTGAACCTGCTCTCTTCAACCCAAGTAGCTTCAGACACAAGTTGACTTGCCCACTTCACCAGGTGCTCCATGTAGACCTGGTGTCTAGTAGACTTCTTCACCCTTGACTCCAAGATCTCCTCTACTATGGGCTTCTTCACTTGAGGTAAGGCATTCACATCCAAGTCCTACAGTACCTTGGCTTGATTCTCAGTCTACCCTACTATTTCACCCTTGTACATTATCAGATCAGCAACATTGAAGATTGGTGATATAGCCAAATCTGAAGGGAGATCAACCTTGTAGGCGTTCTCACCATATTTGGATAAAATTCTACAAGGTCCTACCCTCTTCATTTGTAGTTTAGTAGGCTTGCCACTTTTCATTCTAGCTTTGCTCAGATGGACCATCACATTGTCACCCACTTTAAACTGAACCTCTCTCCTTCTTTCATCCACTTTGACCTTCAATTTTTGAGTAGATTCTAGGATGGCTTTCTTGACCTGCTCTTGGACCTCCTTGATGGTTTGAGTGAAGTCCTCTAATTGGCCACTCTTCATCTCCATGGAACCTAGTTCCTTGAGTTCACGCACTCCCCTAGGATGTCTACCATAGACAACCTCAAAAGGACTCCTTCCAGTGGTCCTATTTACGTTGTCATTATAGGCATACTCCACTTGTGGAATGACTAGATCCCATGTCTGCTCATACTCCTTGGTTAGACACCTCAACAAGTTGCCTAACACCCTATTAATGACTTCAATTTGACCATTAGTTTGTGGATGGTAAGCTGAGCTAAATGATAAATTAGTTCCTAGTCTCCTCCACAAGGTTTGCCAAAAATGGCCCATGAACTTGTTGTCCCTATCTGAAACAATACTTAATGGGAGTCCATGAATCCTTACAATCTCCTTAAAGAAGAGATGTGCAATATAGCTAGAATCATGTGTAGTTCTACATGGAATGAAATGGCTCATCTTGGAAAATCTATCTACTACCACATAGATGCTATCCACACCTATCTTTGTCTTGGGGAGTCCTACTACAAAGTCCATTCTTACACATTCCCAAGGCCTATTTGGGACCAGTAATGGTTGATAGAGGCCTGCATTACTTGATCCTCCTTTTGCCCTTTGACACAGACCACATTTCTCCACATACCTTTTCATATCTCTTGGCAAATTGGGCCAATAGTAGTACCTCTATACTAGATCCAAAGTTTTGTTTACTCCAAAGTGTCCACTTAGACTACCATTGTGTTTTTCTTGGATGAGGTTTTCTCTCACAGATCCTCTAGGCACATATAACTGATTAACTTTGAACAAGAGACCATTTTGGAGAGTGTAATCTACATACTCACCATGAAAATGATTCTCAAACTCCTTGCAAACCTTGTAGGCTGATGAGAAGTCTTCATCTACTTCATAGAGGTCCTTGAAACCTTCTATTCCTATGCTCTGCAACTGTAACTCTTGAACTGTCAACAACTTCCTGCTTAAAGCATCTGCCACCTTGTTGAGTTGCCCCTTTTTATGCTTGATAGTGAAAGTAAAGGATTGGAGGTATTCCATCCATTTCAAATGTCTATTACTAAGCTTCTCTTGAGTGTTAATGTAACTCTGAGCCTAGTTATCTATGAACACCACAAATTCCTTTGGGAGTAGGTAATGCCTCCACTTTTTGAGAGACTGAACTAGTGCATACTGTAGCATCAGAATTAGGAATCATCAAAACAATAGATCAAAACACTAAACATGATAACTCAATAATGAGAGCACTCATTGCAAATGAACCTAATCCTAAGCACACTCAATAGAGATATGAAAACAAAGCATTCAAAATGAAAGATCATGCAAACCAAATGCAGAATTGAATGCTCCTTCCATGCGGCTCCATTGTTCTTCTTTCCTCTTCAATGGATTTGTGGATCTCACCTACAAGTGCACATACAATTGAAAGCAAGATTGATGAAAAGCTCAAGAGTACTAGAAGCGTAAGTTTGATAGTTTGATTAAGGATTTGGATTCGGGATTCGGGATTTAAGAATCAAGATCAGCTTTGATTGAAAATCATCCAATTTATAGAAGAATTGGATAAATGACAAGATTGGCATGATGCAATTCAAATGGAAATTGCAAATCAATATGACAAATTATGACAAATTATGCACTTTCCATGCACAATTTGATTGATTGATAATTGATGACAAATTATGACACATTCTTTGTCAAAATTGATTGATTATCAATTATGACAATTTATGACAAATTGAAATGTCATTCCCATGGAATTAGGAGATGAAATAGGAGGGAAAAGAAATTGGATAAATTAAGAAAATTAGAAAATTAGAAAAAGAGGAAAATTAGGAATTAAGAATTAGGTAAATTAATTAATAATTTGTCATTTATTAATTAATTCACAAAAAGAGGAATAATTAGCCAATTAAATGAACATTTAATTGCGATGAGAAGACTTAGGATAAATAAATAATTTATTAATCCTAGAGGAAGAAATGACAAACAAGGTTAAATGATTAAATCATGAAAACCCTAGAAGATGAATTAGGTCTTGATGAAAGATAATTAATTCGATTTGATTTTGATTAACAAAGGACCAATGTGATAAATGATTTGATTGATAAATGCGCCAATTGACAAGGAACAATGACTAGTTGATCCAAATTAACATGATTGAGAAGGACGACAATCGATGACAAATCGATCGCAAAATGACAAAATTGACAAGAGGAGAAGGATCGATGACAAAATCATGATTGAAGATTGTTGTTGACAAGACCAAATTCAAGAGTGAGATGAATGAAGAATGTAGAAGAATGACTCGATGTTCGCAAATGATAAAAACCAAGTGCGTGACATAGGAGAAATGTTAATGCGACGCAAAAACCTAAAATGAGGCAATGCACAAATGTTAAAGTATGACTCCGCAAGCGTTGACCATTTTTAGGTGTCTACATTTTGCCCCTCTTTGAGACAATGCGATTTTAAGCGTTGTTTCAAAGAATAGTAATAAAAATGCCCCAGACAATAATAATGACATATGCATGCCCCCTCGAGGAATTGGCCGGAAACATACAGAAAAGAGGCCAATTGATCGATAAAAATGATAGGATCGAACGGACTGGTAATCGGAGATCGGATGCATGAAGGACAAGCAATGTAAGGTGCACAAGACCGTGACCAACATAAGATGGAGAAGATGCACGTCCATCTATGCAATGACAAAGAGCTATAAATGAGACCAAGAGGGTGAAAATTGCTCATTTGCACTAGCCCAAGAAGAAGATTTGTTGCTCTAGAAAAGGACACTTGCAGAGAGATGGTGAAAATTCAAATGGTAGATCACCTCGGAGAATGTGTATGCATGTACAAACAATCGGATGATGTGGGAGCAGCAATATGGATCTCAAAAACCCATGTTTTCAATTTCATGAATTTTGATTGCTTGCGGGACATTGTGGGGCCCACAGGGGATGCAAAAATGGACTCCTGCGCTTGTGTAGGGTCTTCTGCGCTTGTGTAAGGTCTTTTGTGCTTGTGTAAGGGTACACAAGCGCAAGAGTCAAGACACAAGCGCAAGAGTCAAGACACAGGCGCAAGAGTCAAGACACAAGCACAATTGTGCATGTAAGACTCAATTTAGGTTCAAAACTGCATGCAAAGGACCTGAAAAGGGGGGGGAAGGGTAGGATAGGTCAATGTAGATGAAAAACACCCTGATTTGGACATGAAAATGAGGAAATGCAACATGTAGGAGCAAACCCTAAAACTGAAAAAAAGATGCCCCGATTGTGATGCAGAGTCGACAGTATCCGTTGATCACGCGGGAGAACCGACCAGACTGCTTCATGTTACGACATAGACTCAGAAGCACGGATAGAGACACATTAGCAGGACTTGAGACATGGTAGGGATGAGGAGGATAGAGGGAGAACCTAGTGACAGAGGCACGTGCTCCTTATGACAGACAATGGACATTATGTAGTGTGATATTTTGTAGTCAGCCTGCGGGCCATACTTAGGATAGACAGTCCGATTTTGTACTCCGATATTATTATGACATATGATATGATATGCATCGATATGATGGGATGCAATGTGTTATGATTTGTAGTTATTTTTCTATGTATGGATGACTTATGTACTTGTTTATGTACCATTGTATGGATGTATTTTTATGTATTTTTGATGTATTTATGAAATGAAATGGATAAAATGCTTGATGTAATATGTGATGGAATGCAAATGTACTAACCGATGAATGCAGGATGCAGCATATGTGTTTGGATATCGGAGCACTAGACCAAACTGACTATCCGGACTGATGGAAGAAATGTTAGTAAGAAATGAGATAGAGGGCAGTTAGAGATGACGAAAAACTAGCTTTCAGTAATGCACTTTGTAGGTGAGAACCTTTATTTTTATGTAGCAAAATGGATGCCAAGCATCATGGCATTGAAGGCCAGAGCTGAAATGCAACCCTTTTTGCAAAAGACAGACACATCACAGACAAATGACAATCACAATCAAAAAAAGAAAAGGGATCATGAACCATCCCGGTCACTCTAAATCACTTAGTGACATCATCGAGCAACATAGGAACATGATCGAAGCCAAAGATAAATCAATAAAAAAAAATGACTCACAAATTCAAGCAAATCAGACAAACATCTTGATCTTCATTGTCAAAAGTTGAAAGTACTGATAGGACGATCATGTTGTCTGGTTTCAGGACATGTGGTACCCCATCTAAGACAAGACATAGTTTGGTTTCGAGTATACCACACCCTGTATAAGACCCATGATAGTAGAGCCAAGGACAAATGATTTTGAGGTTCATTGATATGACAATTTTGATCAGGTTGAATGTTTGGTTTTGATTGAAAAAGTTCATCTGTTTAAGCGTGATTTCATTAAAGCACAACATTGAATTGCGAGTTGCTGGATGTAGGCTTAGTGATTTGTCTTATGCACAAAAGGAGATCCTTTATTGCGAAATGCGTTTTTTTTTTTTTTTTGGAGTTTAATGTTTTTGAAATGTTTTTGCGTTCATTTTTTTCAGGACTTTTTATGATTTTTAGGGATTTTCATTTTTCAATTTTTAGATATTTTTTCAGGACATTATTCGATTTTTTTGAAGATTTTTTCCAGGACATTTTTAAATGTTTTTGAGATTTTTTCAGGACATTTTTCAATTTTTTTATGAAATTTTTTCAGGACATTTTAAATTTTTTTGTTTTTAGTTTTTAATGACTTTGCCCCCAGTGTCTAGCAAGGCAAGGAATATGACAGGTGAATAAATAGGCTTGCTGGAATGATGGTGGATAGAGGGAAGACAAAGGCCTTTTATCGTGGAGACAATACAGATGCAATTTCCAAGGGCCATTGCGTGATGGGACAAGAGACTAGATATGACAATGTAAAGCAGGAACATGGCATGAGGGACATGTCAAGAGGTTTGTGAAACCATGTTAAATTTTGCGTCCTTATGTCAGATCAAGATCAAGGAATGAAAAAGAGTGTATGGATAGTGATAAGATATGGATAGGATAAGCAAGACCAAGAATGGATAAGGGACATGGACTGAAGGTCGGGGTAGGCTAAGGGATAGTGGTAGAAAGTTGCAATAAGCCAGGGAATATGGATGAAAGGTTATAATAAGAAAATGGATACATGACCAAAAGCTATGATAGACTAAAAGCTGCAAACAAGATGTGTGATGCTCATGATGATCGTCAGCCTTGTCAAGATCAAAGGTGGAAAGGGAAACTGGACATGAGGGACAATAGGATAATGGAGGAGTATGACATGGTATAATAGGATAATGGAACAATGAAGGACAAAAGGATATGAAGGAGGAAACCTGCCCCCAAGTGTGGTGTGCAAGAAGTTCATAGATTACGCATGACGCCTGTTTGCCAGGTTTTCATCATGGTACTTGCCCAAGGCGCCTGTTTGCCAGGTTTTCACCAGTGGACGAATTATTTTTCTTTTATTTTTTTCTTTTGTATTTTGACTTTTTCAATAGAAGATGGACACATGATAGGGGATGGAAGAAGGACTCAAGTGTCTTTTTTTTTTGGATAGTAGCCTTGAAAAAAATGGACCATGACCTTTAAAAGTATGCTCAAAGACGTTGGTAGGATAAGGACATGGAAAATAAGATGAAACTAAGGCAAGGATTTATGCAAAGGATTGGATCAAAGGGATCGAAGGATGGAAAATATGCATTGGATAATGGATAGGGTATTGGAAGAATTGGGCTTCAGTGGATGAAAATGTTGGCAAGATCGGCATTGGCACACACCTTGAGGGGTGATGGACTGATGGAGGAAAGACGTATTTTGGATATTGAGATTTGGATGGAGGAATAGCTTGGGATTTTGGGACATAAGGGCCCAAAATGGACGAAGAAGGTGATGGAGGAACAGACTTGGAAGGTTTGGATGGAGGAATAGCAATTTTGGATGCCAATTTTGATGTTTCTTTAGGCTTTTGTGCTTCAAGGAGCTGCTTAGGGATCCACATGGTTTTTGATTTTTCATGCTTTTGTGGTTCCTTGGAGTGCATTGCTTGCACAAGGGATTTAGGAACCCATATATATTTTGACTTTGCTTTATTTTTCTCAATGGGCCTTTGTGGCCTTTTGGATATTTCTTTTTCTTTATAGATCATATTTTTCTTTGTTTTGACATGTCGATTATATTGGACATGTTGATCCTTGAATACATGTGGATTGCTAGACTTATGACTTTTATACTTGGCATCCAAATTGCTTGGAGGAGGCAAGGAATGTATGGATGGATATGAATGAAATGGACTTCTTTTGGATTGATGAAATTTACTCAAGGATGTGTGCCTTTGCTGATGTTGCATAGGAGATGGAGGGATATAGGGACCTAGAATGGATGGAAGCAATGATGGGGAAGGTGGACATTTGGATTTTGACTTTGAAGGGATACCAGTGCCTTGAGTGTGAGCTCTGTAGCCATGACCATTAGTATATTCTTTGATATGGAGGGGTTCTTGCTCATGAAGATCTACTCCTTTGCCTTTATGAATATCTTGACTTGTAGGATACTCTTTTATTTGAGAAGAAGACGCGAGTCCATTATGAGGTGGATATGATATGAGAGAAATAATGAGATCTTGAAGTGGATCAGATTGGACCAAAGAGGAAGAACCCATTATGCATGTCAAGGGTTCATGAACATCTTGCATTGACACATTAGAATCATGAAGGGGATTAGCATCATGAGGGCGATTAGGATCATGTAGTGGACATGGTTCAATGACAGGCTCTTCAAGAGATGGAATGGGAGAAATAATGGGATCATCACAAGGAATGAGATCTTGGAGTGGATATGGGGGATTAGGACAAGGAGATGGAGGAACAAAAGGATCTTGTGGAGGATGTGAAGGAAGAATTTGATCTTGACAAGGAGGAAGATCATTGGAATCCTCTTTAAAGGTGCTTTGCTCTTGACTTTCAATGGGATCATCAGAAAGGATGGAAGGGATATCTTGATCTTGTTTAGGAAGTGGAATGTCAATGGGATTTGAAAGGACATCGTTTTCATGAAATGGAAGGGGATCGTTTGGGACTGGATGGACTGGGATATCTTGATCTTGCTCAGGGAATGGAGTGTCAATAGGACTTTGGATAGGATGGACAAGAATAAGGGAATCATCATGAGTGTTTGGGAAGATGAGATCTTGGTCAACAATTGGATGGGATGATAAGGTTTTAGGATCTTGATCTTGATTTTCTTTAGGACTCGTTTCTTCATGCTCTAAATTATCCTCTTGACATGAGGTTGGACTTTGGATATGCATGGAGGATTCTGACAAGGGATCAATGGTTTGGCATGAAGGAGATGCACTTTGAACATTTGTGATGGATTCTAGCAAGGAGTCAATGCTTGAACATGAGGAAGAGGGACTTTGAATGGGGTCCTCTAAAACAGGTAATGGCAATAAAGTGCCTGGTGGCATTGGGTCTCGTATTTCAGAAACATGACAAGGATGTGCATCATGAATTGGATTATCGTGGCAATCAATTATGGATAGCCCTTGGGTAATTGCATCCTTGGGTGTATTGTTTGATGAGGACAATATGGAAGGTTCTTGTGAAACTTCTAGAGGTGTAGGGATAGATGCCACTAGAGAGTCAATTTGTTTGTGGGGGGATGAGGCATTGCTAGACATAATTGTATTATCTTGATCTTCCTCAAAGAACTCACTTGGTCATTTCCTTAAGATCATTGCAATAAAGCCACCTTTCTTTCAAGGTTTTGACATAGTTGTATCTGTAATTTGAACTTGTTTTTGGTTTGATGTCATGTTTTGATATTGAACTAGATGTTGATCATTTTGGTTTGACATGTTCAAAATTTGGCTTGGTGTGTGTTGCAACCTTTGTTTTTGAATGTTTGGTTGTAGTTGTTGACATTGATATGTTGATTGAACTTGTTGATATTCCACCATTGGTTGAACTATTTGTTGACATTGTATTGTTGGTTGGACACATTGGTCAAATTGGACCATTGGTTGTATTGGTTGTATATGTTGAACAATTGGTTGAACCATTGGATGTATTGGTTGTATACATTGGACCGTTGGTTGTGTCTTTTGGAAATGTTGGACCATGGGTTGTGTCATTGGTTGTGATGGTTGAAAATGTGATTGATAGTAAACACCTTCTTGTTCTGGTTGTGGAGGCACATAATGTTGAAATTGATGTTGTCTCTTTTCTTGAAATTGTTTCATCATCTCTATTTGGGAGAGGAGAGCTAGTATGTCTGATCGTTCAAGAAGAGATCTTACATCAATTGGCTCAATCTTTGGATTTTGACCTGGAAATTTTCGAAGCATTTTGGACATTTGTGATCTAATTTTCTGAATGTTTTTCACTCTTTGTTCCAAAATCTCATTTTCTTGAGCTAGTCTCTCCTCTAGTTTCTGTATTTGAAGACTTGTTTCATCATAAAGAGTTTGATTGATATTGCCTTGTTGTTGGATTGGATAGAATTGTGATTGCATTGTCAGTTGATATGTCAAACTTTGTTGCATCATTGGTGCTTGAAACCTTGTTTCAATAGACATGTCACTATGCAAATGCAATTTTTTTTGGAATTTTTCAAGGATAATATATGATATGCAACTAAATGCAAACTAAATGAATGAAAATGCAATCTATGGCAAGAGTGCAACCTATGTTTTTGTTCTTTTTTTCAATATTTTGACAAACTTTTGAAATGCAAATCTAAAAGAGAGACCCTTAAGAAATTGGAATGATGTCTAGACCTCAAAGGACAAAAGGACCAAGTGACAAAAGGACAAAATGACAATGTCTCCCCTATATGCTTGGATACTAAGCTAGGTTTGACAAAATGACATGGATGACAAAAGGACAAAGAGTTTGATAAGGTCTAGACTTCCTAACAATGACTTAGGGTTTGTCAAAGATTTGGATTACTCAAGTATGACAAAACCTAGTTTTGGCACTATATGCAAAGGGACAATTAATATGCAAGTGACCTTGATATGATATGATAATGACTTAAGCTTAATGAAGAGACCTAGGGTATGCAAATATGAATGTATGACAATGGTATGACTTTAATGTAAGAGGACACATGCAAATGGATGACTTCTATTGAAAGGAGTATGACTTAGGTGAAATCTAACCTTAGTAATGACAAATGACTTTGCAAAATGCAACCTAGGATGAACCTAAATGTAAGTGACATGCATGTTAAGACAAGATTTTGAACAATGTTTGACAACCATGTTTGAAAGGTGTTTTGAAGCTTGTTTAACGTTTGTTGGATGAATGTCTCTTATGTTTAACCTTGTGTTTTGAATCAATTTATCTTGTTTTTGAAATGAGACAAAATTCAACTTTTGACAAGCAAAGAATACAAGATATTACAACTTAGACTCAAGACACTCATGCGCATTTCCACATTTCTTATGGTAGGCAAAGACATTAGGTACTTGAGAGGTAGACTCATTATGAGATTCAAGGAGAATACACAGATGCTTGACCCCACGGGCTCCCCTCCACAGCACTCACTTCTCAGGGCAGCCAAGCATCAGTCCCCATGGAAATCTCCCCATGGTGAACTTAGTATCTCTTCCAAGTATCCGAATTTGTCCTTCTCAAGAAACTAGAAGGGTTTTTGGCCTCTAAAAACAAGGTATGTAGTATGGATTTCTGTTAAGCGTTACTCCTTGATGTCACGCAAGCGTGATTGAGACATTAAGACCATCAAGATACCAAACAAATGTAGTCGCGCAAGCACGATTTAGACCAAGAGGCCCTACTTAGATGTTGATATGAGAAAGAGTTTCAAGGGGCATCACTTCCCAAGTAACTACAATTCCCACGTAACACTTCCTTCAAAGCTTTCACTCATCAGGTATTTGTTTATAGTGAGTTAGAATGCCAAGGAATTCTAGCCGTACTCACTTTGGGTCATTCCCTTCTCACGATTATCACTTGCTTGCAAAAGCAAAGTGGTCGGGAAGGCAGGCCCTCTAAGGGTGACAAACAATCAAAGACATGAGCATGGTATTGAAGATCTGGATTTCTGATCACCCTAAAAGGATGAGAGCATACTCTCCTACTCCAATGTCAAACTCAACAATCAAATCAAAAACATGTTCATTCCAACCTACTTATAAATCACTAAGTGCCTAATTAAAAATCTCAAACACACAGTTTGGTTGTTTCTCCAAGGCAACCTGCAAAACCCAAGTTAGAGGTTTGATTTGTTGTCTTTGACCATCAAATCTGCACAAAACATGTTAGTAGTTTGAATTTTAGTCTTTGCCATGCATATGCCAAGATTCTGCACAAATAATTAGTACCAAATCCAAAGCACAGAAAACAGAATGCAAAAACACCAAAAATTTCAAGTAAAAACTGCATTTTTCACCTCTGTTCTGGACTTTACACAAGCGCAGAACTCATGACACAGGTGTAGAACCCATGACACAAGTGCAGAATGTTGCATACATAGGTGCAAGATGCTCAACACAGGCGCAGAATGCTTCACACAAGCGCAGAAGTGTCCAGAATGCACTGCACGGCCCTGTTTTTGGGTTTTTGACCTGCAAAATCAACTTCAAAGCACTCCAAGACACAGTAAAGGGGTTAGAAGGTTAGTATTCACGTCGGGTTCACCAATTAATGTAGCATCAGAATTAGTAATCATCAAAACAATAGATCAAAACACTAAACATGATAACTCAATCATGAGAGCACTCATTGCAAATGAACCTAATCCTAAGCACACTCAATAGAGATATGAAAACAAAGCATTCAAAATGAAAGATCATGCAAACCAAATGCAGAATTGAACGCTCCTTCCATGCGGCTCCATTGTTCTTCTTTCCTCTTCAATGGATTTGTGGATCTCACCTACAAGTGCACATACAATTGAAAGCAAGATTGATGAAAAGCTCAAGAGTACTAGAAGCGTAAGTTCGATAGTTTGATTAAGGATTCGGATTCGGGATTCGGGATTTAAGAATCAAGATCAGCTTTGATTGAAAATCATCCAATTTATAGAAGAATTGGATAAATGACAAGATTGGCATGATGCAATTCAAATGGAAATTGCAAATCAATATGACAAATTATGACAAATTATGCACTTTCCATGCACAATTTGATTGATTGATAATTGATGACAAATTATGACACATTCTATGTCAAAATTGATTGATTATCAATTATGACAATTTATGACAAATTGAAATGTCATTCCCATGGAATTAGGAGATGAAATAGGAGGGAAAAGAAATTGGATAAATTAAGAAAATTAGAAAATTAGAAAAAGAGGAAAATTAGGAATTAAGAATTAGGTAAATTAATTAATAATTTGTCATTTATTAATTAATTCACAAAAAGAGGAATAATTAGCCAATTAAATGAACATTTAATTGCGATGAGAAGACTTAGGATAAATAAATAATTTATTAATCCTAGAGGAAGAAATGACAAACAAGGTTAAATGATTAAATCATGAAAACCCTAGAAGATGAATTAGGTCTTGATGAAAGATAATTAATTCAATTTGATTTTGATTAACAAAGGACCAATGTGATAAATGATTTGATTGATAAATGCGCCAATTGACGAGGAACAATGACTAGTTGATCCAAATTAACATGATTGAGAAGGACGACGATCGATGACAAATCGATCGCAAAATGACAAAATTGACAAGAGGAGAAGGATCGATGACAAAATCATGATTGAAGATTGTTGTCGACAAGACCAAATTCAAGAGCGAGATGAATGAAGAATGTAGAAGAATGACTCGATGTTTGCAAATGATAAAAACCAAGTGCATAACATAGGAGAAATGTTAATGCGACGCAAAAACCTAAAATGAGGCAATGCACAAATGTTAAAGTATGACTCCGCAAGCGTTGACCATTTTTAGGTGTCTACACATACAACTCTAGGTCATAGGCTGAGTACTTCTTCTTGGCCTCATTAAGCTTCTCACTAAAGAATGTCACAGCCCTTCCCTCTTGACTCAATACACCCCCTACTACAATTCCACTTGCATCACACTCCAATGTGAATAGCTTGTCAAAAGTAGGTAAGAGTAGGATGGGTTTTGTGGCTACTTCTTGCTTCCATAATTGGAATTCTTTATCAGCTTGTTCAATCCATTTGAACTTAGTTTTAAGGCCTCCTTTTATGGTGTCAAGGACTGGTGCACATATGCCACTGAAGTTCCTCACAAACTTCCTATAGAATTGAGCTAAACCATGGAAACTCCTAACTTTAGTCCCTGTTCTAGGGGCAGGCCAATTCAAGATTGCCTCCACTTTGCTTGGATCCATCTTCAAGGTTCCCTTAGACACCACAAATCACAAGTAGACCAACTCTTTCTTCAAAAAGTCACACTTCTCTAAGTTGATTGCCAACTTCTCCTCATGCAACTTCTCTAGGACTAACCTCAAGTGTTCAAGGTGCTCCTCTTTGGTTCTGCTATAGATGAGTATGTCATCTAAGTACACCACAACAAACCTACCTATGAAGTCCTTTAACACCTCATTCATCAACCTCATGAAGGTGCTTGGGGCATTGGTGAGTCCAAATGGCATCACAAGCCACTCATACAATCCTTCTGTGGTCTTAAAAGCGGTCTTCCACTCATCCCCCTCCTTAATTCTAATCTGATGATAACCACTTTTAAGGTCCAACCTGGTAAAATACATAGCACCTTCTAAACAGTCCATCAGATCCTCTATTCTAGGAATAGGAAATCTGTACCTTATGGTGATCTTATTGATTGCCCTTGAATCAGTATAAAGTCTCCACTTGCCTCATTTTTTTGATGCTAGCACTACCGAAACTGCACATGGGCTGATGCTCTTCTTGATCAGTCCTTGTTCCAACAACTCCTACACTTGCCTTGACACCTCCTTGTTTTGGTCAGGTGTGAGCTTATATGTAGCTTTATTAGGTAGGGATGCACTGGGAACAAAATCTATTTGATGGATTATAGACCTTCTTGGTGGAAGTGTTGCAGGTGCTCCATCACTCACTATGTCCTTATACTCTTGCAACATTTGCTTCACCTCCTTGGGTACCTCTGCCTACAACTTGTCTTCCTCCTCCTTTGGCTTCACAAAGATGGCACACCTTACTGCCTCCTCCTCATGTAGCAAGTGTAAGAACTCTTTACCAGTAGTCAATAAGACACTAGGTGTTCTTGAGGTTCCCTCATCATTCTCTGTCAGAGACTGAATCTTAAAGGTTTTTCTATCCTTCTTGAAGGAAATGGATTTCTCCTCTCCATCATAGATCACCTTCCTATCAAATTGCCAGGGTCTACCTAGCAATAGGTGATAGGCATCCATGGGTAACACATCACAAAGGATCTTATCCTTGTATCCTCTAATAGAGAACTCTACCCAAGTCTATTCATTGACAAGATCACTCCACTCTTGATTCAACCATGTCACCTTGTAAGGGTTAGTGTGGGGTATCCTTGTGAGTTTCAACTTCTTGGCTACCTCATCTGATATTGTGTTATCAGTTGACCCTGAATCAACTATCACCTAGCAAACTTTACCAAGGATTTTACACCTCACCCTAAACAATGCTCTCCTATGCTTAGGTTCATTCTTAACCAGTTGTCTTATCAAGACCCTATTGAACATCAGATTTTCTCCAATCTCTAATTCAATATGGTCCACCTTAGGTGTCTTGCTGCTTGATGTGTCTTCATGAGCATAAGCAACCCTCTTTCCACCGCTTGATGATGTAGGCTTGTCAGGACATCTATAGGTCGGGTGTCCCAATTGACCACAGTTGTAACATTTCATGGTTGCAAAGTAGGAGTTACGCCTACCGGTACCTCTACCCCTACTTGGACCCCCTTGTGCACCTCTTCCTCTAGAATGGCCTCCTCTGAGATTGGGTTCACTGCTATGTTTAGTCAACTTGGATTCTCCTTGGTTCCTTTGCTCATTTGCCTTTCTTTGGTAACCACCTCAGTGATTCATTTGATCTCTACCTCTACCTCTACCCCTGTTATTAGAGTCTCCTTTCCTTTTGTTCCTCTCTTCCACCTTGGCAGCAAGCTGATGACATTTTTGGACAGTGGTGGGAGTCCATAGGCTTATTTCCTCTTGAATGTTCCACTTTAGACTGCTTAGATACCTAGCCATCTTGATAGATTCCTCTTCTTGGACTTTGGACCTAAGACAAAGCTTTTGAAACTCTTCAATGTAGGAGGTCACATCAAGGTCTTTTTGCTTCAATCCCTATCTCTTCTTATGAAGTTGGACTTCATAATCCTCTGGTAAGTAGTTCTCCTTGATCTTACTCACCATGGCCTTCCAATTTGCAATAGGTAGATTCCCCATGCTAACTCTCTCTTCTTGCAGGTACTTCCACCATGTCAAGGCTACTCCCCTTAGTCTTGATTTGGCAACCTTAGCTTTTTGAGCTTTTGTCACTCCTTCACACTCAAAGTGGTTCTCCATACCCTCAATCCATTCCATGACAGTGTCAATATCCATCCTTGCACTGAAATGTGGCAATCCTTCAAAAGCTTTGGTATTCAAAGCTTTAATGGCCTTTACAAAAGGTTCTTCATTGATCAAGGGGTCTGGTTTAGGTATACTATCATCTATATCAATAGTTTTCTTGCCTTTATCCTTGGTGTCCTCACCTCAAGGTCCATGTGTCCTCTGATCCACCACTTCTTGCAGCTTGTCCCTTATCTCACTCATAGCTTTTTCAAGGACTCTGTTCTTCTCCTTTTTCTCTTCTACCTCCCTAGCCAACTCTACATTAGTGACCATTTTGTTCTCCCCTACTGATTCACCAAAATATAGAGACATGCACGGTCCACCAAATCTTTAACTTGGCTCTAATACGAATCTGATGGGATAGGGTATGGGATAGACTAGCCTAGTATATGCTCTTAGATCCTTTCCTTGGATCACCAAGTGTTCTAACCACACCCTAGGGTCTCTAGGACTTCCCCTGCTTGTGGAATCCCCTGACCTTTCCCAATCCACCCAACAACAACTTGAAATACTTCTCCTAAGGTCTCACCTACTCATGAGATTCAAAGAACCCTTACTTAGGCTAATAAGGGTTTGGCTTGTCCCACACCTTCTTAGGTCCTAGCAAGGATAGGACAGATCTTAGACATGTTTTTCCATCCATTCATGTGCCCCCAAGAGGTTTTAACCTTCCAACCCCTTATCGATTTCACTATTTTGCCTTTTTCCTACAAAATAGGGCTACAAGGAATGTGCCCAATTAGGCCTCCAATCCGGACTTTTAGGGCTCCCTCTTGCAGATGATGCATATGCTTGTGAAACTTCCCAAAAGAACTGCTAATCACTTGGCAAGGGCTCAAATATTTTTTTGGTTTTGGGCCTCCAAGTGTCCGTACACTGCCCTAGGTGAATTTTGGGGTTTTTAAGGGTTTTAAAGAGGGTTTTTAGGCCTGCCAGGGTCACAGTGTTGGTTTTATGTTTTTACCTCCTTTTCCGGATTGTTGGAAGCTCCTCCTTCTCAAAAATGGTGCTCCACACACCCCTCTACAACTCCTCCAAAGGGTGCATCCTCCTCTGACCTTCCTTGCTCTCACGGACCTCTTCAACTTTAACCCTTCCTAGCCGGGCAGGCACTGTCTAGTCTCGCCTAGGAGTGGGTCTTTGGATGGCTTCCCTACACCTTCAAGGGCCCTGATTGCTTTGAAGTAATGTACAGGGTCTATGCTCCTATTCCCCATGGTTTCATGGTGATTCCAAAATGGGGAAAGGAGTTGTGAACCCATTGACCCAAACCAGTCCAAAACTGGACAGTAAGGAGAAAGTTTACAAAATATTTACAAACACACAACACCTACAAAAAAAAACCTAATCTAAATGCTCAAAATGAAGGTATATACACCATATAAGACTCTTAATAGAGTTTTGTTTGAAGATCAATCCATTATCAATCCTTCATTGCTCCACTTGTGCCGATTGGCAACAAAATTACAGTCACAGTCAAGTCACTTTCCTTAGGCCATACAAAACTAACATCCAACCCCTCATCTTAGGGTTTGCAAGTACATATAGTACCCTTTCCTCAGTATGTGTGCCCACATTAGGGTTTTCCATGCTAAGCTAAGGGTTTTGACTTGCTAGGTGGAAAAGTTGCTGGACAACTTTGAAAAGTTGTCATGCAACTTTTGAGCAGCTTTTCCAAAATTGTTTTTCTTAACTCCTAGGCCTACATTGGGTTATCCAATGGGCACCACCATGCTAAAAGGACCCCAAAATCATCAAAGGCACACATACCCTCTACTCCACAAGAAAAATAAACCTAGACTTATGAACCTAGGACCTAAACTAGGACCTAAATAAGACCAATGAGCTCATGGCTCTTATTACATTTGCAATGGCTTCTTAAAGAAGCAAGAACACAACAAAATTAAATGGTGGGAGCCCTTGGAAGGGTGCTCCTGCACCAGTTAGGAATCCTTGAAGAGATTGCTTACACCTATGAAGAGACACAAGAGGGAATACTAGAAGATCCACCTAGTGCCGAGATGAACTTAACTGAAGATGAGTTCAAAGGTAAGGAGTTAGACCTGGTTGTCAAGCAAGCTAGTGAAGAGTTCCTAGCTAACAACAATTTTGTCACAACAGGGGCATTCATGCAATTTGTATGGAAACAAAATATTGAACAATTCAAGGCAAGATGTGAAAAGAGAATGAGTGAGCAGACTCACAAAGATACAACCTTAGTAGAGGTATAAGTTAAACAAGAAATGATGGCTGAATTCAAAGCCATCACTCCTGAAGCAAGAAGGGAAATGGTGTCAAAGGCTGGTGTTTTACTCCTCCTTGAATGGGTAATAGCATATGCCTTGGTACTTCAACCAGTCAGGAAAGAGACCAAGCCTATGGAGGGAGTGACATTCAGCAAAGATAATGTTGCTCTGGTCATGTGGTCCCTAAAGAGGGATGAAAGTAGAAAAAGGAAGGATACCTCAGGATCTAGTTTTCTAGGGGGCATGAGAGTAAGAAGAGTTCAGGATATAGGGGTGGTAGAGGTTGCTAGCACAGTTTTAGAAACTACAAAATTCAATGTAGTAGTGGCAGAAAAGGAGGCAAAGGAAAACGTTAATCTCGAGTTGAAATTAGAAATAATCTTGAAGACTTATAATGAGGCCAAAGAAGGAATAGCTAACTAAGATAACATCATTTATGAATTGAAGCTTTAATTGGTAGGACAGTACCATCAAGGTGAATCCTCTACTCTAATGATAGCTTCTTCTCCTGCACAACCTCCACCTACCAGTCCTATTATATAATTTCCCCCTTCTCCTATGCCTTCTGGTTTTCAACTAGCTAAGACCATTCAGCATGAATTGGAGAAGTTAAAATAGGCTCAGGTCCTATTTGCAAATAAATATGAGGAAAGGGTAAAGGCCACAATTTTGAGCTTTGCTGACACAATAGGGTCTTCCATGGTGCACAATAGCATGAAGAAGATTTTTTATATTTGGAATGAGTTGAATGAAGACAAGGCTATTCTGGAGCCAATTTTGGATAAGTGGATCTAGAACTTATGTGTGCATCTTATGATGAAGCAAGATCGGATGCTATTATTAAATCCACATGTGAGTTAGCAAAAGGTCTTACCAAGTTAGCAGAAGGAGGAACTAATGTGGAGAGGAAGGCCAACTTGTATAGGAATGAATATACTGAGCGTAAATTTGAATTGTTTCCTGGGAGCTAACTTGTCTCTAAGGGTGAATGGAATCATTAATACAGATGACACATCCATGTTTGTCAAGACAGTTGAAGAAATAGAAAAGATAAAGTCACATTATGGCTTTTTGAATTTAGAGGTTAATAAATTGATAAACTCTTGGAAAAGGTTGATTAAGTTGAAGGAAAAAATTGTTGGCTACTCATGGCCTGCTGATGATGTGTTCCAAGAGTGGACCAAGAAATATATGGTGCAAGAAGAGGGAATCCCAGAGTAGTTAGAAGATGTTATAGAGGAGCAACAAACTGAAGAGGCCATTGATACTGAAAAGGACCTGTAACTGTTTCTTGGAGGATATGGCGGTTTGTAAAAATCTTTTCTTAAGAATGTTCGAAACTTGTATGCATCCATGATGTTATAAATGGATACTAGGACTAATAGAAAAAGGATCACAAGAATTTTTGTAAAGAAAGTTTGTAGAAATATATCTGGGTTTTTTCTAGCTATCATAGAGAATACTTTGAATCATGTAAGATTATTTTCAAAATGAATATAAAGATACAGATCAATACTTTTTAGGCCTAAATCTATGTTGTCTTTTGGTGTGCACTTGTTAATTTGTTGGTTTCATTTGAATAGTCTAGGGTTATTTGATTGAACATGGATTGTAAGGAAATCATATGGATGTGTTTCTAGCTTTTCTCTTCAAGGGAGAGGAATTAAATATGCATGAAATATCTCTATCTGTAAATCAATTGTTTTCTCATCTTGAATTTGATGAACGGTTTTAGTTTTAAGAGGATAAAACTCATCTATATGTTAGGCATGTATGGGGTTAATTAAGGCCAAGGTGGTGAAATGTATGTGATTCTTCAGTTTTGGAATTCTAATTTGATTTGGGTGACCCTGTAGCCCGAATAAGGCATTGGTATCCAATTGTGGTTTTCTTTCTATTTCTCTTGGAGATCAATACTAAAAAATGAGTATAAGCTTTTCAATTAATGTTTCAATTCTAGTGAGGTGATGAAGTCCATAGGTTTCTAGCATTGGTTTACTATGGATCTCAAATTTTAAAAGTGTCAAAGTTTTCACAGAAGGTATACCCACCTGAACTTTGGATAAGTTCGAAGTGTAGAAGGTTTTGTTAAAACCTTGTTATATGTTTTTTTGGAGTTTTGTTCTTCCTAAGTGTCCTATTCAAATGTAATTAGAGTTTATTGTATTCCTAACAGGGAGGAGATAAGGGAATCAAAATTTGAGAACAACAAAAGTATCAAGTGAGAGTCATCCTATCGCAAAATGTAGACATTCGGATCGGAATGACACCTGGTGAACCCTGCTGAGAGAAGAAAGGAATCCATCTTGGTGTACCAAGCCCTGGGGGCATACTTGAGGCCATAGAGAGATTTCTTTAGTCTGCAAACCAAGAAAGTATCCTGGATGAAACCCTGTGGTTGCTCCATATAAATATCCTCATCAAGATCCCCATGAAGAAAAGCACTCTTCACATCCATATTATGTACAACGCAACCATGAGTTGTGGCAATACAAAGTGTTAAGCTAATGGAGTTCATCTTGGCTATGGGCAAAAAGGTCTTAGTATAGTCAACTCTTGGAACCTGAGAGAAACCTTTCTCAACAAGCCTAGCCTTATACTTATTCACACTACCATCTGCTGCAAACTTGGTCTAATAGATCCACTTACATCGAACTATACTCTTCCTCCATAGGTTGGTCCCACTCAGGAATCCCTGATGCTTCCCAAAATGTCTGTGGATCAAAAGTGGTAGCAATGATTGCATGCAAAAGATCCTGATGCTGTGATCGAGTCCTTCATGTATCTGAAGGATCCTCAACAAGATAAATCACTGACTCAAGTGTCTATTGAGCCCAACAAGGTCTATGTGGAGGTGGAGAATGAGGGTCCTCAACTACAAGTGGACCCTGCGGAGGTGTAACCCTGTGAGTCAGAGTTGAAGGAGTCTCATCATCTAAATCACTAGAATCACTATCCACAATGGAGGAAGGTGGAGGAGGTAGAGAGGCTAAGCTAGGAGAGCTTTCCTCAAAGTGAACACTCCTCTCAATAAACACCTCATGTGTCTTAGGATCCATCAATCTATATGCCTTAACACCCTCAGGATATCCAACAAATATGCAAGGCCTACTCTGAGGTTCCAATGCCTTGCATTTCTGTGGAGGTATGCGAGCCCATGCTGGACACCCAAAGACTTTGAAATGTCTCACAATCGGTTTCCTACCAGCCCAAGCCTCAAAAGGAGTAATACCTTGCAAAGCTTTGTGAGGAATTTGATTTGGATGTGTGTGGCATAACTAATAGCCTCTGCCCTAAAGGCAGGATCAAGAGAATGTGCATCTATCATACAACTAGCCATTTCTTTGAGAGTTATATTCTTGCATACTGCAACTCCATTTTGTTGTGGAGTGTAAGCAATAGAATGCTGAAGATCAATCCCCTCAAATGTACAAAAATCCTCAAGCCTTTTGTTCACATATTCCCTTCCATTATCTGTATGAAGAATCTTGACCACTTTCCTGGATTGCTTCTCCACATGAGTCTTGAAGTCCTGAAATCTATCAAATACTTCACTCTTATGAATGAGAAACTAGACCCAAGAGAAGCAGCAGTAGTCATCAATGAAGGTGAGGACATAGTGGGCCTTACTAAATGAAGGTGCTGGAAATGGACTTGCTACATCGATGTGAACAATTTGAAGAACTTCCAAAGCTCTCCAAGCTTTCCCCTTATCAAACTTCTCCTCTGAATACTTGCCCATGGAACAACCTGAGCATACACCCTCTGAAAAAATGATTCGAGGTAGACCTATGACCATATCTTTAGTGTTGAGCTGCTGAAGACAGCGGTAGTTGAGGTGACCAGACCATTCATGCCATAGCTTACTTTCTAAATTTGAATGAGTAAGCAAGGCCCTAGAAGGAGAACTTGGCACAAAGTGGGAGAATGAATAAAGCCTTGAGTTGTCATTGACATGTCCCACTGCTACCAAGGCATCATCATCAAGTTCCTTTACCACAATTGAATCAGGTGTAAACTCAACCTTTTTCCCATTCCCATAGTGAGTGATTTTGTAGATAGAGAGAAGGTTGGTAGACAAGTTAGGAGCATAAAGAACATTCTCATATGTTCCATCATCTATGTTAAATGAACCTTTCCCTTCAACCTCTACTTATGTATCATCACCTATGTAAATGTAAGGTACCTTAGATGGCTACAATGAAGAAAACTACTCCTTTGTAGAACCCATGTGATAAGAGGCACCCGAGTCAAGTATCCACTGCTATGAAGAACCTATTGTAGCCACAAATGCTTGCCCTTTTCTCTTAGAATGTGAGGAAGAGGAAAGAGTTGAATCCTTCTTTGTGTAGGCAGATGGAAAGTTGATGTTGTTTTTCTTAAGAAGATTTGTCAACTCATCAACTTGCTTGGTGTGGCAGTGATGCTCATCATGACCATACTTCTTGCAATATGCACAAGTTGGTTTATCCTTCTTAGGTGAAGTCCCCTTCTTGGAAGAGGATGAAAAATTGCCTTGTGATGGAGAGGATGATTTCACTTTTTCCTGTTGTGGTTTTGACTTAGATTGCTTCTTCTTCTTGTTGGAATCTTTGCCTTGACTCCCTTGATTAGCCACCAAATCCTTGGACTTTGAAGACTTGAGAAACCCCATGTTCAAAAACTTAGATTGTTTCAATATCAACTTTTTTGTGAAAGAATCAAATCAAGGCATAATGTAGGAACTCCCCACTGTCAAACGATGAGTTTGGAAGCTAGTTACAAATGTTGCATATTCTAGTGCAAGCTTGTCCAACAAGTTCAATATCAACAGAGCATCCTTTTTGTCAATTCCACAATCCTTAAGCTTTGTTCTTAGCTCATTTGCTTTGGTGACATAATCTTGGATTGTATCAAAACTCTTGGGATCCAAGTTGGTGAATTCATTGTCAATCTTGTAACCTCTGATTTCATCAACTTGACCATACAACTTCTAAAACATATCCCAAGCCTCTTTGATTGTAGTACACTTCTTAATGTGAAAAATGAGGTCATCTGATATATACTTACGCAAAGTTCCAAGAGCCATGCAATTCTCAGTGATCCATTCTAACTGAGCATTAGGATCAACCTTAGGATTAGGTTGTGCTACTATTGTTCTATCTATGCAATGTGTGAGACCTTTTTCAATTAATTTTCTCCATACTTTAATTTTCCATGATGCATAATTATGTGGAGTTAAAGGTGGAAATTTGGGATGGAGAACTCTAAACTGGTAAGCACACCTATGACTACAAATGACAAATTATCACTAAGGGATGAATCTACACCTGTTAATCCGACTAGGTACAAATCTATGATAGGAGGCCTACTGTATTTGACTCAAACAAGCTCCGATACCAATTGTTAGGTCCCAGAGACAACTAAGAGGGGGGGGGGGGGGGTGAATCAGTTGTCAAATAAATTCAAACCAAAAACAACTTAACTAACCTTAATGTTTAATACTAGTAAACAAAACTTTATGTCGATAGATAGTTTATCAGTTAATTACAATAACGATAAAGACTAATGTATGAAACATAAAGACAATAACATCCACAACACATAACACCAATATTTGTATGTGGAAACCTTGTAAGGGGAAAAATCACGGTGGGAAACCTTACCCACAATCATATGATACTATTACAGATAGTATGTGTATACAAATGGGGTCTACACATGCAAAAAGGCCAAGCGGTTAGAGCTCACTGCTCAAACACAAATAGGAGTCACACTGACTACAATTGGATGGTTAAATCCAATAATGATGTACTGCTCAAAATAGCATCTTCATATGCTGGATTCAGTACTGGTGTAGTTCTAATTGTCTTTACAAAGACCTTGCTTCACCTTCAAATGATGTCTACGTGTATAGCTCTGCTTATTCTCGCATATACCTTCTTACAATTCCTTATCCTTATCGCATATTGATCTTACAAATAAGATCTTACATATATACCATAACCTAAGACCAATTTTAGTAGGTCAACTCTAAAAGATATTACAATAAAACAATTACAAATAAATCAATAATCGATGCAATATCTGATTAAACATGTTGGCTTAATGCATTTACAATAACAACAAAATCATCTCCAAAGCGTGTCGTGTTGATCTAAAATAGATAAGTCTGTTGGTGCATAACCTAGACCTATTTGTCAGTAATAGAAAATATGCAAATACGAATATGCCAATGAACAAATCTCCAAGACAAAGTGTCGAAACGATGTCTTCGACATAACCAGATGTTTTCCATGTCTTTACAAGTGTTGGTGAATAATATATCTTTCCAGTGTACCAGATACTGGTGACTGTGCATAAGTCACTTGCTTGCCGGTGAACATTGTTGTTCCTCCGAAGTGCTAGAGTTGATAAGTGTTGATAGGTGTTGACATCAATGACAAAACCATACCAAAATACCAACAGCTTGAAGGCTTTGACCTCCACCCATTTAGTAACATAGTAAGTACAAACAAGAATGTAAGAGCGACCATTTTATGGTGGATCAATTGGCCCAACAAAGTCTAGACCCCATTTGTCAAATGGTGTAACAACCACCTGAGGATGGAGAGGCATTTCATTAGACCAAGTTGGTCTGCCCATTCTTTGACATCTGTCACATTTCCTGGTGTATTTAACTGCATCCTTGTGTAAGGTTGGCCAATAGTATCCTGTAGTTAATATCTTGAGAGCTATTCTTTTGGCTGCAAAAGGACCTCCACAAGGTTCATCATGGAAGGCATGAAGTATATCATATGTCTCATCTTCCCTTACACAACGCCTCAACACTTGATTTGGCCCTGTATAAAATAAGCAATATGCTATCCATGAGAAGTTGAAACTTTTTTCTACTAGCAGTCTTTTCTCTTTGGGTGAGAAATGTGGGGGTGTCTTATTAGCTGCTAGGTAGTTGGCTATATCAGTATACCATGGACTATGTAAAATGATGGAGAATAAATGCTCATCTAGAAAGGAATCATTAATGAGCTCCTTATCATCTGGTGTGTGAATCCTTGACAGAAAATCTGCCACTTCATTTGCTTTTCCTAGTTTATCAATGATAGTAATATTAAATTCTTGCATTAATAATAACCACCTTGCCAATCTACCTGTAATGGAACTTTTGTTCATGAGGTACTTGATGGTTGCATGATCACTATGTACAAAGATTTGATATCCAGTAATATAATGTCTAAACTTATTAAGGGCATAGATGATAGCTAACATCTCCTTTTCAGTAACAGTGTAATTCAGTTCTATTCCTTGCAAATTTTTACTGATGTAATAAATTGCATTTTCCAAGACTCCTTGCTTCTACCCTAGAACTGCTCCTATTGTAAAATTGGATGCATCTGTATGAATGTGAAAATGAATTGACCAATCAGGTCCTTTAAGCACAGGGGCCTAGGTTAAGGCTTCTTTTAGTTGAGAAACTGATTTTTCACATGCAACAGTCCATTCAAACTCAGCTTCCTTTGTCAATAAAGAATATAATGGCCCTGCTTTTTGACTAAATTCCTTGACAAATCTCCTATAGTACCCTGCATGGCCTAGAAAACTTCTCACATCCTTTTGTTTAACAGGGGTAGGAAGATCAAGTATTACTTTTATTTTAGTTGGATCAACTTGAATACCTAATTGAGAGATTCGATTCCCCAACACTATACCTTCTTGCATCATCATAAAAGATTTTTCACTATTTAAGGATAAATTATGATCTTCACACTGCTGCAATACTTTTGTCATATTTTCTAATGCCTCCTTAAATGTAGTTCCATAAGTAGTAAAGTCATCCATGTAGATTTCCATACAATTATGAGATATGTCTGAAAATATACTAAGGATAGCCCATTGAAAGGTTGTAGGGGCATTACATAAACCAAAAAGAAGGACTGAATAGGCATATGTGCCCCAAGGGCAGGTAAAGGTGGTCTTTTCCTGATCTTCTAGATCTATTTTGATTTGATTATAACCATTAAACCCATCCAAAAATGAGAGTATTGCTTACCTACTAGAGATTTTAACACTTGATCTATAAATGGAAGTGGGAAATGATCCTTTTTAGTAGCAGTGTTGAGCTCCCTATAGTCCACACAAACTCTCCATTTTCCTCCTTTCTTTGGAACTATAACCAGAGGAGAAACCCATTGACTATCTGAAATAGAGTGGATGAATCATGCATGAAGCAATTTTTGTAGTTCCTCTTTAATTATTTCCCTTAAAGAAGGATTAATCCTTCGTTGAGGCTGTCTAATTGGTTTACAATCCTCTTTGATATAGATTCTATGGGTACACAATGTAGGATTTAATCCTTTCATGTCCTGATAATCACATGCAAAAGCTTGTTGTTGGGCTTTGAGTAATCCTATTAATGACAATCTTTGATCTATTGCCAATTGATTATTTATATTCAGATTTCACCCTGCAACAACTTCTATTTGAATTACTAATTTTGCATTAGATATTTCAGATAGGCAAGAGGTTTGAATCTCTTATTGTAGCAATGTGTGAAACATATCTATGGCCGCAGGAGAATTTACTAAGCCTACAGATGGAAGAAGGGTATGCAGATGACTTACTAGTATACCAACTGACTGTTGAGCTGCTCCATAATGATTCCTTATGATGTTAGAGAGTACTATATCATCCTCTTGAAGTGCTATGAGTGGGTCCCTTGATAACATCATTAGTTGTTGAAAAGATTTAATTTCTGTTGTTTCTTCTCCTATGTCTGGCCACACTACTCGTTCTTGATCAAGTTGTGGTTGTGCTAGAGAATAGAGTGCAAGTGTTTTGGTAGTAATACCATATGAAATTGTCATATCTCCAGATCTACAGCCTATATATGCATTAGTTGTTGCCCCTAAAATAATTGGATATCCTCCTAATGTTTCCTTGGGAGAGAGGATTATGAAATCAACAGGATATTCCCAAGAATATAATGTGATAACAATATCTTCAACCATTCCTTCAAGCCGAACAGTTGAGCTATCAGCAAGCTTCAGGACCATTGGAGTTGATCTGAGACTAGCAATGTTGAGTTGCTGCATGACATCCTTAGTCATCACATTTATTGCTGCTCCTAGGTCTATCAAGGCATTTTTTATTTGAGTTCCATTAATAACTACCTTAACATTAGGGCTACATGGGTCAAAGTATTTAGGGAGTGCTATTTTTCCTAACATAATATCAGCCAACTATCCTACCACATGCACTATTTTTGGATCTTTTTTCTTCCTCCCTGGTTTCTTCAAACATGCCTCCTTAATAGATTTTCCATATATGGGAATATCTTTAATAGCTTGAAATAGTGGAATTTTAACACATATATGTTTTAACTGATCAGTTGAAAAAACTTGTTGTTGTTGTTGTGGTTTATTATTTGGATTTGGAACAGGCTGAGTTGGTAGCTGGGTTGGCTTGGATGAAGTGGTAGTAGGAGTTGGTGGCATTAAAGTCTTCTATTGGGACTGTTGTTGTGGCTGCAGGAAACCTGATGACTGGTTTGCCCATTGTTGTCCACCCCTCCATTGTGGTGACTGCTGCCAGTTACCTTGAGGGGGAGACCAATTCCCTTGTGGTTGTTGCCATTGAGATGAGGAATTCTGATAATTAGGCCAAGGATTCTGAGAGTTATTCCAAGACTAAGGAGTATAATTTCTTAAATATTGGAAATATGGTGGTTTCCACTAATTGTTTTGTGCATTAAAGTTCATATAAGGATTAGAAAATGATAATGGATCCTGTGGCATACCTTGTCTTGGAGGCCAATACCTTCATTGTGAAACATAAAAAGGTTGTTCATCATCTCCGTAAATAGGCTTGAAGTCTAGGGAACTCTGCTAGCTATCAATTTTAGATAACTTTTTGTATCTATAGTCCTTCTTCTTTTATCGACAATAAGGACAAAATTCAGCAACCATAGCCTCGGCCTCCTCATGCTTCTTCTTTGCCTATAGTGTATCCAATTGGGTAGCGATATTATTAATTATATCTTCTTTAAAATCCTTCAACAGATGATTTATTTCCATTCTTGAGACTGTTGAAGATGACTTGGAAATTGAAGAACCAGGCCTATAGTGTCTTCCCCTTTTTGTTGCAGCTCTTGAATACTTTTGACAGATTTGTTTGATATCATCCCATTGAACTTGAGTAATATCTCCTCCCCCATTAGATCTAAGGGGTCAACACAGTCATCATTGATGCCCCTCAGAAAAATCAACTTCATAGAATCTTTACTTAAATTGCTATGTTTGGATTTGCTGACACTAAATAAAAACCTTTCTAAATAGTCTTCCAGGCTCTCATCTTCTTTTTGTGTCATTTTGAATATATCATCACCATGTCGATTCATTCCCCTGCAATAGTATTTATACTTATCTAAGAAGTTTGTTTCCATTTCCTCTGAGGTAGTGATTACATTTCTTCCTAAACTCATAAACCATCTCAAGGCAACTTCTTTCAAATTAGTAGGGAATAACTTGAGTTTATGAGCATCAGTGGTATAATCATAACTTCTACAAAGGATATCAAATTCAAACAGAAAGGTGTATGGATCCTCTGTTACCAACCCATGAAATTTTGGAACTGAAGAGGCTGGTATGTTTTTCAAATTTGCATTATCATACAGATCAGGAATGGGAACTTAAATGTTGGATTTACAGGTGGAGGTGGAGGATTTGTTGTCATTGGTCCCTGATAAATAAATAGAGGTAAAATGTTTTGTTTAGGGAGTTCATTTAGGAAGTCTAGGTCTCCTTCTGACAAATTAAAGAAACTACTATTTAGCACATAAGTTTCTGCAAAAGGATTTACTTCGGGTGCTTGATCTAATCTTATATCTTGAGTAGAATGTGAGGGAAGAAATATTCCTAATGCATCTCTTCTCCTCCTATGCATGCAGATTAATGAAGAAAATTCAAAGAGCTAATTAAGAAAACTTAAAACTAATGGTTTACAACAAATTCTTAGCTTGGCACAATCCCTGGCAGCGGCGCCAAAAATGTTTGTCCTCACAACTAGAATGGTAACTAGGTAATAAATCACAATTCAGAGATTGAATATTCTTAAATAGCTAACTTTTCCTGTGGCAAAGGCTCATTTAGTTATCAACCAGGGACGTAAACTTGAAACAGGCTAGCACTATATGTGCACCAAGTTCATATTGCAACCATCCTATATTACTATGGGAAAGGAAATTCTTCTTGAAGTAAACACACAGAATCTCAAATAAACTAATACTTTAATATTACAACTTGAAATTACTTTAAACAACTACTTATTAAATGATAAAAATTTTGACGGGTAGCAGAAACTACTCTACTGTTGTGTCTACAGGAACAGACACAAGAACTGTTTTCTATGGCTGCAAGAATAGACAACTGTAGAAATAACTACTACAGAAGTATGAATTAACTGAAACATACAAAGGATTACTCACCAAGTGGGCCCCATTGAGTGAGTATCTCAAGAACTTTAGATTACAATTATCTAATCATTCAAAATTGCATTGATCTTTTTATTTCATCTTAACTGAAAAATACATAAAACAGTACCAAAAGATTATGTATTACAAGATACTAAGGTCATTCTCTACTATCCCCGAGAGGAGAGAGATCCCTTTATTTATAGGAAAACTTATAACAAACTTCTAACTGATAGACCACATTCCTATAGAATAGGTAAAAAAGATTTATTAACAAGAGAAGAAGTCAACGTAGGATAATAGAACAACACATGTCCTGCAATTGAGAAAATATAGCATGACTAGCCTCCTAGATATAAGATCCACTAAGAACAATTATAAATGTTCATAAATCAATCTACTGAAGAACCGGTCAAGTGGTTCTGATCATTACTACATTTCTCTGGCTGGGTCTGTGTTGCGGTTATTTATTTGATGATCTTTTCAACCGCTATTTGTCCTTACTTCACCTTTGCTGACCCTGCATCATGATATTAATACACAACAAACATGTGTATATACTAATGCTAACATGACATAATGCAAACTATATTAATAATTATTTTCAGATATTAGCATAGATAGATCATTACATGACATCCTTAGGTATAAGTTAAACCAGTTTCAGAAACACTTAAAAGGCATCAACTTAAAAGAGTATTATAATCCACATGTCTTTGTTCACATTAAAATCTCTGGGGAAAGTTTTCGGCCAGAGTATCTTCTTTGTCCCTCTCAGCTTTTCAACAGTTCATGGCATACAGGACAATTGTCAGCTCAACGTTGCCCTGAGCGGTCTTTGTTTTGCGTTTGAGGATTGGAGTAGCGTGATGATGACAAATGGAAAGGTTTTGCTGACTGGGCCTTTTTTTGGGGCCCACCTTGTAGCACAAACAAGAAAGGGACACCTGGCATCTTCGTGTTGGTGGATGCATTTCTTTTTTAAGAGGTTTTTCAAAAGAGGTCTCCATGCTTTCTGCATCTTCTTCTGTAGTTAGCGAAATCTTTTATGTTCGGTCTGGTATGAAGATCATCATAGGCAAGAATTAGAGCCTTGGGGCCATTTTGTTGGGTGTGACCTCGCGGATTGACATGGCTTGGTTTTTCCATTCAGGGGCGGTTATGCATGTTTGACATATTTTGGAGCTTTTAGCAGAGTCACAAGCTTTATTTATGCTTGTTTTTTCCCTGTTGTGGGGCTTCAGAACTTTTAATAAAAACAATTAAGGATCTAGGATAATTTTAGCTATTATAGTTTCTCAAGAGGAAGGTTAGTCAAGATTGTGCTTGCGGCCTTTGTGATTACCTCTTTTTGGATGCTTAAATAGGTTTTTTGTGTTTTGTTCCTATATTTTGATGACTTTAGAGATATCTATCTAATACTCCGCCGATTAAACTATGTTTCGTACTTGTTATCTGGTGGATGCATGATATAAGTTTCTTTATGTTTCTTCAAAGAAGCCTTAATTGTATCTTAATTTTAGTTTTGTTAAGGCATGTAGATTGTTGAATGGGCTTTAAAACCATGTGTTTCTTGGTTTTATATGCTATCTTCTTTTTATGAGATGTTCTAGCACATCGCCTCCATAGTATAGATCATTTTATTTTAAGTTTTCCTTCTTTTTGCTTTTCCTAAACCCCCCAAGGAAGAGTCGGCTTCTCAATCCATAGGTTATTTAGTGAATTACATGCAGTAGGTCCCCCATCACTGAATTTCCCATAAGGCTATTTGTTTTTCAAAGTAAAATTTAGAGTCAACAGTTCTTTTTCTAGCACGCCTGGTGGGACCTCAAGCTCAAATATAATTATGAGCTAGTTTATGAGTCATAGGCCTATCACCAGGAGTCAGACAGCTTTAAATGCTCACCTTCTCTTACCACCTCTGGTGACCATTCATTCAGTCGCATCTTCATCCTCACAGAGCTTTCCCACTTTCCGTGCAGTAACCCGTGTAGCAGTGACACATTCCCCACAGAATTTTTGTGACCTAGGATAACGAGAGCCCTCTCATTCCCCCAACTCCACCTATGGTCTGGGGAGATATCCCTGTAGCCACACTAAAAGCCGTACCCAAGTTCACTGAAGAATTTCATAAAAGTCCTGGGGAGCATTTACAATATGTAGCCACTGTATACATTGTCCATGGAATTACCGAACAAAATGTGGCCTTAAGATTGCTCGTAGCTTCTTTCAAAGGAAGATATTTGGATTAGTTCAGATCGTTGGGCCCTAACACTATAGGAGATTGGGATCAGCTGGGAAACAATTTTTTCTAGAGGTTCTCCGATAAGACTGACAGATCATCTTTGATGCACCAATTGATCACAATAAAGAGGGCCCCTTAGGAAGCACTAACTGATTTTAATCTAAGGTTTCAGTGGACCTAGCAGAGGATACCTTTGTCTGCTCACCCCCTGATGGATATGGCTTTTGTATTCTACTTGAAAGCTTTCAATTTTGACATATTAGTGATGATTCATTCCCTAGGAGGCAATACGCTCCCGCAAGCATTTGACATAGCAATCCAAGTGAAAAACAACCTAATCGATGTCGAGAAGCTAGCTCCCTACCCTATCATGCTAGTTTTTCCTGAGATATCTCCTCAAGTTTTGGAAGAAGGTGCTCCCAGTACATCTGCTCCACAATCTATATGTTCATATCCCGCTCCCCCGCCATCCTCTTTGGCTACCGAGGTCAGTCATATGAAGAATCTCCTAAGATCCTTCTCCAATGAGATTGTCAATCTAAAGAGAGCCCAGGTCTTGCTCGCCAAACCTCCCTTCCAGCAGATTTTCCAAGGGAATCGACCTCCATACCAACATACCCAACATACGAATCATCGTACTAACAAAGCTCCCCAGTCTAATGGCCAAATATTCCTAGTTCCAAATCCATTGCAACCCACCTATCCAACCACAGGTAAGGAGCTGATAGTGGGTCAAAACAACCTGGTGGATGATACCAATTCCTAGTGCTTTCCATGTAACAATGCTCATGCTCTGAGAAATTTCCCAAGAGGGAACTTGCAGCAGAAGGTCACAGAATAAAGAAGTCTAGGCGTGTTGTTGGATGAGTCTGTGTATACATTTTGCAGTATGGATAATGCGGCTTTTGTTGCTCAAATGCAAGGAATGTCATTGCAGCAAGAAACTAAGATCGCCCCAGACCATGTGCTTTTCTTGTAGATGGAGGATGAGGATGTCATGCTCACCAACAACATGTCCACTTCAAAGGATGGAGCCCCCTTCGTGCAGTCGGATTATAACCTCCACTCCAAAAGGTGTTTCACTAGTGAGAATGCTGACATTTCAAGAGAAACACACATGGACAAATCTCCTGAATGACCGGCCATCAGCTCTGCCTATCCGAGAAAAGAGTTCATCCCCTATAAGCCGAAGGAGCTGAAGATTCCCACACCTCAAAAAGTAGACATGGTGAAAGAACTAAAGAAAGATCTGGCTCATGTCTCTCTGTGGGATCTCCTGAGTATTCTTGAGCAAAAGAACCGACTGAAAGAGGCTCTATCTAATGCTGAAAAAGATGCAAGCAGGAGCGCTCCCAAATCTCCACAGATCAACGAAATGAGTTTCCAACCTGGAGTAGGCAAGTCACACTCTTCGACCGTGTTGACTAATCAGGTCCCGCCCCCTAAAATTCAACTAGAAGGTAAGCCTAAACCAAACCCATTTTACCTTACCCTTATAGTTGGAGATAAACTATTACATAATTCCATGATAGATTCTAGAGCTAGCACCACTGTCATGCCTAAGAAAATCACTGAGGTTTTGAACATCAAGTATGAACCTTTGAATAAGGGGGTTATGCAGCTTGATGGGAATAGGGTCCAGACCGTAGGTCTTATTAAAAGTCTTCCTCTAACCTTATTCGCATGTCCTAGCGTTACGGTGTCCCAAGAAGTAGTGGTCATCGACATCCCTCCTATTTTCGGGCTCTATCTTTCCCGAGACTTCACTGCTAAAATAGGAGGCTATCTGTCCTTAGATTGGTCCTATCTCATCCTCCACACCCAACATGACGCCAAGCTAAAAATCCTCTCAGACCCCCTCCATGTTGAGCATGTAGCTCACTAGGCCATGATTAATTTTGAGCCTACTCACACTTCTATATCAAATGAGGAAAGAAAAGTGGTAGATCTCTTAGAAGATGAAGAAATGACTGGGGAAATTCCACCTAAGCAGGAAGTTTTCCTGAATGAATTCATAGATTCTGATCCCTTTTCTAACTACCACAAAACTAGCCTAGGTAACTATTGCATTATTTATGAAAACTAGATCATCCCAAAGCTTACTAAAGAACCGTTTTCTGAAGAGCAGTTATCTTCGGCATTGTGGACCCTGCACTTCGACGGTGCAAAATGCAGGATGGGCTTTGGAGC
The DNA here is from genome assembly GCF_030272615.1 of Cryptomeria japonica. NCBI lineage: Eukaryota > Viridiplantae > Streptophyta > Pinopsida > Cupressales > Cupressaceae > Cryptomeria > Cryptomeria japonica. The sequence continues at coordinate 660,208,076 of NC_081408.1, read as the reverse complement.
TGAAATTTGTCTCACACCTCCCTCAGGTAAAGAAATCTTAAATCCTTTTTGGTTACAATTTGAATGTTCTAATAATGAAGCAAAGTACGAGGGACTGATCCAAGGTCTAAGCCTGGCAGAAAGGATGGGCATTAAAAAATTGAAGGTCCTGGGTGATTCTGAACTGGTTGTCCATCAAATTTGAGGGATATCTAGCACCAAACATGTCTGTATGAGATCCTACCATACCAGAATGTGGGATCTAATAGAGAGTTTTGATGCATTCAATATTGTAAGCATCCCCTAGAAATTAAATGTTGTTGCTGACTGGATGGCCATGATAGGATCACAATTTGACCCTGCCATGGACTTACTCGCCAGCTCTCAAGCAGTCCGTGTAGTCGTTCGCCTGGCTATTCCTGATAATGATACTCACTGGCAATTTTTTTAGAGTGATGAGCAGATCTCTTTATTCATCCAAAACTCAGGAGGATTTGCAAATCAGCTACAACCTAAGGTGAAAGAAGCCTACGGAGATCATATCATCTAGCTGAAATCCAACAAGCTTCCTAATGGTTTTATCACTCTGGAGAGCCTATTTGACCACGATGATGCCAAAAATGACAAGCGGAAGCTCACAGCCAGCAAAGGGGATTATGTCAAAATGTCGGTAGGAAGTGGGAAAGTTATCAAGGTAGGAAAAGGTGTTTCCCCTAAAGATTGAAAGAGATTGGCCCAATACTGTGATGAATATGAAGGCATCTTGGCTTGGTCTTATGATTATTTAAAAGGATACGACCCTAGCATCATTCAGCATACCATTGAGCTTGCAAATGGAGCTAAGATGATTCAACAAAAGCAAAGGCCGATCAACCCAAAAATTGAGTCCCTCATGGCTCAGGAGCTGAAGAAGTTGATCAGATCAAGGATCGTTTACCCCATAAAACATAGCACATGGGTATCAAATCTAGTGCCCGTAAGGAAAAATAATAGAGATATCCAACTTTGTGTAGATTTTTGAGATCTAAATCAAGCATCCCTCAAAGACCACTACACTTTGCCATCAATGGAGCAATTACTGAGCACGGTGGTGGGGTCAGAAATATTCTCGGTGCTCGACAGTTTCTCAAGGTATAACCAGGTACTGGTAAAACTAGAAGACCAACACAAGACAACGTTCACCACCAAATGGGAGACGTTCGCATACCAAAAGATGCCTTTCGGGTTGTCAAAAGCTGGAACAACTTTTCAAAGGGCCATGTATTTGGCTTTCAAAGAATTCATTAACAGGATCATTTTTATATACTTAGATGACCTAACCATATTTTCCAAACACCGAGAGGATCATTTTGACCATCTCGAACTAGTGTTCCAAAAATGTCTTGAATTTAGGATTTCCCTGAACCCAAAGAAGTGCATCTTCGGTGTCCTTCAAGGCAAGTTACTTGGGCATATAGTATCGAAAGAAGGTGTTTCCATTGACCCAGACAGAGTCAAATCAATAAAAGACCTCCCCCTCCCGGTCAACAAAAAAAGTGATGAATACTAAGAAGGGGGGTGAATTAGTATACCAATAAATACTGAACTCAAACACTTTAATATTCTAGTAATGAACCGGTATAATAGTTTAACTAACAAAATATTTAACACAAATGTAAACCAAACAGCAAGTAAGGCATTCACCCATAGAAGCACAATCACCATAACACAAGAGATTTTGATGTAGAAACCCAAATGGGAAAAACCGCGGTGAGATGAAAGTCACAAGTAACTATTTGCAGAATAGTAACTAGATCAGTTAAGGTCAGGCCGGTTAAGGTCATACAATGTTCTTTACCATAACAGATCTTCTTAGGAATCTCAATCTCTGTTAGGAGATAAGTCCGATTAAAGACTACCTTGTGAGAGGATTTCAAATCCACAGATGTGAATCACCTTGTTAGAGGATTTACAAAGGCTTTTCCTGGGCCTACCCGGTTAAGGGTTTTTGACTTGTCAAAGATGTGAGTAATCAAAAAGTGAATGATCTAGCATATAGCACAGACTGCTTGGTTAGATCCATTATAGCTCATTGCCAATGCATTTTAGCATTACTTCAGTCTTCAGTAGATCCACACTCTGTTACTGCACATAGACTTGATCTTCTCTATTAAGATCACACATACAAAAACTCATCAACCACCAAAAACCCTAACAACTACATTGCCTAAAACCCTAACATGATGTCCTTAAAAAGGAATCTAATTTCATGTCGGTCCATTAGGATTACATTGCAAGTTCCTAGGTTCAATGTATCTATACACATTTGGTAACACAACACAAAATCATCATCAAAGTGTTGGTGGATGGTAACTCATCACAAGAATATACCGGTTGGTAACTCATCACACGGTATTACCATTTCATAAAACTTTATCAATTACCGGTTGGTAACTTAGAGTAATACTTGTTTAATTATTGAACAGATTACCAGTTGACAAAAATGAAGACTGGGAAAAATGATAACTGTCGCTTTTAGTTCCTTTGCTCCATTCCACTTGAGATCCTCGAACTGCTTGAGGTCTTCATGCCACTTGAGATCGGTAAACACTTTCTATAAAACACCGATAGTATAAAGACTACAATATAATACCGGTTTGAAACAAATACCGGTTGAGCATAATTCATACATTCAAAAAGTGATCTCATAGCAAGTGTGTGTCCATCAATGACAATCACAATATAAACATCAAAAATGCCAACAATCTCCCCCTTTGGCATTTATGGCAACACTTAGGAAAAATTTTGACATCTAAGTGTTTTACAAAAACAATGCCATAATCAAAATTACTCCCCCTAAGCATATACACTATCCCTTTGCAAAAAATACAATGTATACTACTTCCTTGTAGAGATAAACATGAGAGTATACATAGCATGCATCAAAATTTTAAATACCAGAATACTTCTCCCCCTTTGCCAACAATGACAAAATATAGCTGACTAACCCCTATTTCTATTAGCTAGATAAATGTTTATGACAATAAAGAGTGAAACTTGTCAAAAATAGATTTAAAGTCCTGCATAAATTGCTTCATGAATAAGGACCATGACTCAAGCAATGAGGTAGTAAACTCACTCTCCATTTGCATCTGGGATACCTGTTCCTCCATGGCGTCCAAGGTACTCATCTCTAGAGTGACTGTCAAGGCATCCAAGATTGAGATAGCATTTCTGAAGTATTTGCAGTCTTGGTAGTAGAGCCAGTTGTAGTTCCTGCAAATCCCTGGTTCAGTTGCTAATCTCTAAATCAATTCTTGCAGCCTGAAGTTGAAATCGGTGAATAGTTTGCCCATAAGCGGTAAAGGAATCATATGACATCTTGAAGGTGCTTATGAATGTCTGAAAATCAATTTGCAGTTTGCCTTTTTGAGCAAGCACATCATCACATAATAGATGGAGTTGACATATCTTATTGAGCTGTAATCTCCCCTCATCTATTGCATCTCTGATGTCCTTCTATACCTTCTGCAAATCGGACCGGAGCTCAAGTAACTTTTTCACCAAGGCAGTGTTCAAAGCCTTTTGATGCTCCTTTTTGGCATTCGCTTCATCAACCTCTTCCAGGATTTGTACCTGGTCCTCCAAAACTATGCATAAGAGTTTCAGTTGGGCCAGAGAGGAATCGGTACTAGGGAGGTTGGTACTGAGTATCAAACTAGTAAGAGTGTCCACCACAGCTTGGATCACGTCTTGCTCCTTCTTCCTCCTTATCAGCTCTAGACGTTCTTGAGTGAGCTTAATGCTTTGCAGCAGCTCTGAATCATTTGCAGATTGGAGGTCAATGGGACTGGTAATGTTAGTCAGTTTGGCTTGACTATCGGTTGCCTTTGGGGTCTCCACTTGAGTGCTCTGTGCCACTCCCTCCTTCTCTTTAGCCCTTAGATTGTCCTCTTCTACCTTCTTTTTCTCCTCTTCCTCTGTCTTCCTTTGCTCTTCTTTCTTCTTCTCCTCTTCTTTCTGCTTCTCTTCATCTTCATCCTTCTTCTTCTTCTCCTCTTCCTTTCTCTTCTCATCATCCTTTTTCTTCTCATCTTCCTGTTTCTTTTCTTCTTCCTTCCGTTTCTCTTCTTGTTTCTTTTCTGCTTCCTTCTTCTTCTTCTTCTCTTCCTCTTGTCTATTATTCTCCTCTTCTTTTCTCTTGTCCTCTTCCTATTTCCTCTTTTTCCTATTTTTTCTTCTCCTCTTCCTTTCTCTTCTCGTCATCCTTTTTCTTCTCATCTTCCTGTTTCTTTTCTTCTTCCTTCTATTTCTCTTCTTCTTTCTTTTCTGTTTCCTTCTTCTTCTTCTTCTCTTCCTCTTGTCTATTATTCTCCTCTTCTTTTCTCTTGTCCTCTTCTTGTTTCTTCTTTTCCTTTTCTTTCCTCTTTTCCTCTTCCTGTTTCCTCTTTTCTTCTTCTTCTGCCTGTTTCTTCTTTTCCTCTGCCTATTTTTCTTGTCCTGCCACTTCTGTTGATGTACCTAGAGTAACATCTTCACCATTCAAGGCATCAACATCGATCGGTTCCATTTGATCAGTGACTGGTACTCCTTAACTATCATATGCCTCATCCGGTTGATTGATTTCCCGTTCTTGCTCAGCTTTCCTATTGGCTTCTACCACTTGGTGCAACTTTAGAGTGGATTGAGCAAGGGAGTGGGTATCTTTTACCACTTCTAGGACTTTTCCTTCTAGCAACAGGAGTCTCCTTCTTCTCATGAAGAAGAGGCCCTTATATCTTTCCACCACTTCATAAAGTTCTGATTTAGGTACATCAGGAAAGTATTGTGAATACTTCCTCTCTTATTTCCTGTTCCTTCTCTATTCCAATGCGCCACTTGTTATCTAAAGAATTATATAGAGAATCAGGTGTCTTAGATTTAATTTCTGATGGCCACTGGTCATTAATACATAAATAATTAATGACTTCTTGTTCAACTTCTTCCTTTTCATCATCATTAAAATCATCAAAGCACTCTTTCAAATCACCAAGCACTTTTTTTCTAATATTCTTAATAGTTCTTTGACAATGTGTCAAAGGTTTGTAGGAGGAAATATCAATATTTACCGGTACAGATGTTGCCAGTTCATTCTTTGTCTTTTTCCTCGTTTGCCTAGTCTTCTTAGGTTGTTCTTCAGACACAATGTCCTCTGAGTCTGGTGTGTTGTCTTTTGTCTTCCTCTTTCTCTCAAACACTTTGGCGGGTGTAGCTTCCGGTTTCTTCTTTGCTGGTGTCCGCTTGGTCACTTTAGGACTTGCTATAGTAACCGGTGTTGATACTGAAGGCACTGCCTTTCCCTTCTTTACTAAAGGTTCTTCAACCGGTGTAACCCTTTCCAAATAGGTACTAGTTCTCTTTGCCTTTGGATCAAGGGGCAAGGTGAGTAAGGTAGAGACATACCCATCTAGCATGTCATACATTACCTCATATCCCATGGGTTCCACTTCTTCCTGTCTAGGCTCAACTGCCTCCATTATGCACTCATCAACTTTGATGGTGAAGCAGATGTCATCTTCATATTTCTTGACAATATCACCTAATATTCTCACTCTTTGGCTCATTTTGCATATGAACTCATCAAAGTATTTGCTTAGAACTTCTAGATAACCGGTTCCAATTGCTTGAAGGCTTTCCTTGATTTGCTTTGTAACCGGTTGGTCAGGGGACCACTGAATAGCTCTGACGCCTGGGAAGTAACCTTGGAAGTAGAAGAACAACCCAACCAATAGTTGTCCAAACTTAAATCTCAAGGCATTGTCCTGTTTAATTAACTTCAGGTTCACCAGAAGTTGCCTTTGCATACAGGTGCATAAATCAAATGATGAATCTTCCATGATCATCCTGTAGGCAGCATTTATCACTGCAACAGAGACAGAGTTGATCTTGCTAGCATTAAATGTTAGGTAACCTATTACCAAGCAGACATATTTGACCAGATCATCCTTGATGGGATTGATGGTCATTCCCTGTTGGTCACTCACAGAACCGGTGAGCTTGGTCATTTCTGTCTTGTTGATCTTCCTTAGGGCTGGCACTTCACTGACATTACAGAAACCAATGACAGTATGAATCACTTCCAGTGTGATGTCATGCATCCACTCTAAGTACATTTTATCACTGTGCACTCTGCTTAGAATTATGTGGATGTGATCATCTGAAAACTCTACAAGGAAATAGATCGCATTGTGAAGCTTCTTCTTTTCCAAGACATTGAATTCTGGTTTGATCTTCTTGTCCTTTCCGCAGAATAAGCTTAACTAAGAATGGATCACCAGAGATCCTAGGTCTTCAAATTTACAATCAATATAGTCTAAAATACCTTCCTCCACTATAACACCAGCGGGTATTTGAGATAGGGCATTATATTTTTCCTTCTGTTGGATGAAGTCTACTAAATCAATGGGTGCACTAGAGCTAGAGTGTGATGTGGAAGCCATGATAAATAGAGAAATTTGAAAACTAACTTCGTAAATCAAAATTTAGGGCTTGCAAATTACACTTCACCACACACTCCTTCGGTTGTTTAAATACCACTTTGTGTTCTACACTTGACCGATTGATATTAGCTTCTGATTCTTCTTCAAGGTTTTGAAAATTCTTCAAATCACAATCCAAATCATTTTTCATCGCTCAACACTTAAAAAATTCTTCGCTTGAGAACTGATAAGTGAAAAATGACTTGAAAAATCCTTTTAAACAAGTTCTTCACATACCATAATAAATGCTCCACTATTAGGGCATAAACCCTAATTTGCCTTTTACCATTTTCGGTCTTCTGCCAGTTGACAGGTATCACATACCGGTTAAGGTCTTTTACCAGTGTAAACTGGGGGTTCGAAATATTTCACTGTTTGCTCTCGCTAAACTTTTATGATGCTTAGTTTGCTAGTTCAGTGTCTTCCACACTAGGTGCAGAAACTGGTTCTTCTTGAGACACTTCTTCTGGCTTCTTCTTCTAGGTTTTCTTCATATCCTCTTGAATAGTTTCAACATCTATCTTTCCTTCCGGAGTGACCGGTATATCATCTGATATATTCTTTCTCATTTTGCAGAATCTTGTTGTATGACCCGGTTTGTTGCAATGATAGCAAACCATCCCAAGTGCTCTCCAAGGTGCATTATTCATGTTTCCATTCTTCCTTCTGCATGTTGCAGCAGTGTGACCACTACCATGAAAAATCAAACAGGTTGCTCTCCATCCGGTTGCCGCTTGATAGCCACTGCCTCCTGACTGATGATTATAGGTATAAAACCAGTTTGGATTCCAATTCCAAGAGGGTTCAGGAAAAACTCCTTGACTCCTTTGAGGATACCTACCGATGTTGTGCATGACAGACTTGCATTCAAATGCTCTATGCCCAAACTTGTTGCATGCATAATAATTACCATTGAATCTATTGGGTCTAGGCTTATCATTTAGAAAATAAGGAAAATTATTGTAAGCCTTACTTCTACATACATTAGCAGTGTGTCCTTCCTTGAGACAATTAGAGCAAAAAAGTTTGAACTTTTGCTTACCTTTATCCTTTGGTGTCGGTTGCTTCTTTGATGCTCCATCTTTTGTTCCAGAGGTCTCACCTTCCTCATAATCAAAGAAACCAAGTCCATTGCTATTCTTTACCAGTTTAGTTGATTTAAGCTTCTGCTCTAGCTTAACAGTGCTCTTATTGAATTTGGCAAGTATTTCCTTTGACTCAGTAAGTTCTTCGGCAATAGCAGCATTAGATTCCTTCAAGGTTGCATTCTTAGAAATAGCCATGTTTATTTCACCTTGCATTTCCTCTTTTTCTACTTTTCTCTCTTGGAGATGAGCGGTAAGTGCATTGATCTCTTGCTTCAGCTTGGAGATCTCATGATCTTCATCTTTTACCAGATCTTCAGCTTTCCTTTGGTTCTCAAGCTCTTGACACATTCTAATAGTCAGTCCTTCAAGTTACCTCCTTAGGTTGGCATTAGACTCATTCAGTTTTTCAACTTCTTGAACTAGGACTTCCATGTCCGCTTCATCAGAAGAACTATTTTTAGTTAGCTCCATCAGTTTTTCAGCATACTCTCTTCTATTTGCCTGAGAGGCTTTATATTTGACTTTAAGTTCATCATAGGCTTGCTCAATCTGAGTGAGCTGATGAGTAAGTTCCCTTATAGTGTATTCCCCCATATCTCTTTCCAAGTGGTTAGACTTATAGAAAGGTTGGCTCTGATACCAATTGATGAATACTAAGAGGGGGGGATGAATTAGTATACCAATAAATACTGAACTCAAACACTTTAATAGTCTGGCAGTGAACCAGTATAACAGTTTAACTAACAAACCATTTAACACAAATGCAAACCAAACAGCAAGTAAGGCATTCACCCACAAAGGTACAATCACCATAACACAAGAGATTTTGACGTGGAAACCCAAATGGAAAAAACCACGGTGAGATGAAACTCACAAGTAACTATCTGCAGAATAGTAACCAGAGGGGTTAAGGTCAGACCGATTAAGGTCATATAATGTTCTTTACCAGAATAGGTCTTGTTAGGAATCTTAATCTCTGTTAGGAGATAAGTTCGATTAAAGACTACCTTGTGAGAGGATTTCAGATCCACATATGTGAATCACTTTGACCTTGTTAGAGGATTTACAAAGGCTTTTCTGGGCGTACCCAATTAAGGGTTTTCGACTTGTCAAAGATGTGAGTAATCAATAAGTGAATGATCTAGAATATAGCATAGTTTGCTTGGTTAGATCCATGATAGCTCATTGCTAATGCATTTCAGCATTACTTCAGTCTTCAGTAAATCCTCACTCTGTAATAGCACATAGACTTGATCTTCTATACTAAGATCGCACATACAAAAACTCATCAACCACCAAAAACCCTAACAGCTACATTGCCTAAAACCCTAACATGATGTCCTTAAAAAGGAATCTGATTTCATGTCAGTCCAATAAGATTACATTGCAAGTTTCTAGGTTCAATGTATCTAGACACATTTGGTAACATGGCACAAAATCACTATCAAACTGTCGGTGGATGGTAACTCATCATAGAGTATTACCGGTTCATACAACTTTATCGATTACCAGTTGGTAACTCAGAGTAATATTGGTTTAATTATTAAACAGATTACTGGTTGACAAAAATGAAGACTGGGAAAAATGATAACTGTCGCTTTTAGTTCCTTTGCTCCATTCCGCCTGAGATCCTCGAACCGCTTGAGGTCTTCATGATGGTTGAGATTGGTAAACACTTTATGTAAAACATCGATAGTCTAAATACTACAATATAATACACGTTTGAAACAAATACCGGTTGAGCATAAATCATACATTCAAAAAGTGATCTCATAGCAAATGTGTGTCCATCAATGACAATCACAACATAAACATAAAAAATGCCAACAAAAGGAGTCCTATCTTTTTTAGGTAAAGTCAACTTTGTTAGTCGTTTCGGTTTGGACTTTGCTGAAATTATAAGACCCATCACCCTAATCCTAAAAAAGGATATACATTTTAAATGGACCCCTGAATCCAAAAGAGATTTTGATAGAATCAAAGATGCTATCTATTCAGCCCCTGTGTTATCTAACCCAGACATGTCAAAGGAATTCATAATGTATGTCTTCTCTGGCCAGTATAGCATTGCCATGGTCCTAACCTAGAAAGGTGCCAAAACGGGGGGTTAACATCCAATAGCTTTCCATTCAAAGAGCCTCAAAGAGTATGAGGCCAAATACAATTTTGTCAAAAAATGGGCCTTAGCCATAGTGAAAGGACTGAAGAAATTCAGGCATTTCATCACCTATAATAAAACTACAGTGTACATAGCTCATCCTGCGGTGTGGGAATACATTATGGAGGGTGAGATCACCGAAAAAAGGGCAAATTGGATCACCAAGATCTTGTAATATGATGTCAACGTCAAGCCAACAAAGCTCATTCGTAGGAGGGGCATTTGTGAATATATAGTTCAGGGATGTGAACCTTGTGAAGATGGAATGGCTATGGAGGAGGCTGTTATGTTTTCACCTGATGCTCCACAATCTTGTTGGATCAAGGCCAAGAAGCAATTCATGAAGATCGGGATTTTTCCCAAGGATCTCCCTCTTGAAAAGAGAAGCTTTTATAGACTCCAAAACAACAGTTTCCATTTGATAGACAAAGTTCTCTTCCAGAGGAATTTTGATGGAATCCTGCTTCGTTGTGTAGGTCGGAGCCAAGCAGATAAAATCCTACATGAATTCCACTACGGCTCCTCGGAAGGCCATTTCTCCGCACCTACAACTGCTATCAAAATTATCGAAGCCAGGTATTTTTGGCCTTTTATGATCAAGGACATGCACAATTTGGTAATGGATTGCAAGGAGTGCTAATATTATACTGGCAGGAGCAAAAGAGCTGCAATTCCCCTCAGGCATATGTCAGAAGAAGAGCCTTTCACCCAGTGGGGTCTACATTTCATCGAAATGATCAATCCCTAGATGGTCCGAAGTCATTCCTTTGAGAAACTCACTAAGTTTGAAATCCTTTAGCTATTGAGTTCTTGAAATCCTCTAACAAAGTAACCTTTAACAGGGTTTAACCCTTAACTGGGTATTCTAGCCATCCCTTAACCGGGTGATCCCTAATAGGACCGGTTCCTAGAAAAACCTATTGCAATGTCTCTAACTAGACAAGGCTCCTAATAGAGCAGACTTCTAAAGAGTTCAAAAATAGCTTGTGGGTATTCATCCCCACCATGGTTTTTCCCAGTTGGGTTTCCACATGAAAAATATGTGTGTCATGTGTGATGCTTTTATCTTGTGATGCTTTCCTATTGTCTGTCAAGCATATGATGGTTCTATGTTTTATGCCTGTCAATAAAAATGTTGAACTAGCTGTTATTATGATCTAATGATAGATTACATGTTTATGCATAAGGGTGAAATGGTAGTGTAGTATTGAGTTGAGTGAAAAGCTAAGTGAGTAACCGGTTAATGCTTGTCTCAGTCATTCTTAGCTTTACTGGTTAATGGTGTCACTGTTTGCCAGTCATTTGATGTGTCTACTATCAAACCGGTTTAGGACTGTATTTTCACCTATACTGATTCACCCCCCCCCCCTCTTAGTATCGGGTTAGTACTATCTGTTCATCATTGAGTTATCTATTGGTATCAGAGCATCCTCCAGGTCCTCTATGCTATAAGCTTAACCGCTTGAGGTAAAGATCCCAATCTAATGATGAAGAGGGAAGGTCCAAAGTTTAACAGAGAAAATTTTAGTATATGGAAAGACAAAATGAAGATATACATCAGAAGCATGGGTGCTCAACACTAAAGCATGGGCAAGTCATGGAATCCCTAATTAGTAGTTTATCTGACATTGAGTTTATTGATGTTCAGGATAAGGTAAATGCCAAAGAGGTATGCGATACTCTTGAAAATATCTATGGTGGTGATGAGAATGTAAAACAGGCTAAGGAAGAAATCCTTAGAGGGAAGTTTGAAGATATACGGAAGGTTGAAGGTGAGACCATTCAACAGTATGGAATAAGAATCAAAATAGTTGTTGGAGATATCAAGAGTGTGGGTGGTAAAATAGAAGATTCCACTATGGTAAGCAAAGTCCTGAGATCCCTATTGTCGTTCTATGAAATAAGGGTTGCTGATATTCAAGAGCTAAGATCAATAGACAAGACTAAGGTATCCCTAGACTCCATCATTGCAAAGTTGATAGCCTATGAGCTAAATAGTTTTGATGGCAATGTTCAAAAGACTGATTCAGCTTTTAAAGCTTCTGTAGTATCATCCAAAAAAAGAAAAGAAGCTAGCACTTGTGGTGAACCAAGACAGGGTAGAGAAATGGATGATGAGGAGATTCTGATGGCATTTGAAGCTCTCCTTTCTAGGAAACTTCCTAAAGGAACCAAAAAATACAGAGGTAAGCTACCTTTTAAATGCTTTTCTTGTAACCAGATAGGACATATTGCTGTAAACTGTCCTAATGGCGACAACAAGGACAAACTAGAAAGGTTCAAGAAATTCAAAGGAGGAAACTGAAGAAAGTGTTTTGTGGTAGTTGATGAAGGTGTCACGGATGAAGAATCAAAGAATGAAGAAAATGAAGATATTGTGTTTGTTGCTGTCAAGGAAGATGTGTCAGACAAGAAGGCTCTTGTCTCTCGGTTTGATAATTCCAATGACTGGATCATTGATAGTGGCTATTCTCACCATATGACTGGTGATTGAAGCAAGATTCTATCCTTGGAGGAGTATGATGGTGGTGTGGTTCACTTTGGCAATGATGTATCATGCATGGTCAAAGGCAAAGGGTCCATCTCTTTGAATGGAAAGAGTAGTGTTGACAATGTGTATTGGGTTGATGGTCTTAGACACAACCTTCTGAGTGTTGCCTAGCTAAATGACAGTGGCCTCACTCTGGAATTCAAGAATGGAGCTTGCAGAATCAAAGGAAAGAATGGTGAATTGGTGGCCACCGACATGCAGACCAAAGGTAACCTATTTCAGCTGAATGCAAATATAAGTACATATCTTATGGCTAAATTTGATGATAGTTGGATATGGCATAGGAGACTTTGCCATGTAAACTTTGATAACATTGTGAAGGCTAGTAAGATCAAGGCAGTTAGAGGGTTGTCGGTGCTAAAAAAACTGAATAATACCTTGTGCAGAGAGTGTCAATTGGGGAAAATGTCTTCCTCAACCTTTAAAGGTAAATCTTTCACTGCTGACAACTTGCTTGACCTTGTGCATACTGATTTGTGTGGTCCTATGAAAACTAGAAGTGTGCAGGGTGATAGGTACTTCATGATTCTCACTTATGACTGCTCAAGAATGATGTGGGTCACATTTTTGAAAGACAAGTCTGAAGCCTTTGTAAAGTTCAAAGCTTTCAAAACATTAGTGGAGAAGGAAAGCAGTAAAAGGATCAAGTGCCTGAGAACTAATCAAGGAGGGGAATTCACTTCCGATGAATTCAACAAGTAATATGAAGAACATGGCATCAAGAGGCAATTGTCTGCCCCTCGAACTCCACAATAGAATGGCCTAGCAGAGAGGAATAATCAGACTATGGTTGAAGCAGCTAGAACCATGTTGATTCAAGGAAAGGTAGCTCACACCTTTTGGAGAGAAGCGGTGAGCACTGCAGTCTACACAATGAACCGAGTACTCATCAAGATAGTTAAGGATAAAACTCCTTATGAATATTGGACCGGTAAGACACCTGTGGTTAGCTACTTTATAGTGTTTGGTAGCAAATGTTACATCAAGAGGAGTGAACACTAGAGCAAATTTGATGCGAAATGTGATGAGGGAATATTCTTAGGATATTCCACCAAGAGAAAAGCTCTCAATTGTTTCAACAATAGGACTCAGAGAATTATGGAAAGCATCAATGTAAGAGTTAATGAAACCTCTGAGAAAACTGAGGAAACCGGCAGTGAGAAAGTGGTAAACGAACCGGTTGCAACCTTCTGGGAACCGGTTGACAACCACCTGAATACTACTAACAATGTTCCTACATCGGCAAATGTAGATACTGATACTAATGGAGATGGAGATGAGGATGAAGAAGAAAAGCAAGAGGAATCTATCAAGACCATTCCTCGGTATGTCAAGCTGAATCATGATCCTAAGCAGATCATAGGAGATAAGGATGCAAGAATCCTTACAAGAAGAAAGGTCAAAGAAAACTCATGTATGATCTCTGAATTTGAGCCTAAATCATTCAAAGAGGCACATAAGGATGAAGACTGGATCAAGGCAATGGAAGAGGAACTTGACCACATAGATAAAAATGGTACATGGTCTTTGGTACCCAAACCGGAGCACAAAAATGTCATTGGTACTAAATGGGTTTTCAGAAATAAGCCGAATGAGGATGGCATAGTGACTAGGAACAAAGCCAGATTAGTGTGCAAAGGATATGCTCAAGAAGAAGGAGAAGACTATGGTGAAACCTTTTCTCCCGTAGCCAGATTGGAAGGAGTCCGTATGCTTTTTGCATATTCAGCTTTTAAAGGTTTCAAAGTATATCAAATGGATGTAAAATCTGCATTCCTAAATAATGTACTTGAAGAGGAGGTGTATATTGAGTAACCAGATGGGTTTGCCCTATCTAAAGACAGTAACATGGTATGTAAGCTACATAAAGCCTTATATGGACTAAAGCAGGCACCTAGAGCATGGTATGAACATCTACATTCCCATCTTGTAAAGATTGGATTTGAGAGAACAAGTGAAGATAGTAATATCTACTTGAAGTCTGAAGGAGATTAGATCCTGATCTGTGAGGTATTTGTTGATGACATTATCTTTGGTGGAGATGACAAGATGAGTCACGAGTTCGCAGATGAGATGAAGAAAGAATTTGAAATGTCACTCATAGGGGAGATTAAATTCTTCATTGGACTGCAGATCCAGCAGATGAAGGATGGAATCTTTATCACTTAGTCCAAGTATGTCAAATAGGTGTTGAAGACCTTTGGCATGGAAGATAGAAAACTGGTTGGTACTCCAATGGTAATCGGTTGTAAACTATCTAAAGAAGATGACTAAAAATTGGTTGATGAGAAGGAATATTGATCAATGATTGCTAAGTTGCATTATGTAGTGCATAGCAGACCAGATATTGCACATGCAGTTGACATTACTGCAAGATACCAGAAAAGCCCAAGAGAATCTCACTTGGTTGTAGTCAAGCAGATTCTTAGGTATTTGAAGGGAACTGTTGACTTTGGATTATGGTATCCTTATAGCAAGGATTTTAACTTGAAAGTATACACAGATGTTGATTGGGCAGGCAATATAGATGACCGGAAAAGCACAATAGGTGGTGCATTCTTTCTTAATGGTAGAGTAGTCTCATGGATGAGTAAGAAGCAGAGTTGTATCTCTCAGTCTACAGTGGAAGCAGAGTATGTTGCAGCTTTCATGAACTGCACTCAGACAATTTGGATGAAGCATGTATTAAATGGCTTCAAAGTTCTTATATCTGAACTGGTAAGTATATTTTGTGACAATACTAGTGCAATTAATATCTCCAAGAATGCGGTTTTACATTCTAGAACCAAGCACTTTGAGATTAAGTATCATTTCTTGAGGGAAAAGGTTCTGAACAAAGAGATTGCACTGGAACATGTTTCCAGTCAGGAGTAGTTAGCAGACATATTCACCAAGCCTCTCCCAAAGGCTACATTTATGTACTTAAGAGGTGAATTAGGGGTGTTGCCCCTTCAGGAGGTAAACTAAAGGTATATTCTCCACAATAGTCAAGTATTGCATAGTCAAATTTTTCTTTAGGATTAATGTGTTGAAGGATGCTACTCCTCAGGGGGAGCAGTATAATGGAACAGGGAAGCTTGTGCCTCCACTTTGGTAATGTTGTCAAAGGGGGAGAAGATGTGAAGTGGAGAAGATATCTTTGTTTATTACCATCAATGCCAAAGGGGGAGATTCTTGGCATTATATGAACCGGTATGAGGACATAATGACATTGTATGTTGTCATTGATGTCAACATGCTGAAGAAGTGAGAACCGGTAGAACATTGTGAACCAGCATTTGCGCCAAAGTGAAGCGGTGTGTTTGTTCATGATGAACCAGCATATAGTTATGTGAATCGTCTCATGGAAGTATTGTATGACTACCGGTTGGTAGTCTCAACTTCAGGGTTTCCGGTTTAAGTACTTCAAGCCTATGTGGCTCAACCGGTGACTTTGTGTGATGAGTTAGCATGGTAACAAAGAACAGATCATGTTGCTATGTAAGCCTTGTGCACGTGAAGGATCTTGCATGAAGGAGATTGTTCCTATCTACCTTATGAATGTGAGAAGTCTGTAAAATGGTGATAATGTATGATGGGTTATCAGCCACCATAAAATTGGTGGAAATGGATGATGGAGAATGTCTTGATATTGGATCAAGAACTGCTGGATTTAATGCAGTGTGCTCAATGGTCAAGGTTGAACCGTTTGAATTCCTTAACCTAACAGGTTTAGGGTTTAGGGTTTATGATATCTACCTATCTATTTTCCTATAAGGTTGATGTTGTGTCTCTTTCTGAGGTAGTTGGCAAAAGTTGTGTGTGTATCCAAGAGAAGGGATACGTGATTCTTGCCAGACCCAAAGGAGAGAAGTGATACCTGCAGAGTGTAAGTGCAGAAGGTGAAGAGGAGCTCGAGCGGATCTGCATTGGCATTAAGTGTTGTTACCAGATCCTTGTAATACATGTTGATCTCTAACCACCTCAACAGTTGGAAAATCCCTTAATAGGGTAGCCTTAACCGACTTGTTGTAAATCCTTTAATAGGGTAATTCAAAGCTATTAAGTTTGAAATCCTTTAGCTATTGAGTTCTTAAAATCCTCTAACAAGGTAACCTTTAACAGGGTTTAACCCTTAACTGGGTGATCCCTAATAGGATCGGTTCCTAGCAGAACCTATTGTAATGTCTCTAACCGGACAAGGCTTCTAATAGAGCGGACTTCTAAAGAGTTCAAAAATAGCTTGTGGGTATTCATCCCCACTGTGGTTTTTCCTAGTTGGGTTTCCATGTGAAAAATATGTGTGTCATGTGTGATGCTTTTATCTTGTGATGCTTTCCTATTATCTGTCAAGCATATGATGGTTCTGTGTTTTATGCCTATCAATAAAACATGTTGAACTAGCTGTTATTATGATCTGATGATAGATTACCCGTTTATGCATAAGGGTGAAATGGTAGTGTAGTCTTGAGTTGAGTGAAAAGCTAAGTGAGCAATCGGTTAATGCTTGTCTCAGTCATTCTTAGCTTTACTAGTTGCACTCTATTTCAAACTGGTGTCACTGTTTGCCAGTCATTTAAAGTGTCTGCTATCAAACCAGTTTAGGACTATATTTTTGCCTATAGTGATTCACCCCCCCTCTCAATACCAGGTTAGTACTATCCATTCATCATTGAGTTATCAATTTCAGCCGCAATGATGGGATTTCTCTTTTAGTGCAGGAAACAAAGGGAACCTTTCCATTTTGACTTCTCAATCACTATGGTGAGGTCCATAGTTAAGCAATTATCAAAATTCCAACAGTTGCAGTGCTTTAGGTTTTCTTTAGTTCTAGTCCATCTCCTCCTACACCAAAATGAGGCTTTCTTCAGCCAGTTCATGTGGTTGGCTATTTGTGGTGAGTTAGGGAATAGAATGCTGGTGTTTGCCTAGACACCCCTCTTTCTAGCCTCTTATGATGCATATCAGTTTTCAGACTTCTTCTTGACTCTCACGCTCAAAGATCTCAGTTCAATCCCCAATGAACTATTAACCCGCTTCTCCCAGGTTCAAATGAACTAGATGCAGAATGAGCATCCCCCTTGCAGCTGGTTCATAGGTCATAACTTTTCCTTCATCTGAGTACATGCATTCTCCGAAGACCCATTCCGTCTCCCTACTTATGTTACCGAGCAAACCCTGGCTCTCAAAATTATGTGAGAGTTGGTGAGAATTGAAAGGGCTATTGGGGCATGCAAGCATGATACTTCTATTATTGAAGATCACAAGGCTATTGGCCTAATCACTCTAGTACGGAGGAACATTACGGAGGAGGTCCTAACGTCTAAGATGGCGCAACTCATTCTGGTAGTTATTAATGACTCTTGGAGTTATGACCCTGATGGCTACCTCAGCAAGAGATAGAATGTTGTAAAGCATGAGCCTCAGAACTCATGGGAGGGGCGTACAAACCCCTAGGTTGATGACTCGACTGTGTATGTGGGTCCTGATGATTTTCTTGTCTTAAGATGCCCCCCATGGTTGAGTTTTTATTCACCCCTACAAAGATTTAATCCCGCAAAGCCTATCCCTCAGGCGATGCTAGAAAGTATGAAAACTCTAGCCTGGCCCAAGAAAAAGAAGGAAGACTTTTGTGTCTACTAGCAAGAGGTGAGTCAGCCTAGAGCTAACATTGGAAATGCCCCTTTAGGCGAGCGGTTCGAGCAAGAATGGTGTCAGTTAAATAAATCCGATGATGAGACAGGTGATAGCTCCTCACATGGGGACTCATCCCCAAGGTGGCCCAGCAACAGAGGATAGAGGTTATAAGTGTTGAAGGGAAAAATCCAGAGCCTCAAATTCTCCTTCCCTTAGATAGTCAGCTAGCAGGCACCATTCCCAGGTGGGTAAAAGGTGGTCCAAGAAGCAGTCACATGACTCCCCTCTAAAGAAAAGGGAACATCCTAGTGTAGAAAGGAGGATTCCACCTTCTTAAATCCTAGATACATCCTCAGATATTCAGTGGTCGGTGCCTTCCACGACTCAGGTGTGTCCTCCTTTATCCTTGTCTCCTGCAAAGGTTGTTTCTTCAGCTGTCCCCATTGCCACAATGCAAGCCCCAGTTCCTACTGCCCTCACCTTGGCTCCTGCTAGGACATCGGTTGAACCCCAAAATGTATTTCCGCAGGCCTCCATTCCTTTCCCAACCTCTGCTTTTATCCTTGCATTTTTTCCCACGGAGATGTATGAAGTAACTTTTGTGTTGCATAGGCTGGGTTTTGGAGAGTCCCCTCCTTTTGTTATGGGAATAGCATCCACAAGCCCTTTTTCATTGTGAGCTCCCCCCTTTATCCCATTATTTTCCTCATTGGCATTGGCTCATCCCATCTAGACTACTTTTGCTAGACCTATTTCACAGTTTCCCTTCATGGTCCCCCTTGGCGTAGCTTTTGCAGGCTAGGTTATTGACAACCCAAATGATTTCCAACAACAAGTTGCTTGTTCTAAGAGTGCTCGCCTTGGTAAGACGGGCAAGTGAAAACAAAAGGAAGGCACTCGTCCAGCCCATCCTCATCTACAAACACATTTAAGTGAGGAGAAAGATTGTGTTTTCTTTGCAAATCTTTTCCCCAAGGTTGACAAGCCAAAGCCTCAGATGAGACCAAATGACTACACATTACATGCTATCAGCGTCAGTCTTCAAAGTGCCACAGCCTCAGACAAGGTAGAAATGATGGAGGAAACCTCAAAAGTTGTATCTTCAGATTTCATCAAAAAGAGTCGCTGTGTGGAAAAGATCCAAGTGGAAAATACCAATCTTCAAGAATCCCTAAGCCAATAGAGAAAAGAAGATAAGGCCCAGAGCTTAGAAATCAATTGCCTGTAAAGTCTGCAAGCCCAAGATAATTCAGAAAAAGGGAAGCTACAGTCAGTCTTTAACAATGTAATCTCTAAGTTGAAGGGCCAGGAAGCGATGAGAAATGTGGCTCTAAAGGAGTTGCAAGAGAAGGACTCATAGATTCAACAATTAAAGATGGCTTCTAGAGATGCTACGCAGGTGCAAGTGCAACTACGTGAAGAGATTCACTTGAAGGAGGATTACGCTCGGTAGCTGAGTGAGGCTCAAGTGCTGTTGTCCAAGGAAAAGATGAGATTTGAGGCAGAGCTGAAAGCAAAAGAGGCTAGCCTCGGGAAATCTAATAAGTGCCTTCTAGAGGTGGAGGCTCTTTTACAACATGAACAAGATCAAACATTGTAGCTTCAACAAATGGTGCGAGATGGAGTGGCCAAAATCCTCACCCTAGAGAATCAGATGATTACTAAACAGAACAAATGCAAGGAGCTGCAGCAAGAAGTGATTGCAAAAGTTGATGAGGTCTCGTTATTGCTGAGTATTCTGCCCCCAGTGCAAGTTTCTTAGGAATTTTTGGCAATTCTAGTAGAATTGTATGTTTCAAACTAGGAGAAGATTAAGCAGTGTGGCCCCTTGCTGCAGCCTGTGCTGAGATTCATTCGAGAAGCACAATCCCTTTGTGTGGAAGCAAAATCTCTAGTAAATAGTTTGATGGTTGTCTTGGGTCCCAAGATCCCTGTGGCTCAGGATGATCCAAATGTTGTATGCAGCTCAAGATGATGAACTAAGAGAGAAGGGAATAGCCAATCACAAGCAGCTGATCAAAAGGATGAATGTTTTCATCAATCACCATAGAATGGTCATACATATATCAGTCGCACTGGAGCCATTACAAATCGTTGTCTCAAACATCAAGCAGCATATATAAAGGTTTGTTTTGCTACGCTTGCCTTCCCCTTTCTCTGCTGATAGTTCTGTATTAGGGGTTGAACAGTTGTCAAATCAAATTGAGTACCTAAAACAAGATAGATCTTTTATCCAGAACCTGAATGAACCTATCTCAGTTGAGGATGTAGAGCGTCCTCTAAATCCCCTTGCCCATCTCTATGCTCTTTTGAAGTTGGTCCATGATGAACCCATAGGCTTGTTGTTCGGTGAGGTCATCTGCTTGGATCAACACTATCAGAATCTGGATAAGCAAGTGTTACCTTCTGAGGAGGATTGGTTGTTATTGCAGTAGGTCTCTGACCTGCTCCATCATGTCTTAGCATAAAGTCTGGTCTCAGAACCAGCAATTTTGGGTTCCTGTATTCCACAGGCATAATTCTCCCTATTATTCACCAAGAAATGTTCACATTAAAATCCTCGAGGCAATTTTTTGGCTGGAGTATCTTCTTTTTCCCTCTCAGCTTTCTAGTAGTGCGTGGTGTGGAAGACAATTGTCAGCTTGGCGTTGCCCCCAGCGGTCCGTATTTTGTGTTTGAGGATTGGAGTAGTGCGATGATGACAAATGGAAAGGTTTTACTGACTGGACCTTTTTGGGGGGCCCACCTTGTAGCACAAATGAGAAAGGGACACCTGGCATCTTTGTGCTAGCGGATGTGTTTCTTTTTTAAGAGGTTTTTCAGAAGAGGTCTCCCTGCTTGCCACAATTTCTGCTACGATTAGCGAAATCTTTTATGTTCAGGCTGGTATGAAGATCATCGCAAGTAAGAATTAGAGCCTCGAGGTCATTTTGTTGGGTGTGACCTTGCAGATTGACATGGCTTGGTTTTTCCATTCAGGGGCGGTTATGCATGTTTGGCATATTTTGGAGCTATTAGCAGAGTCACAGGCTCTATTTTTGCTTGTTTTTTCCCTGTTGTGGGGGTTCAGAACTTTTAAGAAAAACAATTAAGGATCTTAGATAATTTCAGTTGTTATAGTTTCTCAAAAGGAAGTTTAATCAAGATTGTGTCTGTGGCCTCTGTGATTACCTCTTTTTGGATGCATAGGCTTTTATGTGCTTTGTTCCTATATTTTGATGACTTTAGAGATATCTATCTAATACTCTACCGATTAAACTATGTTCCGTACTTGTTATCTGGTGGATGCATGATATATGTTTCTTTATGTTTCTTCAAAGGAGTCTTAATTGTATCTTACTTTCAGTTTTGTTCAGGCATGTAGATTGTTGAATGGGGTTTAAACCATGTGTTTCCTAGTTTTATATTCTATCTGCTTTCTATGAGACGTTTTGGCGCATTGCCTCCATAGTATAGATCATTTTATTTTAAGTTTTCCTTCTTTTCCCTTTTCCCAAACCCCCCAAGGAAGAGTCATCTTCTCAATCTCGAGGTTATTTAGTGAATTCTGTGCAATAGGTCCCTCATCACTGAATTTCCCATAAGGTTGTTTATTTTTCAAAGTAAAATTTAGAGTCCACAATCATCTAATCATAAGACCTAGGTAGGAGTATTGTATCAAAAATCTATCAAGATAGAGTCATTATTTAGGCTCATCACTTACCATCCAAAAAAATAATACCTCTACCTCTGATCATACATGCTTTGTCATCTCCAAATCTAACTTGACCACCATTGTATTCTTGCAAGGACAAAAATTTCCCTTTATCTCCAGTCATATGATGTGAGCATCCACTATCAATTACCCATTCATGCTTATCATTCAACTTTTTCTGCCAAGGCCTTTTCTTCATTCTTAATAGCCGGTTCTAGTTCATCTTCCTTCAAAGCATAGAACACCCATTCCTTTCCATTGTCGGATCCACTAGCAGAGTCTTGTGTCGGTTCATCTCCAGAGTCATCAGTTACTCCTTCCTCATCTGCTATATAGCATTGTTTACTTTTCTTAAATCTATATTTGTTCTATTTAGGCTTAAAAGATTTCTTAACTCTTTCCTCAAACCTTGTATTCCTTTCAGAACATCTAGATGTAAAATGACCAATCTTATTACATGCAAAATATTTAAAAGGTGCTTTTCCTTCATACTTAATTCTAGTTGGTCCTTTAGGTACTCTTCTAGCAAATAAGGCTTCAATTTGTTGGCATTATGTGAACCGGCATGGCATTATGTAAACTAGCATGAAGACATAATGATATTGTATGTTGTCATTGATGTCAATATGGGACATAGTGTGAACCGGCACATGTGATAAGTGAAGAGAGAGGAACCCGCATATGTATGAACCAGTTTATATGCCAAAGTGAAGTGGCATATTTGTTCACGATGAACTGGCATGTAGTTATGGGAACCGGCACATGGAAGCATTGTATGACCACTGGTTCGTAGGTAGCTTCCACTTCAGGGTTCTCGATTGGAGTACCTCAAGTCTATGTGACTCAATCGGTGATCTTTGTGTGATGAGTTAGCAGTATGATGAAGGACAGATCATGTTGCCACGTAAGCTCTGTGTGCGTGAAGGATCTTGCATGAAGATGACTATTCCTATCTACCTTGGGAATGTGCGAAGTCTATCAAATGGTGATAATGCGTGATGGGTTATCAGCCGCCATGAAAATGGTGGATAATGGACGATGGAGAATATCTTGAGATTGATTCAAGATTGTTGCATTCAATGCAGCATGATTCAACGGTCAAGATCAAACTGTTTGAATTGCTTAACCCAACAGAATTAGGGTTTAGGGTTTTTGCTACTGACCTGTATGTTTCCTATAAGGTCGATGTTGGGTTTCCTTCTGAGGTTGTTGGAAAAAGTTGTGAGTGTGTATCCAAGGAAAGTGATACGTGATTCTTGCCAGACCAAAGGAGAGAAGAGATACCTGCAAAGTGAATGTGCAAAAGGAAAAGAGGAGCCTAAATGGATCTGCATTAGCATTAAGTGTTGTTAATAGATCATTTTAATACCTATTGATCTCTAACCACTTCAACAGTTGTAAAATCTCCTAACAGGGTAGCCTTAACTGGCTTGATTCAAAATCCCTTAAATCAGGTGGTCTTAACCAGCTTGTTTCAAATTCCTTAACTGGGTAACTCGAGGCTAATGAGTTCTAAGAAGCTTAGAAGATCCTTTCAGCTATTGAGTTCTTGAAATCCTCTAACAAGGTGACCCTATCGGGTTTAACACTTAACCGGGTATCCCTTAACTGGGTGATCCTTAACAGGATCGGTTCCTACCAGAACCTATTGTAATGTGCTTAACCAGACAAGGCTCCTAACAGAGCGGACTTCTAAAGAGTTCAAAAAGCATCTTGTGGGTATTCATCCCCACCGTGGTTTTTCCCAGTTGGGTTTCCACATGAAAAATATGTATGTCATGTGAAATGCTTCTGTCTTGTGATGCTTTGTTTTACCTGTTAAGCACATGAAGGTTCTATGTTTTATGCTTGTCTATAAAACATATTAAACTCATTGTTGTGAAGATATGATGGTCAAGTTTACTGGTTCATGCATGAGAATATAATGATACTATAGCATTGAGCTAAGAGGAAGGCTTATTGAGTGACCTGTTCATGACTAATTGAGCTATACTAGATGTTACTAGTTGCACTCTGCTTTACTGGTATCCCTGTTTGTCAGTCATTTGGAGCATTTGCTGTCAAATTGGTTTTTGACTGTATTTGTGTTTGTACTAATTCACCCTCCCCTCTTAGTACCAGTTTGGTAGTTGTGGTTCAGCATTGACCTATCAATTGGTATCATAGCCCTCCAGGTCCTCTGTGTTGTAAGCTTAACCGCTTGAGGAAAAGATCCTAGTCAAATGATGAAGAGGGAAGGTCCAAAGTTTAATAGGGAAATTTTTGGTATATGGAAAGATGGGATGAAGATATTCATCAAAAGCATGGGTGTTCAACACTGAAGTTATGTTGAAAATGTATATGTTGTTCCTACCGGTACTTTCACCGATGACCAAAAGAGAGAGATACAAGAAAATGGGCAAGTCATGGAAGCCCTCATCAATAGCCTATCTGACATTGAATTTATTGATGTTCAGGACAAGGCAAATCCCAAAGAGGTATGGGATGCTCTTGAAAATACTTATGGTGGTGATGAGCATGTAAAACAGGCTAAGGAAGAGAGCTTGAGAGGAAAGTTTGAAGACATGCAAATGGTTGAAGGAGAGACCATTCAGCAGTATGGAATAAGAATCAAAATAGTTGTTCGAGAAATAAAGAGTGCAGGTGGCAAAATAGAATATTCCATTGTGGTAAGTAAAATCCTGAGATCCCTGTTGCCGGTCTATGCAATAAGGGTTGCTGCTATTCAGGAGTTGAGATCAATAGACAAGTCTAAGGCGTCCTTGGATTCCATCATAGCCAAGTTGACAACCTATGTGCTGAATAGTTTTGATGGTAGTGTTCAAAAGATAGAATCAGCTTTTAAAGCTTCTACTATTCCATCCAGAAAAAGAAAAGAGGCTAGCACTAGTGGGGAACCTAATCAGAATAGAGAAATGAAGGATGAAGAGTTTCTGATGGAATTTGAAGCTCTTCTTGCCAGGAGATTTCCAAAAGGGACTGGTAAATACAAAGGTAAGCTTCCTTTGAAATGTTTCTCCTGTAACCGGATAGGACATATTGCTATGAACTGTCCTAATAGTGACAACAAGGATAAACTGGAAAGGTTCAAGAAATTCAAAGGAGGAAACCGGAGAAATTGTTTTGTGGCAGTTGATGAAGGTGTCACATATGAGAAATTAGAAGATGAAGAGAATGAAGATATTGTGTTTGTTGCTATAAAGGAAGATGTGGCAGACAAGAAGGCTCTTGTCTCCCAATTTGATGATTCCAATGAGTGGATCATTGACAGTGGTTGTTCTCACCATATGACTGGTGACCGGAGCAAGTTTCTATCCATAGAGGAGTATGATGGTGGTGTGGTTTGCTTTGGCAATGATGCACCATGCATGGTCAAAGGCAGAGGGTCCATCTCTTTGAATGGAAAGAGTAGTGCTGACAATGTGTACTGGGTTGATAGTCTCAGACACAACCTTCTAAGTGTTGCCCAGCTAAATGACAGTGGTCTCACTCTACAATTCAAGAATAGAGTTTGCAGAATCAGAGGTAAAGATGGTAAATTGGTAGCCACCGACATGTAGACTAAAGGTAACCTATTTCATCTGAATGCAAATATAAGTACATGTCTTATGGCTAAGCTTGATGATAGCTAGATATGGCATAGGAGATTCTGCCATGTGAACTTTGATAACATTGTGAAGGCTAGTAGGATCAAGGCAGTTAGAGGGTTGCTGGTGCTGAGCAAACCAGATAATACCTTGTGTAGAAAATGTCAATTGGGGAAAATGTCTTCCTCAACCTTTAAAGGTAAATCTTTCACTACTGACAACTTGCTTGATCTTGTGCATACTGATTTATGTGGTCCTATGAAAACTAGAAGTGTGCAGGGTGATAGGTACTTCATGATTCTCACTGATGACTACTCAAGAATGATGTGGGTCACATTCTTGAAAGACAAGTCTAAAGCTTTTGGAAAATTCAAAGCTTTCAGAGCATTAGTGGAGAACGAAAGTGGTAAAAGGATCAAATGTCTCAGAACTGATCAAGGAGGGGAATTCACTTCCAGTGAATTCAATAAGTATTGTGAAGAATTTGGCATCAAGAGATAGTTGTTTGCCCCCCGGACTCCACAGCAGAATGGCCTAGCAAAGAGGAATAACTAGACTGTGGTTGAAGCAACTAGAACCATGTTGATCCAAGGAAAGGTTTCTCACACCTTTTGGAGAGAAGCGGTGAGCATTGCAGTCTACACTATGAATCGGGTACTCATCAAAAAGGGTAAGGACAAAACTCCTTATGAGTATTGGACCGATAAGACACCTGTGGTTAACTACTTTAAAGTATTTGGTAGCAAATGTTACATCAAGAGGAGTGAACATCAAGGCAAATTTAAAGCTAAATGTGATGAAGGAATATTTCTAGGATATTCCACCAAGAGTAAAGCTTTCAAGTTCTACAACAACAGGACTCAGAGAATTATGGAAAGCATCAATGTAAGAGTTGATGAATCCTCTGAGAAGACTGAGGAAACCGACAGTGAGCAAGTTGTAAATGAACTAGTTGCAACCTTCTGGGAACCGGTTGTTAGTCAACCGAGTACCAGTAACAATGTTCCTGAACCGATGAATGCTGATACTGATGAAGATGAGGATGAAGAAGAAAAGCAAGAAGAACTAATTAAGACCATTCCTTGGTATGTCAAGTTGAATCATGATCCTAAGCAGATCATAGGTGATAAGGATACATGAATCCTTACCAGAAGAAAGATCAGAGAAAACTCATGTATGATCTCTGAATTTGAGCCTAAGTCATTCAAAGAGGCTCATAAAGATGAAGACTAGATCAAGGTAATCGAAGAAGAACTTGATCAGATAGAGAAAAATGGTACATGGTCCTTAGTACCCAGACCAGAGCATAAAAATGTCATTGGCACCAAATGGGTGTTCAGAAATAAGTTGAATGAGGATGGCTCAGTGATTAGGAATAAAGCCAGACTGGTATGCAAAGGATATGCTCAAGAAGAAGGTGAAGACTATGGGGAAACCTTTGCTCCTATAGCCAGATTGGAAGGAGTTCATATGCTTCTTGCATATGCAGCTTTTAAGAGATTCAAGGTATATCAAATGGATGTAAAATCTGCATTCCTAAATGGTGTACTTGAAGAGGAGGTGTATATTGAGCAACCAGATGGGTTTACCCTATCTAAAGACAGTGACATGGTATGTAGGCTACATAAAGCATTATATGGTCTAAAGAAAGCACCTAGGGCATGGTATGAACGCCTACATTCCCATCTTGTGAAGATTGGATTTGAGAGAACAAGTGAAGTTAGCAATATCTACTTGAAGTCTGAAAGAGATCAGATTCTTATCTGTGAAGTTTTTGTTGATGACATCATCTTTGGTGAAGATGACAAGATGAGTCATGAGTTTGCTGATGAGATGAAGAAAGAGTTTGAGATGTCACTCATAGGGGAGATTAAGTTCTTCATTGGACTGCAAATCCAACAGATGGAAGATGGAATCTTCATCACTCAGTCCAAATATGTCAAAGAGGTGTTGAAGACTTTTGGCATGGAAGACAGCAAACCGGTTGGTACACCGATGGTGACCATTTGCAAATTGACAAAGGAGGATGTTTCCACACTAGTTGATGAGAAGGAATACCAGTCAATGATTGGTAAGTTGCATTATGTAGTGCATAGCAGACCGGATATTGCACATGCAGTTGGCATCACTGCAAGGTTCTAGAAGAGTCCAAGAGAATCTCACTTGATTGCAGTCAAGCAGATTCTTAGGTATCTGAAGGGCACAGTTGACTATGGATTGTGGTACCCATACAACAATAATTTCAATCTGAAAGTGTTCACAAATGTTGATTGGGCCAGTAATGTGGATGACGGGAAGAGCACAACCGGTGGTCCATTATTTTGTGCATTTGAGAGGTGAATTAGGGGTATTACCCCTTCAACATGTGAACTAAAAGTGATTGTTCCACATTAGTCAGGTACTGGAAAGAAAAAGTTTTGATTGATTGGTGTGTTGAAGGATGCCACTCCTCAGGGGGAGCAGCATGATGGAATAGTGATGATTGTACCTCCACTTTGGCATTGTTGTCAAAGGGGGAGGAGTGAAGAGAAAAGATATTTGCAGCAAATGGGGAGAAGATGTGAAGCAGAGAAGATATCTTTTGTATATTGCCATCAATGCCAAAGGGGGAGATTGTTGGCATTATGTGAACTGGCATGGCATTATGTAAACCGACATGAAGACATAATGATATTGTATGTTGTCATTGATGTCAATATGCGACATAGTGTGAACCGGCACATGTGATAAGTGAAGAGAGAGGAACCGGCATATGTATGAGCCGGTTTATATGCAAAAGTGAAGCGGCATATTTGTTCAAGGTGAACCGGCATGTAGTTATGGGAATCGACACATGGAAGCATTGTATGACTACCGGTTGGTAGGTAGCTTCCACTTCAGGGTTTTCGGTTGGAGTACCTCAAGTCTATGTGACTCAATCGGTGATCTTTGTGTGATGAGTTAGCAGTATGATGAAGGACAGATCATGTTGCCACATAAGCTCTGTGTGCATGAAGGATCTTGCATGAAGATGACTATTCCTATCTACCTCGGGAATGTGTGAAGTCTATCAAACGGTGATAACGCGTGATGGGTTATCAGCCGCCATGAAAATGGTGGATAACGGACGATGGAGAATATCTTGAGATTGATTCAAGATTGTTGCATTTAATGCAGCATGATTCAACAGCTAGTATCGAATTGTTTGAATCACTTAACCCAACAGGTTTAGGGTTTAGGGTTTTTGCTACCGACCTATATGTTTCCTATAAGGTCGATGTTGGGTTTCCTTCTAAGGTTGTTGGCAAAAGTTGTGAGTGTGTATCCAAGGAAAGTGATACGTGATTCTTGCCAGATCAAAGGAGAGAAGAGATACCTGCAAAGTGAATGTGCAAAAGGAAAAGAGGAGCCTAAACAGATCTGCATTAGCATTAAGTGTTGTTAATAGATCATTGTAATACCTATTGATCTCTAAACCCTTTAATAGTTGTAAAATCCCCTAACAGGGTAGCCTTAACTGGCTTGATTCAAAATCCCTTAAATCGGGTTGTCTTAACCAGCTTGTTTCAAATCCCTTAACCGGGTAACTCAAGGCTAATGAGTTCTGAGAAGCTAGAGAAGCTTAGAAGATCCTTTCAGCTATTGAGTTCTTGAAATCCTCTAACAAGGTGACCCTACAGGGTTTAACCCTTAACCGAGTATCCCTTAACCGGGTGATCCTTAACAGGATCGGTTCCTACCAGAACCTATTGTAATGTCCTTAACTGGACAAGGCTCATAACAGAGCTAACTTCGAAAGAGTTCAAAAAGCATCTTGTGGGTATTCATCCCCAATGTGGTTTCTCCCAGTTGGGTTTCCACATGAAAAATATGTGTGTCATGTGAAATGCTTCTGTCTTGTGATGCTTTGTTTTACCTGTTAAGCACATGAAGGTTCTATGTTTTATGCTTGTCTATAAAACATATTGAACTCATTGTTGTGAAGATCTGATGGTCAAGTTTACTGGTTTATGCATGAGAATATAATGATACTGTAGTATTGAGCTAAGAGGAAGGCTTATTGAGTGACCGGTTCATGACTGATTGAGCTATACTGGATGTTACCGGTTGCACTCTGCTTTACTGGTATCCCTGTTTGTCAGTCACTTGGAGCATTTGTTGTCAAACCAATTTTTGACTATATTTGTGTTTTTACTGATTCACCCCCCCCTCTCAGTACCGTTTTGGTAGTTGTGGTTCATCATTGACCTATCACAATTTGCTCAAGTTCTTCATCTTATTTCCTTATGTCTTTCAATTCTTTTGTATATAGGGCTTTCCAATCACTTTTGCTGGTAGATAATGATGATGATGATCCATGAAAAGTAGGTTCAGACTTTATAGCTACAGAAGATCCAAAATTTTCAAGCTCAAAAACATATAATTTCCCAATAAGAATGTCTCTATTAACTGAAGTGTTTGCCATTGTTCTTAACTCATTAATTGCAGTTGCCTTCATCTTATAAGCCGGTGGAAGAGCTCTCAAGACTTTGGAAACTATTTCATCTTCACTTAGAAATCCTCCACAACATTGAATTCTCATAACAATCTCATTTACTCTTTCCATAAATACAACAATTCTCTCATTATCTTCCATTTTCAAGTTTTCATATCTTACCTAGTAACTATCAAGTTTAGCAATTTTGACATTAGAGTCACCTTCATTCAGAGTTTCCAATTTGTCCCACATAACTTTTTCCAATGATTTATCAGTCAATCCTATGATCTATTGATAAGTAAGTGCACACAAGAGGGCTTCTCTATCTCTGCAATCATTTTCAATATTCTTATCCAAGTCTGCATGAGCAGGATTTCTAGATGCCTGATCATAAGGTGTGTATCCTTTCTCAGTGATCTCCCGAATATCCTTGCCAAGACATCTAAGATGAGTCTTCATTCGAATTTTCCATATCCCATAATTTGTTCCATCATGCTTAGGGATTTCTCTTCTGAAAATAGTTGCCGGTGGATTAGAAGTGTTAGTTGCCATAGGATCTACCTTAAGTGGTTAAGCTTCTGCAAAAGAGGACCAAAGCTCTGATACCAATTCTTAGGATAACCGGTGAACAACTGAGAGGGGGGATGAATCAATTGTTAATAGTTATAACATTTAATCCACTTATTAACCTTTAAATAGATCAAGTACTAGTAAAGAACATACAGATGCTAGTAGCAATAGATACTGGTAAACAATACAACTTAACAATTAAATAGATAATCAATACAAAACAACCATACCACATAACACTATGATTTGTACGTGGAAAACCCGAAAAGGGAAAAACCATGGTGGGAAGCCTATCCACAGTTAGATGATACTTTTGCAGAAAGTATGTGATACAATGAGGGGAGTGCACATGCAGGAGGGCACACTGCCAAGAGTGTACTGCTCATTACAAAAGAGTCTCACTAACTATAGAGAGGCTACAACCATCTCAAGATAAATGGACAACAATCCAATAGAGTGAACTTCCAGAAATAGCATATACCATGCCTGATTACAGTCCTAGTTAAGCTCAATACCAGAGGCCTTTGACCTCTTCCTTAATCCCAATTCGATCACCTATGATCGACCAAATCTCCTTCACATATGATATTGCATTCCAAGACCACGAACACTTATTTCATTCCTATTCCACACATGCCACCATCTTACAATGAGATCTTACATTATTTTATACAAACCCTAAGGCCTAAACCAATTAGGTCAGCCACCTAAAAGATATTACAATAATATCATTACATAAATCCATATTACAATGATATGCCATGTCGGCTTAAGACCAAAACAACAATAAAAAATCCATAAATCCTCCTGAAACATCCTGGTAACGTGTAGAGTACACATTATCATGATACCGGTTCATAATCTAGATAGGCACCGAACCTATTCTGGGTCCACCACGCCAAAGAAATGTCTTCAAGCATTTGAAGCACGATCAAAGAACATCTTCAGCATCTTGAAATTCATCTAGAAGTTGCACGAACACCAATTATGCATCCTGTCAAGATTCCTTAGTGAAAGCTCTGTTGATAGAGCCTTAAACTAGTGCCGACAAGGGTTTACCAGAGTGTATGATAACATCTGATTATCAAGTCAATACCAACTGACCAAAACATGCTCTAGAAGAACATACCACATGTAACCAATCATATTCCATAGATCCAAACATGAAAGAAGTATCCAACAGATAATCTCTTCTGTCGGTAACACTAGATATTCTACTAGTAACCAAAACCTGTCTGTCGGTAACCATCCATAACAGCTAGTGTTGACATCAATGACAAAACATCAATGCAACACATAATCAATTCATCCAATAATGCCAACATATGCTACATGGACTTGTGCCTATTTCTGACACTTTCAAATCTCGTTGGATACTTATCTAGAGCTTTTGGAGAATGCTTATCCAGATATTTTCAAATACATTCAGGTTTGGTAGGGTATTTTTGGGATATTAATTGTACAATCTTTCTTTCTTCGTCCCAATTCTTGGCTTTTTGGTATTTTTGATGGCATTGATGTCAAAGGGGGAGAGTATTGATGTGAAAAAGAAAAAGGGAGTTCTATACATTAGGGGGAGTATAGGTGAAAATATTCAGGAGATATGGAGTATTTTGTTTAGATGGATATTTAGCTCAGGGGGAGTAGGCTCTTGATGAAACCGATAGTTGGAAACCATGATCATTTTTCACATGAGTGTTGCCATCAATGCCAAAGGGGGAGATTGTTGGCAATTGACACTCAATTGGTTGGTTTCAATATGTTGTCATTAATGGCAACATGGTATCTTGTTTCAGCTTCATATTTTGGGATAGTTGTGTACCAGCAAGCATTTCACTGTCACCGACACCGATGGGTTGGATGAAATTCTTTGGCTATTGGCAATGCAGTCTGACATGGTTTAGTATTAGGTTATTGGTATTGGAGGTTGACATCATTTGGAGATCCAACATCAGTAATTGTTTTTTATATTATATATTTATGTTATCTAGATGATGTATATATTCATATTATAAATATCTTTGTAAGTCGACATAAGGCATGATGGATTGTAAAGGGTATATAAGTCAGTAGGTTAGATCATTTTTAGATATGATAAGAGGATATGTATCTGGAAGGAAATAATATAGGAGATGCAAAATATATGAGAGAGATCATGTATGTGAGGATATTTATGTAAAGGGGTATTTTGGTATAGGGTTAAGGGTTTTAGACTGGAGCAGACAGAGCTTAACCGGAACAGTATTCAAGCATAGAAGATGCTATCTTTGCAGTTCAATCATTTCTCTAAATTTTAGTCTGGATTTGTTTGTAGTTAGTGAGGCTCCTTTTGTGATTGGGCAGTGTGCTCTAGGTTGTAAGCCTTCCTGCAAGTGCAGGCCCCTATATTTTATAATATCTCTTTATATGGCCAGTGGATTGATATTGTGGGTCACAAATACCACCGTGTTTTTTCCTCTTTGAGGTTTTCCATGTATAATTTTGTGTGTTATGGTATTCATTTATGTGATTGGCTTATTGGTTGTTTTACTTCTTTCAATTCTATATGTACCGATATACTGGTTGGTGTATGCATGTTTTAATAAGGTTAAAATTGAGCTTTCTAGTAGAACACTGATTCACCCCCCCCCCCTCTCAGTGTTCTTGGATTCCATCATATTCAAGGTGGATGTCCAAATATGAGGAGAGAAAGTAAATTTAAGAAGAAGAGCAAGATCTTGAGGAGCTTGAAGCACTGATTGCCAAGAGATTACCTAAAAGAGTCGGTAAGTATGAAGGAAAGTTCCCTCTTAAATGTTTTTCTTGCAATAAGATAGGTGATTTTGCCTCAAGGTGTCTGGAAAGAGTTCCTAGAAAATATTTCAAGCCTAAATTTTAGAAGAGATGTTATTATGTTGCTATTGAAGGTGTGACAGATGATAAATTAGATAAAGGAAATACAAGTGATAATGAATGGGTGTTTATTGCTATCAAGGAAGATGGTCCAATACCTACTAATTCTGCTAGCTACATGAATGCAGAAAGACCTCTGGCTACACAAGTTAAAGATAAATATGAATGGGTGATTGACAAGGGATTCTCTCATCATATGACAAGTGATAAGAGTAATTTTTTGAGCTTGGAGAAGAATGAAGCAGGATTTGTGAAGTTTGGTGATGATAAGCTGGTATAATCCATGGGAGAGGTTCTATTTCTCTTGATGGTAAGGACTTGATACTGATGATGTCTTGTATGTGGAAGGCCTAAAGCATAATCTTTTGAGTGTTGGACAGATGGTTGACAAGGGATATGATCTTCAGTTGAAGAATGGCAAGTGTAGAATCTTGGGTAGCTCTAGAATTGTGATTGCATCAGGTACAAAAAATAAAGGTAATATCTTTCATTTGAATAGCTCCAATAAAAGATGTTTGATTTCTCAGGTTGATGAAAGTTGGTTATGGCATAGAAGGATGTGTCATGTGAATTTTGATAACATTGTTAAGATAATTTCTACTCAAGTTGTGAGAGATCTTCCTAAGTTGATGAAACATGCTAACCCTGTGTGAAAGGAATGTCAGATATGGAAACAAACCAGAATTAATTTCAAGAGTAAGAAGCATTTTTCAAATGGATTATTAGATCTTGTGCATACTAATTTGTGTCCACATTCTAGAGTTATAATACTGCAAGGAGACATATATTTCATGTTGTTGATTGATGACTATTGAAGGATGATGTGGGTTACTTTCTTGAGGGAGAAGTCTGAAGATCTAAATAAGTTCAATATTTTCAAAGGTATGGTTGAGACTGAGATAGGCTTGAAGTTGAAGCGTTTGAGATCCGACAGAGGTGGGGAATTCACTTCCTATGATTTTAATATATTTTGTAAAGAACATGGGATAAGTGTTGGAATTATACACTCAAATGAGAATGGTAGATGTTTTCATTGATGGCAACATAGTGGCAACTAATTGGAAACATGTTTCACAGGCTCAACCGGCAACAGACTTCACCTACCGGCACCGGCATCCAGTTTACACCAGTAGTCTAAGCCGACCTGGCAATAATATTGTTTGTAATGTAAATTATATTTGTATGGCCGACATGATGTATTATAAAGACTCATATATATGAGATCTTGTAGGTCATTTGGTTAAGAGAAGTAGGTAATGGTATGTGTGTATGTAAGTGATATTTAAGATGAGATAGGGATATGATACCAGATAGTTGAATATGCACTTTGATGTATTTTTTTTAAGAGCGAATAAGAAGAAGGGCAGAGCAAAGACTATTATGTGAAAGCAGAAACATTTACTGGCAAGGTTTTTGGCAGAGGTATCAGACAGAGCTTAAACCGGTACCGAATCCAGCATTGCAGATGCTATTTTGAAGTAGTACATTGTTATTGGATTTAACCATCCAATTGTGTAGTCAATGGGACTCCATTTTTGTTGTTGAGTAGTGATATCTAGGCAGTTGGCCCTCCTACATGTGCAGGCCCCTATTGTACTAAGTAATATTTATTCATATTGGTCAGTGAGTAAATATTGTGGGTCACAAATCCCACCGAGGTTTTTTCCCTACCGGGTTTCCTCGCCAAAAATATTTGTCTTATGGTGTGCATTGATGTTGATTCTTTTATTTCTCTTTACTGCATTCTTATTTGTTTATCGGTATATTAATTTCAGTTATAAAGTTGCAAATAAGTTTAAATCTATCATCTACTGGTCAAACATTGATTCACCCCCCGCCCTCTCAGTGTCTTTGGGGTTAACCAAATATCTAACAATAAGAAGACAGTTGTCTACTCCGATAACCCCTCAGCAAAATGGAGTTGTGAAAAGGAAGAACAAAACCATTCAAGAAGCTACTAGAACCATGATGTTGGAAGGAAATCTTCTACATGTCTATTGGAGAGAAGTTGTGAGTAATGTTGTTTACACTCTTAATCGGGTGCATATCAAAGGTGATACCAGTAAGACTCCTTATGAATTATGGTTTGGTCATGCTCCTACTGTTAAATATTTCAAAAAAATTGGAAGTAAATGTTATATCAAGAGAGATGAAGATTTAGGGAAGTTTGATGCTAGATGTGATGAAGGAATATTTCTTAGTTATTCTACTAAAAGCAAGGCCTATCGGTGTTATAACAAGAGACTGAGGAAGATAGTTGAGAGTGCAAATGTCAGGGCTGATAAATGCAATGAGAGACAGAATGGATCTTGCAGATATGATTCACATGATAGAATGACAGTACATTTACAAAGGAAAGCAACCTCTGAGTCAGAATCAAGTTCAGACCATTCCAGTGAATCAAGAAGAAGAAACTAGTGCAAATGTAGAAGAAAGAACTCAAGAGTCTGAAATTCAAGAAAATCCTAGGACTCCCAGGTATGTAAGATTGAATCATTTTGGAAAATCAGATCATAGAAGATTAAAAAAAAAGATTGTTTGACTAGAAGAAGAATTACAGAAGATTACGTTGAGTATTGTTTGATTTCTAAGATTGAACCCAAGGATGTGAATGAAGCATGTAAAGGTGAACATTGGGTAAAAGAAATGGAAGAAGAATTGAATCAAATTGAAAAGAACAATATGTGGGTTTGTGTTTCCAGACCTAAAAACAAAAATGTAATTGGAAAAAAATGGGTCTTCTAGAACAAATTGAATGAGCAAGGTGAAGTTGTTAGGAACAAAGCAA
Organism: Cryptomeria japonica; assembly: GCF_030272615.1. NCBI lineage: Eukaryota > Viridiplantae > Streptophyta > Pinopsida > Cupressales > Cupressaceae > Cryptomeria > Cryptomeria japonica. Next base: position 660,172,200 of record NC_081408.1, on the reverse strand, counting down.
GAATTATTTGTAAAGGATATTCTCAAATGGAAGGAATTGATTTTGAAGAGACTTTTTCTCCAAGGGAAAAGATTGAAGCTGTAAGATTGTTTCTTTCTTATGCTGCTTACAAAAATTTTAGTTTATCAGATGGATGTCAAGTCAACATTCCTAAATGGTGAGTTGGAAGAAGAGGAGTATATAGAGCAACCAGAAAGATTTCTACTAACCAATCAAAGTGATATGGTTTGTCAGTTGAAGAAAGCGTTATATGGATTGAAGCAAGTGCCAAGAGCATGGTATGCCAGATTGGAGAAGTATCTGCTGAAGCTAGGATTCAATAAAGGTACTGCTGATAATAATCTATATTTCAAGATTGATCATGATAACATCCTGATTGTTGAAGTTTTTGTTGATGATATTATTTTTGGAGGAGATGATAGCTTGTGAAAAGAGTTTGCTAATGAAATGCAGAATGAATTTAAGATGTTTATGATTGGAGAAATGAAATTTTTTTGGGTTTACAAATTACTCAATTAGGAAAATGAATCTTTATATCCTAGTACAAGCATGTGAAAGAGTTACTGAAGAAGTTTGGTTTGGATGATACAAATCCAATTGTAACTCCTTTGGTGACTAGATGCAAGTTGACTAAGGATGATGATTACCCTAAAGAAAATTAGACCAAATACAAATCTATGATTGGTGGATTACTTTATTTGACTCAGACCAGACCTGATATCATGAATGTCGTTTGTCTTATTGCTAGATTTCAAGTTGATCCTAAAGAACAGATTGCAAACTTTTTCATGAAGCCTTTGCCTAAAGATACTTTTGTGTGTTGAGCTGACCTTGATGATCTTCACAAGGTTGATGTCATGTATAAATAAATGTAATATCTTTCTAATATGTTGTGTGTTGATCTGACCGTGATGATATTCACAAGGTTGATGTGTTGTGTGTATGGATGAGAATTAGAATGCATGTGCACTAAATATATATATATATATATCTTTCAGAGGCAAAGAATAAGTGTGAGAAGAAATTTGTTATGTGCTTAACTAAAACTCTAGCCAAGCATTGAGAAGATTCTATTCTTCAATTCATGATCTCTCGGATGTGATCTGAATCTGTTTGTAAGAGAGTGAGTCTTCCCTGGGTTGTATCCCTTTTTGTTTTTGAGCAGTGAGCTCTAGGCGGTGTGCCTAAATGCATGTGCATTCCCCATTGTAATATTTCTAATACTTCTAATATAGTATCATCATATTGTGGGTAGGTTCCCATCATGTTTTTTCCCTTGACCGGGTTTTCCACATCAAAAATCTTGTTGTTATATGTGTTTATGATGTGTTACTGATTTATGTTTTCATGCTTAATTATCAGATTTGAGATTAAGTTCAAGTTGTGTAGGTTTTGGAGACAACTGGTTCACCCCCCCCCCCCCCCCCACTCAGTTGGCTTCCCTATTTGAGAGTTATTTCATCAGTTTCCTCTTTGCCTGTTGTTTCTACTATGGTGTATACACTTATTGTTTCTAGTGTTCCCAATGTTTTGTTTTGTTTTTGAAAAAGGTGGCAGTGTCACTTAATATATTTTATTTATTTATATATTTCTTTTACAAAAATTGATTCAAAGAGCTCCTTGAGAAAAGAACTAGTAAGAAAAACTCTGATCCTTTCTCTACAATACATAGAAAGGTTGTGAAACTTAAATCTCTAGTATGCCAAAAAATACAATATATCTTATAATGTCCAAAATACCGAGTGCCACAAATTATCCCCAAGTATCGAATGCTTTCTAGAATATGTTGAACAAGGTGAAGTCTGAACCAAAACATCATGATAGCTATACACATTTACATAGCAGTCCACAATCTATATCACTTATGCATTTATTCAACTTTCGATCCAACACGCTTCTTAGATGCTCAAAATGACATCCATTCACATCATATAGATACAACAGAACCACGGGACCCTACACTTATAATACCACACATACCAATTTTTATCATTATGAAAAAGACCACTGCATAGCCATGTGTAATATTATCCTGTACACATGTCCTCCAAAAAAATTTCCTTGAGAGTTGGATAAGCATCAAGATCACAATTCGGACCCATCATATTAAGTTCCACCTTAGAACTTCCCATATTTGCCAAATGATCTGCAACCCGATTCCCTTCTCTATACATATGTGAAATGGTAAAGTTTACAAATGTATCAATAAGTGTCCATGCTTGTTCAAGTAAATATCTTATCTGTTAATTGTCAATATTTCTCTTTATGCAAGCATTGATAATAATAGCTGAATCGCCTTCAATGTGAGTATAAGAGATGTTCAGTTTTTTTACTAGTAGAATGCCTTCAAGTAAAGCATATGCCTTTACAAAGTTGTTAGTACCTGGTGGAATAGAAGCACATTTGAAAGAAAAAACACACCCTGTGTGATCCCTTATGCATACTCCTATCCCTGCATCACCCGGGTTTCCTTTAAAGGAGTCATCAAAATTCAATTAGAAATGAATTGAATCCGAAGAACACCATTTAACTTTATTTCTATCAATTTTACTAGTTCTCACTCTTGGAAGACAAGCTGATATAGGAATAGAAATGCCCTTCCAACAATTAATAACTTGACCATCCCAAGAAGTAAATTCCCTATTTGAATTGAACTGATTTGAAACATGAGCATTAACCAGTTCTAATACTGATTTTTCAATATAATTGAGAACATCAGAAAGAGGAGATGTTTTCTTTCTAAAAATACGCTTATTTATTTCCCACCAAAGTGACCATACTACTATGGATGGGATCACTTTCCAAATGCATGCAAAAAGAGAGGATGAGTATAAGAATGGCCATGACTAGAACAAATCCCATATATTATTTGGAAGAGGGATGCTAAAGGAAAGCTTATCAAGCACAAACATCCAACAATAATGAGAAAAATCACATTGGAGGAGGAGATGATCTAACGTTTCACTGTGCTCACCACAAAGTACACAAGAAAATGGAAGTGCAATATTCAATTTATCAAGTCTCTCACTAGTGAGTATTCTCTTATGTAGAACAGGCCAAGCAAACATCCCTGCCTTGGGAAGACCACTGTTGTTCCAACAGAAAGTGTTCCCAATGTTGTTCATATAATTTATATTCATTCGTCCACTTCAAATGAGTCAATCCTGTATACTCCTTAGGATAATGTAACAAATATTTTTTCTTCTCTTTCTTCTTTTCTAGGCCATTTGAAAGTTGCCACCTCAATGCTTGATGAGGATTACATTGACTTTGAGAATTTTATGTCTCATGCTCTTCCAAGCACCTCAACTACAAAAGATCGAATACAATCATGATTAATACAAATCCCATTGTAACTACCACCATTCCATAACTAACCATTCCCATCTAGACTATAGTAGCTTGTACAAAAATAATTTCTACTCTTTATCCTTGGTTGCAATCAACAACCCTGAAAGAGAAAGAAGTAAGCCATCTCCCCAAATGACTTTGAATTTGAACAATTAGCTCCTCCCAAACTAAAAGGTGTCAAGAAATAAAAAATCCTTTCGAGGATAAGAGTAGATGAGTCAAGGAATAAATATATAGAGGTGGCAATCCCTCCTCAAGGAAAAGCAATTGATGAGATTCAGGAAATATATTATGAAGTTAGGAGGATCGACCTTGGGAAGTAGACTCATGAGAGTGCCAAAAAAGATGCTCAATCACCACTTGAAGCTTTGATTGAAAGGTATGATATGTTGGCATTTTTTATGATTATGTTGTGATTGTCATTGATGGGCACACGCTTGCTATAAGAACACTTTTTGTATGTATGAGTTATCCTCAACCGGTATTTGTTTCAAACTGGTATTATGTTATATTCTTTAGACTATCGGTGTCTTGCAGAAAGTGTTTACCAATCTCAAGCAGCATGAGGACCTCAAGCGGAACGGAGCAAAGGAACTAGAAGCAGCAGTTATCATTTTCCCAGTCTTCATTTCTGTTAACTGGTAATCTGCTAAACCAGTATTACTCTGAGTTATCAACCGGTAATCTATTTAATAGTCAAACTGATATTACTCTGAGTTACCAACTGATAATTGATAAAGTTGTATAAACCAATATATCTTTGTGATGAGTTACCATCCACCGACACTTTGACGATGATTTTGTGGCATGCTACCAAATGTGTATAGATATAATGAACCTAGGAACTTGCAATGTAATCATATTGGACTAACATGAAATCAGATTCCTTTTAAGGACATCATGTCTAGGGTTTTAATATGTGTGTAGTTGTTAGGGTTTGTGGTGGTTGATGAGTTATTGTATGTGCGATCTTAATAAAAAAGATTAAGTTTGTGTGTTGTAATAGAGTGTGGATTTACTGAAGACTGAAGTAATGTTGAAATGCATTAACAATGAGCTATCATGGATCTAACCAAGAAGACTCTACTATTTACTATATCATTCACTTATTGATTACTCACATCTTTGACAAGTTAGAAACCCTTAACCGGGTAGGCCTAGAAAAGCCTTTTTAAATCCTCTAACAAGGTGATTCACATATATGGATCTAAAATCCTCTCACAAGGTAGTCTTTAATCAGACTTATCTCCTAACAGAGATTGAGATTCCTAATAGGATCTGCTCTGGTAAAGAACATTGTATGACCTTAACCGGTCTGACCTTAACCAGTCTAGTTACTATTCTGTAGATAGTTACTTGTGAGTTTCATCTCACCGTGGTTTTTCCCATTTGGGTTTCCACATCAAAATATCTTGTGTTATGGTGATTGTTCTTCTATGGGTGAATGCCTTACTTGTTGTTTGATTTGCATTTGTGTTAACCAGTTTGTTAGTTAAACTGTTATACTAGTTTACAGCTAGACTAATAAAGTGTTTGAGTTCAATAGTTTTTGGTATACTAATTCACCCCCCCTCTTAGTATTCATCAATTGGTATCAGAGCCAACTTTTCTATAAGTCTAACCACTTGCAAAGAGATATGGGGGAATACACTATGAGGGAACTTACTCATCGGCTCACTCAGACTGAGTAAGCCTATGATGAACTTAAAGTCAAATATAAGGCCTCTCAGGCAAAAAGAAGAGAGCATACTAAAAAATTGATGGAGCTAACTGAAAATAGTTCTTCTGATGAAGCGTACATGGAAGCCCTAGTTCAAGAAGTTGAAAAACTGAATGATTCCAATGCCAACCTAAGAAAGGAACTTGAAGGACTAACTATTAGAATGTGTCAAGAGCTTGAGAACTAGAGGAAAGCTGAAGATCTAGTAAAAGACAAAGATCATGAGATCTCCAAGTTGAAGCAAGAGATGAGTGCACTTACCGCTCATCTTCATGAAAATAAAATGGAAAAGGAGGAAATGAAAGGTGAACTAGCCCTAGTGCACCCATTTATCATGGCTTTCGCATCACACTCTAGCCCTAGTGCACCCGTTGATCCAGTAGACTTCATTCAACGGAAGGCAAAATACAATGCCCTATCTCAAATACCTATTGGTGTAATAGTGGAGGAAGGCATTTCCGATTACATTGACTATAAGATTGAAGACTTGGGATCTCTTGTAATCCATTCCCAGTTGAGTTTGTTCTGCACAAAGGACAAGAAGATTAAACCAGAATTTAGCATCCTGGAAAAGAAAAAGCTTCACAATGCAGTCTATTTCCTTGAAGATTTTTCAAATGATCACATCCGCATCATTCTGAACAAAGTGCATGGTGATAAAATGTACTTAGAGCGGACGCATGACATCACACTGGAAGTGATTAATGTCGTCAACAGTTTCTATAACATTGGTGAAGTGCCAGCCCTAAGGAAGATCAACAAGAAGGAAATGACCAAGCTCACCGGTTCTATGAGCGAGCAATGGGGAATGACCATCAATCCCATCAAGGACAATATGGTCAAATATGCTTGCATGGTAATAGGTTACCAGACATTTTATGCTAGCAGGATCAACTTTGTCTCTGCTGTAGCGGTAAATGTTGCCTACTGGATGATCATGGAAGATGCATCATTTGACTTATGCACCTATATGCAAAGGCAACTTTTGGTGAACCTAAAGTCGATTAAATAGGACAATGCCTTGAGATTTAAGTTTGGACAACTATTGGTTGGGTTGTTATGCTACTTCCAAGGTTACTTCCCAGGAGTCAGAGATATTCAGTGGTCTGCCGACCAACTGGTTACAAAGCAAATCAAGGAAAGCCTTCAAGCGGTTGGAACCGGTTATCTAGAAGTTTTGAACAAATAATTTGATGAGTTCAGATGAGAATTAGCCAAAGAGTGAGAATATCAGGTGATATTGTCAAGAAATATGAAGATGACATCTGCTTCACCATCGAAGTTGATGGGTGCATAATGGAGGCGGTTGAGCCTAGACAGGAAGAAGTGGAACCGATGGGATATGAGGTAATGTATGACATGACAGATGGGTATGCCTCTACCCTACTCGCCTCACCCCTTTGATCCAAAGGCAAAGAGAACCGACACTTATTTGGAAAGGGTTACACCAGTTGAAGAACCATCAGTAAAGAAGGGAAAGGCAGTGCCTTCAGTATCGGCACCAGTTACCACAGCAAGTCCCAAAGTGACCAAGCAGTCACCAGCAAAGAAGAAACCAAAAGCTGCACCTGCCAAAGTCTTTGAGAGAAAGCGGAAGACAAAAGACACCACACCAAACTCAGAGGACACTACGTCTGAAGAACAAGCTAAGAAGACTAGGCAAATGAGGAAAAAGACAAAGAATGAACCGGCAACATCTGCACCGGTAAATATTGATATTTCCTCCTAGAAACCTTTGACACATTGTCAAAGAACTATTAAGAATATTAGAAGAAAATTATTTGGTGATTTGAAAGAGTGCTTTGATGATTTTAATGATGATGAAAAGAAGGAAGTTGAACAGGAAGTCATCAATTATTTATGTATTAATGACTGGTGGCCATCAGAAATTAAATCTGAGACACCTGATTATTTGTATAATCTTTAGATAACAAGTGGTGCATTGGCATAAAGAAGGAACAGGTAATAAGAGAGGAATTATTTGCACAATACTTTCCCGATGTGCCTAAAACTGAACTTTATGGACTAGTGGAAAGATATAAGGGCCTCTTCTTCATGAGAAGGAGACTCTTGTTGCTTGAAGGAAAAGTTCCTGAAGTGGTAAAAGATACCCACTCTCATGCCCAAGCCACTTTAAGATTGCATCAAGTCACTGAAGCCAATAGGAAAGCTGAGCAAGAACTAGCAACCAATAAACCGGATGAGGTATATGACAGTGAAGGAGAACAGGTCACTGATCAAATGGACCTTATTGATGTTGATGCCTTGAATGGTGAAAATGTCACTCCAGGTACACCATTAGAAGTGGCGAGACAAGAAAAATAGGAAAAAGAAAAGGCTGCCAAGGAGTAAGCGGTGAAAGAGAAGAAGCAACAGGAAGAAGACGAAAAGAGAAAAGAGAAAGAAAAGAAAAAAGAGGAGGAGAAGAGGAAAATAGAAGAGGAAAAGAAAAGAAAAGAAGAGGAGAAGAAGAAACAAGAGGAAGAGAAGAAGAAGAAGGAAGAAGAAAAGAAAGAAGAAGAGAAACGATAGGAAGAGGAGAAGAGAAAGGCAGAAGAGAAGAAAAAGCAGGAAGAGGAGAAGAGGAAGAAGGATGAAGAAGAAAAGGAGTGGAAAGAAGAAGAGAAGAAGAAGGAAGAAGAGAAAAGAAAGCAAGAAGCAGAGGAGAAAAAGAAGGAAGAAGAAGATAAGTTAAGAGCCAAAGAGAAGGAGGAAGCGGCACAGAGCACACAGGTGGAGACCCCAAAGGCAACTAGTAGTCAAGCTAAATCAGCTAACATTACCAATCCCATTGACCTCCAATCTGCTAACGAATCAGAGCTGCTACAAAGCATTAAGCTTGCTCAAGAACACCTTGAGGTGATAAGGAGGAAGAAGGAGCAAGATGTGATTCAAGATGCAGTGGACACTCTTACCGATTTGATACCCAGTACCAACCTCCCCAGTACTGATTCCTCTTTGGCCCAACTACAACTCTTACACACAGTTGTGGAGGACTAGGTACAAAGCCTGGAAGAGGTTGCCGAAGCACATGCAAAGAAGGAGCATCAAAAGGCTTTGAACACTACCTTGGTGAAAAAGTTACATGAGCTCCGGTCCGATCTACAGAAGGCACAAAAGGACATCAGAGATGCAATGGATGAGGGGAAATTGCTACTCAGTAAGATATGTCTACCCCATCTATTCTGTGATGATGTGCTTGCCCAAACAGACAAACTACAAACTGATTTGTAGACATTCATAAGCACCTTCAAGACCCCATATGATTCCTTTACCACTTATGGGCAAACCGTTCACCAATTTCAACTTCAGGCTACAAGAATTGATTTGGAGATTAGCAACCGGACCAAGGATTTGCAAGAACTACAACTAGTTCTACTACCAAGACTGCAAATACTTCAGAAGTGCTATCTTAATCTGGATGCCTTGACGGTTACTCAAGAGATGAGTACCTTGGACTCCATGGAGGAATAGGTATCCCAGATGTAAACAGAGAGTGAGGTTGCTACCTCATTGCTTGAGTCATGGTCCTTATCCATGAAGCAATTTATGCAAGACTTTAAATCTGTTTTTGACAAGTTTCACTCTTTATTGTCATAAACATTTATTCAGCTAATAGAAACAGGGGTTATTCAGCTGTATTTTGTCATTGTTGGCAAAGGGGGAGAAGTATTCTGGTATTTAAAATTTTGATGCATGCTATGTATGCTCATGTTTATCTCTGTAAGAAAGTAGTATACATTTTCTTTTCTCCAAAGGGATAGTGTATATGCTTAGGGGGAGTATTTTTTATTATGGCATATTTTTTATTGTAAAAACACTTAGACATCAAAAATTTTCCTAAGTGTTGCCATCAATGCCAAAGGGGGAGATTGTTGGTATTTTTTATGATTATGTTGTGATTGTCATTGATGGACACACACTTTCTATGAGATCACTTTTTGTATGTATGAGTTATGCTCAACTAGTATTATGTTATAGTCTTTAGACTATTGGTGTCTTGCAGAAAGTGTTTACCAATCTCAAGCTACATGAGGACCTCAAGCAGTTCGAGGACCTCAAGTGGAACGGAGCAAAGGAACTAGAAGCAGCAGTTATCATTTTCCCAGTCTTCATTTCTATCAACCGATAATTTGCTAAACCGGTATTACTCTGAGTTACCAACCGGTAATCTGTTTAATAGTCAAACCGATATTACTCTAAGTTACCAACCAGTAATCAATAAAATTGTATAAACCGGTATATCTTTGTGATGAGTTACCATCCACCGACACTTTGACAGTGATTTTGTGTCGTGTTACCAAATATGTCTAGATACAATGAACCTAGGAACTTGCAATGTAATCCTATTGGACCGACATGAAATCATATTCCTTTTAAGGACATCATGTCTAGGATTTTAATATATGTGTAGTTGTTAGGGTTTGTGGTGGTTGATGAGTTCTTGTATGTGTGATCTTAACAAAAAAGATCAAGTCTGTGTGTTGTAACAGAGTGTGAATTTACTGAAGACTGAAGTAATGGTGAAATACATTAGCAATGAGCTATCATGGATCTAACCAAGAAGACTGTGCTATTTACTAGATCATTCACTTGTTGATTACTCACATCTTTGACAAGTTAGAAACCCTTAACCGGGTAGGCCCAGAAAAGCCTTTGTAAATCCTCTAACAAGGTGATTTACATCTATGGATCTAAAATCCTCTCACAAGGTAGTCTTTAATTGGACTTATCTCCTAACAGAGATTGAGATTCCTAACAGGATCTATTCTGGTAAAGAAAATTGTATGACCTTAACCGGCTTGGTTACTATTCTGCAGATAGTTACTTGTGAGTTTCATCTCACCGTGGTTTTTCCCATTGGGGTTTCCATGTCAAAATCTCTTGTGTTATGGTAATTGTGCTTCTGTGGGTGAATTCCTTACTTGTTGTTTGGTTTACATTTGTGTTAATCGGTTTGTTAATTAAACTATTATACCAGTTTATAGCTAGACTGATAAAGTGTTTGAGTTCAGTAATTTTTGGTATACTAATTCAACCCACCCCCCTCTTAGTATTCTTCATGATAGGGATAAAGAGATCAAAGACAAGCTCAAACTTCAAGTGGAGCAACTTGCTTTTGTGTTGTTTAGAATTGTTCAGTCCTCACAAGTGATTAAACCAATTGGTTCTTCTATTGATGAAGTAGTTGTGAAAAACGTAGAATGAATTATGATTAATGGGAGAGTTGTTGTTTCATGGGCAAACAAGATGCTATCAAAAGGAACACACCTTTTGATTTCTTCAATTAAGTTGTTGAATAGCATATATAGTGTGAGATATTAATTAGATCAAACACTTGATCTCTTGTCACATGAATTATAGATATAGGAAAACAACCTTGATGCTTGGCTCAAGCTTAAGTATTTTTCACTAGATGTTCTTGTTGATAGTGAAGTCATTTCCACCCATCAAATGCACATTAAGCAGTGAGAAGCCTTGGAATACATGACAGATGCTCCCGAATGGTTGATCAAGGATCTTCAAAAACCATAGAAAGAATGCAATGATAAAATAATTGATGTAATCAATACAATTTTTGAGTTTCCATGCAAGTTATTGGATGAGGACCAAAATCTCCTGTCCGTTGACTCCATTATTCAAGAATTCAACCTACTGGTTAGTACAGAAATGGACAAAGAAGAATTTACAGTTTCTTCTATTGAAAAACTAGTAGACCCTCAGTTTACCTTGGAAATTTTAAGATTGTTGGCATTTGGCATAACTGATGCAGAATGAGATGATTCAGTTAAAGATGGATGACTGAATCGGTAGAGGATAAAAGACTGAGATTTTGTGATTAAATGACTTGATCAGTTATTTGTGTTGACATTGATGGCAACTGATGTCAAATGATGATTATTGATGTTTCTGATGTTTTGTTTTGTCATCTAAGTGATTTGGTTTACCGAAAGATAGGGTTTACTAGCTGTAGCTAGGAAATCGGAAATCATCAAAGCAAATATAAACATTAGTCATAGATCAATCACAAAAGCTCAAATGCAATGATCAATCCTAATTACATCCAATAGAGACATGAAAGCAAAACATTCAAGATTAAAAACTAAACAAACCAAATGCAAATCTGAATGTCTCCTTCATGTGGCTCCATTGTCCTTCTTTCTCCTTCAAATAGCTTTGTTGTGGATCTCACCTACAAGTGCATACACATGAGATGAAAGCAAGTAGACAAAATTGTAGTGCAAGAATACACGAAGCGTGATTGATTCGACAAAGTGATTCGAAAAAGTGATTAGATGGGATTGAAAAAAATCATCCAATTTATAGACAAATTGGAGAGATGACAAGATTACCATGAAGAGATTCAAATGGAAATTGCAAATCAATATGACAAATTATGACAAATTTGCACTTTCTATGCGAAATTGATTGATTGATAATTATGACAAATTTATGACAAAATTGACAAGGTTGCCATGCAAAATTGATTGATTGACAAATTATGACAAATTTGCTATGTCATTCCCATGAAATTAGGAGAAAAATAGGAGAGAATTGAAAATTAAATGAAATAGAAATTAGGAAATTAGGAATTAGAAATTGATGAAAATTAGGAAATTAGGAATTAAGTGAATTAATTAACAATTTTTCATTTATTAATTAATTCACAAAAAAAGGAAGAATTAATTAGCTAATTAAATAAACATTTAATTGTGACAAGAAGACTTAGGATAAATAAATAATTTATTAATCCTAGAGGGAGAAATGACAAACAAGGTTAAATGAATAAATCATGAAACCCTAGAAGATGAATTAGAAAATGCAAAGATGACAATTAGGTCTTCATTGAAGGATAATTGATATCAATTCGATTTGATCATGATTCTGATTAACAAAAGACCAATGCTGACAAACGATTTGATTGATAAATGCACCAATTGACGAGGGACAATGACTAATTGATCCAAATTGAGAAAGATGATGATCGATGACAAATCGATCGCAAAATGACAAAATAGATCACAAGACGACAAGATTGATGACAAATTGATCAAAAGACAAGAATCGATGACAAATCGATCGCAAGATAATAAGATTGAAAATGACAAATCAATCGCATGATGACAGGATTGATAAGAGGAAAAAACCCTAATTAGGATTGATGATGTCCAAAATGATGACAAATGAATACGCACATAGATGTGACAGGATAAGATTGACCAAAATCATGACAAATATTGTTATCGACAAGACCAAATTTGAAAGCGAGAAAAATGAGGAATGCAGAAGAAGGACTCGATGCTCGCAAATGATAAAGACCAAGTGCGTCACATAGGAGAAATGTTAATGTGACGCAAAAACTCTAAAATGAGACAATGTGCCAATGTTAAAGTATGACTCCGCAAGCGTTGACCATTTTTAGGTGTCTACATTTTGCCCCTCTTTGAGACAATGCGATTTTAAGCGTTGTTTCAAAGAACAATAATGAAAATGCCCCAGACGCTGACAATGACATATGCATGCCCCCTCGAGGAATTGGTCGGAAACATGCAGAAAAGAGGCCAATTGGTCGATAAAAATGATAGGATCAAATGGACTGACAATCAAAGATTAGATGCACAAAGGACAAACAAAAGAAGACACAAAAGACCACGACCAACATAAGATGGATAGGGTGCATGTCCATCTATGCACTGACAAAGATCTATAAATGAGGCAAAGAGAGTGAAATTTTCTCATTTACACTAGCCAAAGAGGAGAATTTGTTGCTCTGGAAAAGGACACTTGCACATTCAGATGACCGGACAACGCGAGAGCAGTGGTATGTATCTCAAAAACCCATGTTTTCAATTTTATGAATTTGACTTGCTTGCGGGACATTGCGGGGCCCATAGAAAATGCAGAAAGTGACTCCTGCACTTGTGTAGGGTGAATTATGCGCTTGTGTAATGTCTTCTGCACTTGTGTAAGGGGACATGGGCATAGGACTCATCACACAGGCACAATTGTGCAGTGTAAACCCTAATTTGGTCAAAAAACATCGTGCAAATGATCTGAAAAGGGGGGATAAGAAGAGGATAGGTCAAAATAGATGAAAAACACCCTAATGTGGACATGAAATGAGGAAATGCAACCCGTAGGAGCAAACCCTAAAATTGACAAAATATGCCCCAATTGTGATGCAGAGTCGACAGTATCCATTGATCACACGGGAGAACCGACCAAACTGCTTCATGTTATGACATAGACTCAGGAGCGCGGACATAGATACATTAGCAAGACTTGGGATATACTATATCACATTCATGCCCAAGATTAGGGCAAACACAGGATTGCTTACCGCATTGGCAGAGCGATGGCATTCGGAGACCTCCTCTTTCCATCTGGCAACTGGAGAGGCGACTGTGACACTGGAGGATGTATGGCGTATCCTCCGCATTCTGATTCATGGAGAGATGGTAGAGTATGACCCAGTGACAGGGAGAGATGCTTTGTGCCAATTATTTGAGTGCGACCCAGAGGATCTGGATATCGTAGAGAGGGAGATCGACTGGGAGACCATGGCATCAGAGTATGATCGGCGATATGTGGTGATAGCAGTGGTTATAGCATGCCTACTAGCAGGGGACAGACGAGGACATGGATTCCCTATTGGATGGGGAAGAGTGCTAGAGCAGATGGTGATAGAGGGGACGGTGTATGCATGGGGACCATGTGTACTGGCTATGCTATATTTTCAGCTGCATCAGATAGCATATCAGGGAGTGCAGACTTTGAGCTGTGGGGTCACATTGTTACAGGTATGGGCATTTGAGCACATAGCCATATGTCGACCGATTATAGAGAGACAGGTTTTACCACATCAACCATATGTGTATTTCTATGGGGGAGCACTGAGACAGGGTCCATTTGGATACATACTGTATTGGCGACACGAGCTCGACAGACTAAGAGAGTTCACATGGAGGCCATATCGTGATTGCCCTGAATGGTCAGATGATAGTGATGAGCTACCGTATTGTAGATAGGAGAGGTACCTGATTGGGTGACCAGTGAATCGCCAGAGAGTGATTGAGATGTACCTGCTAGAGAGAGTCAGACGACAGTTTGGAGAGAGACAGGATGTACCTAGGAGGACTGCACACTTTGCCCGATCTCACAGAGAGACGAGTCAGTGGGGGAGTATGATTCAGCCACACATAGCATATGCTGACTTCACACAGCTACAGTAGAGACAATGGGATTGGAGATCAGATGTGGAGACCATCGGGATGACAGAGGAGTATGAGAGATGGTTTGCACGATGACGGCCAGTGCCATTGACAGATCCTGATATTCCAGTACCTAGGAGAGAGGAGGACTTCCCACTCGCAAGAGAGGAGGATGGAGATGATGAGGATGAGGAGGATGAGGGTAGGGATGAGGATGAGGGGGACAACGAGGACAGAGATGATGAGGGGGATGATGATTATGAGCCAGGTGCAGCCAATCAGGAGTCATTGCAGGATATACCCATAGAGCCGGAGATAGCTAGCATAGAGGAGATGGAGATGTGCAGGGCTACCATAGCAAGTCAGCGTGATCACATTGCGACTTTAGAGAGATAGAATGCCATCTTGAGGATAGAGCAAGATCAATTCAGAGCGGAGGTAGCCAGACTCACAGCGGCTTGAGATACAGTAGTAGCTCAGGCACAGGGAGAAGAACAGAGAGTTACGGAGTATATTGGGTCGATTAGGGATGCCAGTGCACGAGAGATGGCACAGATGTTGGTAGAGACCGGAGAGGAGATACGCCATTGGAGGACATTATATGAGAGTGCAGTCCCACCAGAGTAGAGAGCAGCTTCATATCGGGCACGATCGAGGACAGAGAGCAGGGCACGCTCTCGGAGGTCATTGAGCAACATGGGGATGAGTGGACCTATGAGACCACCACAGCCAGGACCAGGAGGGACAGAGGGAGCACCTAGTGATAGAGGCATGTGCTCCTTATGACGGACAGTGGACATTATGTAATTTGACATTTTGTAGTTAGCCTGGGGGCCATACTTAGGACAGACAGTCCAATTTTGTACTCCGATATTATTGTGACATATGATATGATATGCATCGATATGATGGGATGCAATGTGTGATGACTGATAGTTATTTTCCATGGATGGATGACTTATGCACTATTTATGTACCATTGTGGAACATGTATGGACGTATTTTTTATGTGTTTTTGATGCATTGATAATATGAAATGGATAAAATGCTTGATGTGAGGCTTGATATAATGCAAATGTACTAACCGAATGGATGCAGGATGCAGCATATATGTTTGGGGAAATTGGAGCACTAGACCGAACTGACTATTCGAATGGACGGAAGAAATGCTAGTAAGAAGAAATGAAACAGAGGACAGTTAGAGACAAAGAAAAACTTGCTTTCAGTAATGCACTTTGTAGGTGAGAACCTTTATTTTAATGTAGCAAAATGGATGCATAGTATCATGCCATTGAAGGCCAGAGCTGAAATGCAACCCTTTTTGCAAAAGACAGACACATCACAGACAAACAGCAATCACAACAACAAAAAAGAAAGGGACCATGAACCATCCCGGTCACTCTAAATCACTCAGTGACATCATCGAGCAACATAGGAACATGATCGAAGCCAAAAATAAATCAGTAAAAAGATAAGATGCACAAATTCCACCAAATCAAACAAACATCTTGATCTTCATTGTCAAAAGTTGAAAGTGCTGATAGGACGATCATGCTATCTAGTTTCAGGACATGCGGTACCCCGTATAAGATAGGACACAGTCTAGTTTCTAGTATACCATACCCTGTATAAGACCCATGATAGTAGTGACAAGGACAAATGATAATGTTGATGCTGATGTTCGATTGATAAGACAATTTTGATCAGTTTGAATGTCTGGTTTGATGGAAAAAGTTCATCTGTGAATACGTGATCTCATTAAAGCACAATGTTTGATTGCGTGTCGTTGGAGGGATGCTCAGTGATCTGTCTTATGCACAAAAGGGATATTTATTTTGTTTTGTTTTGCTTTTCGAGTTTTTACAATTTTTTTGTGTTCATTTTTTCAAGACTGTATTTGATGTTTAGGAATTTTTTCAGGACATTGTTTGATTTTTAGAGATTTTTTCAAGACATTTTTCAATTTTTTAGAGATTTTTTCAGGACATTTTTCAATTTGAAAGTTCCAGTGATTGAGCATGACAAGGGGAACGTACCCAATGCACATTGGAAAGACATATAAAGCAACCAAGACCAAAACATATGCACAAGAAACAGAGCATGTAAGACAATGATGTTGACCAATCACAGGCCTGGAACAGAACATTGGGTCAAGACAAAGATAGACATGATAAACCGGCCGAGAGAAAGCATAGCTAGAGGTCATGACAGATGACAGAGCAATGATCTCGTTTACACATGGCGCCTGATTGCCAGGTTTTCACCATGGTACTTGCCCAAAGCGCCTGTTTTCCAGGTTTTCACTAGAGGGCGAATCATTTTTCTTTTTTGTGCTCTTTTTCACTTTTGCTTTTTTCACTTTTTTTTGTATTTTTTTTCTTTTTTGATTTTTTTGTATTTTTTCAGGATCATACTTGAAGAAGTGCTGATAGAAAATTACACCCAATACTTGCGAAGGTGCATGCTATTTACAGGATCAGACAAAGGTTCACCTTCTAGAGTGGCAAGCTGATATGCCCCTGAGCCATAGGCTGCAGTCACTATGAAAGGCCCAACCCAATTAGGTTCAAACTTGCCTTTGATGATGTCAGTAGACTGTGCATTCTTAGGGTTTTCCTTTAAAACCAGATCTCCCACTTTGAAGTGTCACCCTTTGACCTTCTTATTATAAGAGCGATGGAGATGGTTTTGATATGCTTGCAAATGTGTCAGGGCTATCTGACGTTTCTCATCTAACATCTCAAGCTGGTGCAACTAAGAGACTCTGTGCATCTCATCATCAATCAGATGTTGCAAGGAAACACGCAAGGAAGGAATCTCCACTTCCAAGGGTAAAATGGCTTCCACACCATACACCAAGGAATAAGGTGTTGCGCTAGTAGGTGTGCGGATAGAAGTGCGATAAGCCCATAGTGCTGGATTCAACTATACATGCCAATCTCGACCAATGTCATTGACAACCTTTTTCAGGATCTTGATAATGGTTTTATTTGATGCTTCGGCTTGACCATTACCCTATGGATAGTATGGACTGGAGAAACGGTGTTGGATATGAAACTTTTCATAGAGTTCCTTGACATCTTTATTCTTGAAGGGATGACCATTATCTGTGACTATGGAAAGGGGAACCCCATACTGGCATATGATATAATTCAATAGGAATTTTAAAATTTGCACACCAGTGATATAGGTCATGGGGATAGCCTCGATCTATTTTGTAAAATACTTTGTGGCTGTAATGATAAACTTGTGTCCATTTGCAGATGTTGGGTGAATCTTGCCAATAAGATCCAATCCCCATTGAGAAAAAGGCCACGGAGATATGACAGAATGAAGCTCTTGGGTTGGTGCATGAATGTAGTTTCCATGAATCTGGCATTTGTAGCACTTCTTAACAAAATCATGAACATCTTTTTCTAGAGTGGGCCAATAATACCCAGCACGAATCAACTTTTTGGCTAAGCTCAGACCATTAAAATGGCCCCCACATATACCATCGTGAACCTCATGTAAAGCTGTTTGTGCTTCATCAGAATCCAAACACCTGAGGAGGGTATGGTCAAAGGAACGATGGTAAAGGGTGTTGGTGATGATAACATATTTGGCTGTCTATCGGATGAAGGCTTGGCGTTGCTTAGCGGAAAGGTTAGGTGGTAAGGTTTGGGATTTCAAATATTGATATACATCTTTGTACCATGGGGAGTTGGGACCAACAAGAAGGCACATCACGTCTGCTGTCGGAATGTCAAAAGAAGGGACAAGCAACTATTCAACCAAAAATTCACATTTGTCCATATTGTGGGGCATATTCAACATGGAAGCAATCATAGCCATCGCATCTGCCAACTTGTTTTGCATTCTTGGGACTTGACTGAAATGGGTAGCCTTGAATTTTGTCTTGAAGAAATCTACCATATGCTTATAGGGAATAAGTTTTTCATCTTTTGTTTCATAGTCATCATTCACTTGTCAGATGACTAATTGAGAATCTCCATAGACTTGAAAATGTGTGATATTCTAGTGGACTGCTACTCGGAGTCCTGTGACCAGTGCTTCATACTCTGCAATGTTATTGGTACAATGAAAAGTTATTCTGTAGGACTTGGGAATAGCATCACCTTGAGGGGTGACAAACAAGATGCCTACTCTAGACCCGAACTTGGTATGGGATCCATCAAAGTATAACTTCCATTCATTAGAAGATGTGAGAGCAAAGACTGATTCATTTGGAAAATTGGTCAACATGGGATGATCATCATAAATAGGAGCCTCTGCAAGTTGATCTGCTATAACTTGTCCTTTTATCGCCTTTCGCTCCATATACTCAATATCAAATTCATTGAGGATCATAACCCACTTTGCTAGGCGACCCATCAAAGCTACTCTACTAAGCAAGTATTTTAGGGGATCAATTTTTGCAACCAGCAATGTTTGATGATTTAACATATAGTGTCAGAGTTTCTGTGTTGCAAATACCACTGCTAAGCATGCCCGTTCAATAGTTGAATAATTCAACTCATAGCCTACTAGTGTCTGGCTGATATAGTAAATAGCTCGCTCTTTGCCGTTCTCATCCGGTTGGGCCAAGAGAACTCCTAGTGTCATTTCAGTTGCAGAAATATACAATATAAATGGCTTTCCTTCTATAGGAGGCATTAGAATAGGCAGTGACAGCAAATAGTCTTTGAGAGCTTGAAAGGCTAATTGACATTGCTCAGTCCATTTAAAAGTGACACCTTTATGCAATAGATGCTGGAATGGATGACATTTGTCGACCAACTGAGCTATAAACCAACAGATTGACTAGAGCTTTCCTTGCAGACTGCATAGTTGATGGAGATTAGAAGGAGGAGGCATATCCATTATTGCTTTAACCTTGGCAGGGTCGACTTCAATGCCTCTGTGAGAAACAATGTACCCTAGTAATTTGCCAACTGTGACACCAAAGACACACTTCTTTGGATTGAGTCTAAGCTTGTAGGTCTCCATTCGGTCAAAGATTGGGCCCAGGATGGCTAATGACTATCTCTTGTGACAAATTTGCCTAATAAGTCATCAACATAGTCCTCCATCAAAGTATGCATGAAATCATGGAAAATTGTTGTCATCACTCTTTGATATGTTGCGCCTACATTTATAAGACTCAAGGGCATCACATTCCAACAGTAGGTACCCCAAGCACATGTGAATGCAGTCTTATGTTGGTCTTCAGAAGCAATGTGAATTTGATTATAGCCGAAGAAACCATCCATCAATGAGAGCATCTCATATCCAGCAGTCATGTCAACTATGATGTCGATATTTGGCAGTGGAAAATCATCTTTAGGGCATGCTTTATTGAGATCCCTAAAATCTGTACAGATTCTGATGCCCCCAGTTACTTTGCTAACTGGTACCAAATTTGAAATCCAGTCTGCATAATCGATGGGTCTGATAAAGCCCACATCCAGTAATTTTTTCAGTTCTACCTTGACCAAAAGAGCCACCTGGGGATGCATCTTTCTAAGTTTATGTTTGACAGGCTTGGCATCGGATTTTAATGGCAAGTGATGAAGGACTAATTCTGGATCGAGGCCAGGCATATCTACATAGGACCATGCAAAGCTAATCTTCTTCTCAAGAAAGAAATTGACAAAATCTATCTTTTCCTGTTTTGATAGAGAAGCAACAAAATGAATGACTTTAGGGTTGTCAGGTGTGCCCAAATTGATTTCTTCAGTCATTTCCACAAGAAATGTTGATTTATCCTGACTTGATAGGGGTATGTCCACTCTTCCACCTTTGGGCGCCTCAGAGAGGTTTTCACCCGCAGGTACGTCTTTTATTTTTACTTTTGTATGATCAGAGAGTGCCTTACGGTTTTCACTCAAAGACCTATCTTTTTGATTTTTTACTTTTTCTTTCCTTTTTTTATTTTGATGACTGGAAGATGGAGTTGACTCCCCAAAATATGCTGTGGAATCTAGGTCAATAGCAAATCCTGCCTTATGATCACCTTGTGGTATGCCTTCCCGTAGTCCAAGGAATTCTACAATTGCTTCGTCATTTTGAAAATAGTCCAATGTGAGTGGTTCTTGTTGGTCATGTTGGATAAGCTGGGGATAGATGAGGGGCATGTCATCATTGGTTTTAAGGAGAGAGAGGGCTCATATGGTAAAGATGTAAACATCTATGGTATCACTATCCGAACTGCTTGTATCTGATTTGGAGCTTGGGTCCCAGAATGATTCTATCCAAGCATTAGGACATGTTTTAGGAAGAGGATTTATTTCATGTTTGTCTTCCATAGGCAAATTATCAGGGTCAAGGAAAATATTGTCAAGGGCATAGGAGCTAGAAGAAAAGGAACTCCACTCCCATTCATTGGAATCAGTTTCGGGTCAGGTATCCTTAGGTGTTATTTCATCATCAGAGTCATGCCCTTTTCCACACATGGTCACTTTGGTAGATGAGGATCCAATTCGTAATGGTACAAAGCCTAACCCTAAAGTTGGAGGTCACATCTTGGGTATGATAAGTTCTAACCTTCCATTCTTGTTCAGGCCTAAGCCACTGCAGCCATCATATCCTTTCTTTTGTAGCATAGTAAATCCTTTGCCATACCTTTCAACTGGCAACCTAACAGGTGGGGTCTCAGTTGGATCCTTATAAAGCCAATCTATGACATCATCATCTAAAGTTTCTTTGTCAAGTTCACCCCATCTTGTAAATGTAGTGGGAGGTTGATATTGAATAACTACCTTAGGTTCCTTTTGCAACAAATGCGGTTTGCCATATGATTTTGGAGATATTGGTAAATTCCCGATGAGGAATGTTTGATCCATTGAATATTCTTCGCATCCTTGGTCCTGTATCTTCAATTTTCCTTTGACAGCATCTAATAATTCATTAGGATCCACATAACTATGTGATTTGGCCTCTCTATTGACTGGGACTTGCTGCTGAGGAGAATCCTTTAGGGCAGCACAAAATTGAAATGGATTAGGATCTCCTAGAATTGATATCTCAGTTCCATTGTAAGGATATTTTAAACATTGATGATAAGTGGATGGAACTGCTTTCATTGCGTGGATCCATGGATGGCCAAGAATCATATTGTAAGGGAGATCAAGGTCTAAGACCTGCAAGAGAGTGTTTTCCGTCACTGGACCGACTCTGATAGGCAAGGTAATTATCCCTTTAGATGGGCGCTCAGCATCATCATATGCTTTGATTGTTATTCTTCTAGAAGCATCAATGTCATTTTCTGTATAACCAAGGCCAATGACCACTCTCAGGGTACAAATATTAAGACCCGCTCTACCATCTATCAAGACTTGTCGGATTTTGCAATTATGGACAAAGACTTCAAGGTGTAAAGGATCATTATGAGGGAGCTTATCAGGTGAGATATCATTATCAGAAAATGCGACATTTTGGGAAACAGCTAGATGTCCAATTCGGGCTTGAAACTGGTCAACATCAATGTCTGTCGAGATAGTGGACTCAATTAAAGCTTTATCTAGGACTGCACAGTGCATGGGGGACATTTTCAACAACTCAAGGATTGATATTTGTGCAGGTGTCTTTCCTAGATGATCCAAGAGATTATACTGACTTGCAGGAGTTGGTTTGGGAGGAGTTGCAGGAGCTCCTTTTAGGACTATTTTGGATCGCTGAGTGGTGATTGCGCAAGAAGGATCTTGTCCCTTTATTCTTAGGGTGGAAACATACTCATCTGATGCGCAAAAACAATTGATGACATTATTATAACCAGTATTTGCATAATTTGTTGTTTGGGTAGAGTTTGAAGAAGATGCTTTTCCCTTGTCATGATCAAGCAAAGGAGTTTTGAAAATTGTATGATTAGTGTTAGAGGTCACGTTGGGTGGATCTACCTCAATTACTCCTTGCTCTAACAAGTCTTGAATCATATGTTTCAATTGAAAACATGACGCGGTTTTATGTCCTTTTGACCGATGGTACTCACAGTATGCATTATCATTCCACCAATGCGGTTTTACCACTAGTTCTGCCTTGATATCTGGTAGCTTAATAAATTTTGCTTGTATTAATTGTTTCATTACTGACTCAATAGGCTCTCCCAATGGTGTAAACTATCGAGGAGGCCCATCCCTTGATCAAAAAGGTTTGCGTTGCTAGTTTTGTTGCTGACCTTGTTGTTGATTATATTGTTGAAGATGTTGTTGGTATTGCGGCTATTGAGTAACGTTGCTCGTTGGTGTTTGATTTTGTTCCATAGTTGACATATTAGGAACACTCAATTTCTTGATTGTGAATGAGGGTTGATTTGCATTCACCGCTCTTGCATCAACAACTCCATCATTAGTGACATTCTTGTTCTTATACCAAAATCTATTTCTGTCCCCTGAATTGTTCGTGTTGTCACTATCTTTGTTAAGCTTAATGATTCCCTTGGCTACAAGAGCAGTTTCAATGTTCATCCCTTTCTTAATGAGTTTCTCTATAGTACTGGGACTTTTCAATTTTAGTTCGTACATCATTTCTAGGATCAAATTTTGGATAAACAGATTCACTTGTTGTTCTTCAGGTATATCTAGGGAAGAACGACTATACAAGCTTCACCATCATTGCAAGAAAGTCACTAACGGCTCGCCTTGCTTTTGCTTGGTGCTGCATAAATTTGACATGGTCACGTCACTGTCGATGTTGAATGCGAAGTGAGATATAAACTTTTGAGCCAATTCAGACCAAGTCTTTATATTTCCTGGGAGATGCGAATACCAATCCATGGCTTGTCCAGTGAGGCTTTGTGCAAATAAGTGCATTAAATATGTTTCCTCATAACTCACTTCAGTACATGCCATGAAAAATGCTCGAATGTGATCTTTTGGATTGCCATTCCCTTTATATTTCTCAAAATTAGGTGCCTCAAAATGTTTAGGGAATGGAGGCATGTATAAGCTCTTGTCAAATGGATTAGGACATAAATCCTGATCTGTATACAACTTCTTTGTTCCTTTAGTTTCTAATGCGTCAACTTGTCGTTGCAACTTCTCCAGCTATTGCACAATTGTATCAGATTTTGGAGGTCCATCATTAATCCCGGTGGGTACTCTTTGTCGATACATCGTGTTTCCGATCGGTTGTTGATGCTCTGAAATGGCCGTTTTTGGTGTCTTTGGCATATAATGTTCTTGGTACATTTCTTGTTGTTGTGGTTGTGCCATGCCTTGATATTGACCTTGTTGCTATGCTTCTTGTAGCCTAGGTTGATATTGCAATTGAGGGTGTTGTTGATATTGCACAGGCACCAATTGCGATTGTGAAGTATGATAGCTTGTTTTCCTTGGCATATATTGAGGCACATGTTGTTGTTGATGCTGACGAATTGGAAGTTGCTGACTTTGTGCCAATTGTTGTCGCGGTGTATATCCCATCATTTGTAAAAACTTTGTTTGGGTGGTTTTTGTTGTTTCTCCTTAAGATGGGGTATGGCACTTGCATTAACTTGCTGTGTTGTTTGTCCAATCCATTGTGATGATTGCAAGTTTGCATTAACTTGTAATGGGGCAGAAGGCGCTGCAATTTGTTGTCGAATGCGATATTGTTGTTGTTGTACATTGCTTGTTTGCACATTCAATTGTACCTTTTGTGTATTACTCAATTGTTGCAACAATTGTTGTTGGTGCAAACCACTATCCGTAGCTCTTTGTGTTGCCATTATCGAAGGATTTGTCGCAATAGTGTTTGGCAAATATATTGAGCTTAACGGGACATAAGAACTTTGTTGCATCATGGAATTGTTTTGGACATTGGTGATATCAGGCATTCCAGTCATGAAGCTTTCTTGCATCTTAGATTTGGATCCAATTTTATGCATGTAAGGAACCACTTCTTGTTGAGGGATAGTTGTCAATATTTGTGTGGTCTTCATTTGATCTTGTGTTACAGGTGTTGTATTGAATAATGGATTATTTATTGTCTCAAATGGTGACTTTTGAGGAATAGTCACTGTCAATGCCTTTGAATCACGTTTACTCATCAAGGTAGGTTGAGTTTCTTGTTGCATATTTTCTTCATTTGGATGCGGAGAGAAACTTAACAGCTCACCACCTTGTTGTTTTTGCACATTGATTTGCTCACTTGAGGAGGTCACATTACTCATCATGTTAAGACATTTTTGTGGGAACATCTTAAAGCCCTTGTTCAAGAATTTATCCATCTTTTTTGTCAACTTTGGATCTTGAAGGAACACGTCAACATCATCAGAAGCATCAGAATCTGTTGAAGAATCTGGTTGGACATTTGGATTCATTTCTTGTTGAATGCCTTGATCTGAACCAAATCCTTGTGAAAGAGTTTGTTCCTCATGTAATGTTTGAATTTCATGTTGCAGGTTTGGTTGATTCCAATCGAAAGGTGCATTTCCTCTTGGTGTTCGTGGAACACTCCCATGTCCTAGTTTCATAGGTACAAACACTGGTTCATATAATGGAGGTGGTCCAAGTTGAACCATTCCATATGGTGGTAGTGATGTGTTTGATAAACCTTCAATTTGTACTATTTGACTAGTTTGAAATTGTGAATTTGATATGTTGTCAATGGGTTGATACATTGGTTCACCCATCTTTTTAGATTTTGATCTTGTTTCAACAGGCATGTCACTTATGCAAATGCAATATTTTTGGAAATTTTCAAAGAAAATATATGATATGCAACTAAATGCAAACTAAATAAATGAGAATGCAATCTATGGCAAGAATGCAACCTATGTTTTTGGTTGTTTTTCAAGATTTTGACAAACTTTTTGGAATACAAATCTAAAAGAGACCCTTAGGAAATTGAAATGATGTCTAGACCTCAAAGGACAAAAGGACCAAGTGACAAAAGGATAAATGATAATGTCTCCCCTATATGCTTGGATACTAAGCTAGGTTTGACCAAATGACAATAATGACATAAAGAGAAAAGGTTTGATAAGGTCTAGACTTCTTAACAATGACTTAGGGTTTATCAAAGATTTGGATTACTCAAGTATGACAAAACCTAGTTTTGGCACTATATGCAAAGGGACAATTACTATGCAAATAACCCTAATATGATATGATAATGACCTAAACTTAATGAAGAGACCTAGGGTATGCAAATATGAATGTATGAAAATGGTATTACTCTAATGCAAGAGGACACATGCAAAAGGATGACCCTTATTGATATGCAAAGGAGTATGACCTAGATGAAACCTAACCTTGGTACTTGACAATGACTTTGCAAAATGCAAACCTAGGATGAACCTAAATCTAAGTGACATGAATGTTGAGACAAGATTTTGAAAAATATTTGACAACCATGTTTGAAGATGTTTTGAACTTTGTTGAATGAAATACTCTTGTGTTTAACCTTGTTTTGAATCAATTTGCCTTGTTTTTGAAATGAGATATAATTCAACTTTTGACAAACAAAGAAGACAAGATATTTCAACTTAGACTCAAGACAATCATGCTCATTCACACATTTCCTATGGATGGCAAGGATAGTAGGTACTTGAGAGGTAGACTCGTTATAAGATTCAAGGAGAATACATAGATGCTTGACCCCACGGGCTCCCCTCCACGACACTCACTTCTTAGGGCAGCCAAGCATCAGTCCCCATGGAAATCTCCCCATGGTGAACTTAGTATCTCTTCCAAGTATCCGAACTTGTCCTTCTCAAGCAACTAGAAGGACTTTTGGCCTCTAAATACAAGGTGTTTAGTCAGGATTTCTATTAAGTGTTACTCCTTGGCATCACGCAAGCATGATTGAGACATTAATCCCACCAAGATACCAACAAAATGTAGTCGCGCAAGCATGATTTAGACCATGAGGTCCTACTTAGATGTTGATATGAGAAAGAGTTCAAGGGTCATCACTTCCCAAGTAACTGCAATTCCCACATAACTCTTCCTTCAAAGCTTTCGCCCATCAGGTATTTGTTTATAGTGAGTTAGAATGCCAAGGTATTCTAGCCATACTCACTTTGGGTCATTCCCTTCTCATGATTATCACTTGCTTGCAAAAGCAAATGGTCGGGAAGGCAGGCCCCCTAAAGGTGACACACAATCAAAAACATGAGCATGGTATCGAGGATCTAGATTTCTGATCACCCTAAGAAGGATGAGAGCATACTCTCCTACTCCAATGTCAAACTCAACAATCAAAGCAAACATATATTCATTCCATCCTATTTAGAAATCATACTAGGTGCCTAAACATTAATTACAAACACAAAGTTTAGTTGTAGTCCAAGGCAACCTGCAAAACCCAGGTCAAAAGTTTGATATGTTTAGTCTTTGACTATCGAACCTACATAAAACATGTTAGTAGTTTCATTTGTTGTCTTTGTCATGTGTATGCCAAGGTTCTGCACAGAGAATCAGTATCAAAAAACCAAAAAGCAGAAACAGCATGCAAAATAGAACAATTTGCAAGTAGAAACACACTGCCTTTTACCTCTGTTTCTATCCCTACATAGGCGAAGAATGTCTGACACAGGCACAGAATGCTTGACACAGGCGCAAATTGTCCTTGACACAGGCACAAAATGCTTGACACAGGTGCAGAATGCTTGACACAGGTGCAGAAAATCCCAAAAAACCCTGCATTACCCTGTTTCTTCAGTTTTTGACCTGCAAATCAACTCAAAAGCACTCAAAAGCATGGTTAGGGGGTTAGTTCACGTCGGGTTCACCAATTAATGTAGCTAGGAAATCAGAAATCATCAAAGAAAATATAAACATTAGTCATAGCTCAATCACAAAAGCTCAAATGCAATGATCAATCCTAATTACATCCAATAGAGACATGAAAGCAAAACATTCAAGATTAAAAACTAAACAAACCAAATGCAAATCTGAATGTCTCCTTCATGTGGTTCCATTGTCCTTCTTTCTCCTTCAAATAGCTTTTTTGTGGATCTCACCTACAAGTGCATACACATGAGATGAAAGCAAGTAGACAAAATTGTAGCGCAAGAATACTCGAAGCGTGATTGATTCGACAAAGTGATTCGAAAAAGTGATTAGATGGGATTGAAGAAAATCATCCAATTTATAGACAAATTGGAGAGATGACAAGATTAGCATGAAGAGATTCAAATGGAAATTGCAAATCAATATGACAAATTATGACAAATTTGCACTTTCTATGCAAAAATGATTGATTGATAATTATGACAAATTTGCTATGTCATTCCCATGAAATTAGGAGAAAAATAGGAGAGAATTGAAAATTAAATGAAATAGAAATTAGGAAATTAGGAATTAGAAATTGATGAAAATTAGGAAATCAGGAATTAAGTGAATTAATTAACAATTTTTCATTTATTAATTAATTCACAAAAAAAGGAAGAATTAATTAGCCAATTAAATAAACATTTAATTGTGACAAGAAGACTTAGGATAAATAAATAATTTATTAATCCTAGAGGGAGAAATGACAAACAAGGTTAAATGAATAAATCATGAAACCCTAGAAGATGAATTAGAAAATGCAAAGACGACAATTAGGTCTTGATTGAAGGATAATTGATATCGATTCGATTTGATCATGATTCTGATTAACAAAAGACCAATGCTGACAAACGATTTGATTGATAAATGCACCAATTGACGAGGGACAATGACTAATTGATCCAAATTGAGAAAGATGACGATCGATGACAAATCAATCGCAAAATGACAAAATTGACAAGAAGACAAGGATCGATGACAAAATAGATCACAAGATGACAAGATTGATGACAAATTGATCAAAAGACAAGAATCGATGACAAATCGATCGCAAGATAATAAGATTGAAAACGACAACGATCGATGACAAATCAATCGCATGATGACAAGATTGATAAGAGGACAAAACCCTAATTAGGATTGACTATGTCCAAAATGATGACAAATGAATACACATATAGATGCGACAGGATAAGATTGACCAAAATCGTGACAAATATTGTTATCGACAAGACCAAATTCGAAAGCGACAAAAATGAGGAATGCAAAAGAAGGACTCGATGCTCACAAATGATAAAGACCAAGTGCATGACATAGGAGAAATGTTAATGCGATGCAAAAACTCTAAAATTAGACAATGCACCAATGTTAAAGTATGACTCCGCAAGCGTTGACCATTTTTAGGTGTCTACACTGGCAAAGAACAAAAGATTGTGAATTAGGAATTTAACTGGTAAAGCAGAGTTGTTTTGGTTGAATTGGATGATCAGCGATTATTGATGTGTTGTGGTTTGGAATGTGAGCTTGTATCATGGAAAGGAATATCTGACCGTAACTAGAACTTGTGATGACTACTAGAAGGCTTGTTTCAAATTTCTGATGAAGTTTTGCTAGGGTTTTGGTAGGGTTTAAGGACCAGTGTAGAAATCATCAAACCGGTAATAATTTTTGTTATGCCAGTGATTGATGGTGAGTCTACATAAAGGTGGTAACATGACACAACCCACATGAAATGTTTGATTGCTATTTTGCTGTGATTCTTGAGGAAGAATTTCTTGGGAAACAGGGAAATGCTTAGTGGAGTGTTTTGAGGTGTTTCAACTTTGGTACAAATCGGATTTTTGTGATGGGTTTCGATCAACCAATGGTTGATATTGCATCGTAATTTGATGTAATGATCTTTATATTGATCTGAGATGATCTCTTATGATTTGTATTGTAATTTCATGATGTAATTAGGGTTTAGTGGCCGACCTAGTTGATATGACTATTTAGGATGACACAGTTGATGTTTATTGTGTCGATGCTCTTAAGAGTATGTATTGAGCCGTCCAAGAGTAGTGTGAGATCTTCTTGAGAGTTGTAGAGTGTTGAGAATAAATGGATCTAATCTAGCAAGCTGAGAAGTGCAAGTAACAAATCACTTTTTCACTGTTGTTCCCTAACAGTTGCAGCAGGTTAAATCCCTTAACTGGGCAAGTCCTAACATGCCTTAAACATTTAAGTCCCATAATAGGGCAGATCTCAAAAAGAGCAGTAAATCCTCTCACGAGGTTGATCCTAATGGATCATCAAGCTCCTAACTGGGCTATTAGGCAAATCCCTTAACCGGGTGACTCCTAATAGGGTCTGCTCCTAACAGGGCATACTTCAAAAGAGTACAAATATTTGTGGTTTCCAACTCCCACCGTCATTTTTTCCCTATTTTGGTTTCCATGTCAAAAAAATTATGGTGTTCATGTGTGGAATGCTTTTCATGTGATTTTCTTGTTTATGTTACATTTCATGCACTATTTTTGTGTACACTGGTTATGATGTTTAATTAGAGGTTTATCAAAGGTTACCAGTACCAATAAAATTTGGTAGAGAAAGTGTTTGATTTGATAGATGAGGATAATGAGTTGGTAAATTATCAAATTTATATGACTACTTAAGTGGTGAAATAATTGATAGTTGTGGTAAATGATTTGATTAATGTGTTAGCAAATCTGATAAAGAGGTTGTTAGATCTGATAAAAGAAGTTGTTATATTTGATAAATGATTTCAAATATGATATAAGTTTGATTTTGGCTTAATCTTGTAAATTGGTGTTAATACTGATTCACCCCCCTCTCAGTATTACTCGGATCCTCATAGGACTAACAATTGGTATCAGAGCTTTGGTCCTCTATGTGCAGAAAGCCTAACTGCTTGAGGGAAAGATTCTAAGGAAGTCAAGATGATGATGAAAGAGGGTCCTAAGTTCAACAAGGATAACTACAAGATCTGAAAAAGACAGAATGAAGATCTACATCAAAGGTCTTGGTGTGCAATATTGGAAGCAAGTTGAAACAAAATATGTTGCTCCTACTACTACTCCATTGACACTGGATGAACTGAAAGAGCAGGAAGATAACAGGCAAGCCTTAGAAGCTATTGTTAGTACTTTATTTGATTCATAATATATTGATGTTCAAGGATTGGAAATTGTAGGTGAGGTTTGGGAAAAGTTAGATATAATCTATGGAGGAGATGAGCATGTTCAAAGAAGAAATCTTGAGAGGAAAGTTCAATGACATGAAAATTCTTGAAGGAGAAAATATTGCACAGTATGGTCAGAGAATCAAAGAAGTTGTTGGTGGCATAAAGAGTGTTGGAGGTAAAATGGATGATGATGCAATAGTACGTAAAATTCTTAGAACTCTTCAACCTGAGTATGCTATAAGAGTATCTGCAATCCAATAACTTAGATCTATTTCAAAGGATAAGGTAACTATTGATTCATTGATTGGTAAGCTTACAGCTTTTGAGTTAAATAGTTTTGACAATAGTGTGACAAAATATACTGAATCTACCTTTAAATCTTTTGTTACCAGTTCATATGCTAGAAAAGGAAAAGATATATGTCAAAATCATGAGTGCAGGTCAAGTCATGGAAGTAACCCGGGAAATGAAGACAATGAAGATCAAGTGATGGAACTTGAGGCACTGTTAGCAAAAATATTTCCAAGAGGCACCAGTAAGTATAAAGGAAAGCTACCTTTGAAGGGTTTCTCTTGTAGTAAAACTGGACATATTGCTACTAACTGCCCTAACACTGATAAGAAAGAGAAATATAGAAAATATAGAGGAAAGGGAAAAAATCAATGCTATGTTGCAGTAGATGAAGGTGTGACCGATGAAGAGTTTGAAGATGAAGATGACAATGAGGAAATTGTGTTTGTAGCCATGAAGGAGAACTGACAGAAGAAAAGGAACTAGTATCTCATATGGAGAATAGTGATGAATGAATTATAGATAGTGGATGCTCACACCACATGACCCGAGATAAAAGTAAGTTCATAACTCTTAATGAATTTGATGGTGGTCTTATTAGATTTGGAAATAACTCTCCCTGCATGGTGAAAGGTAAAGGTTCAATTTCTCTAAATGGGAAGAGTAATGGTGATGATGTGTTTTGGGTTGATGGTCTAAAGAATAATCTTTTAAGTGTTGGACAACTCAATGATAAAGGTTATTTGCTTGAATTTAAAAGTGGAGTCTGCAAATTCTTGGAGGTAATGGTGAAATGATTGCTACCGGGAAGCAAACTAGAGGTAACTTATTCCATTTGAATAGTAATGTTAATAATTGTCTGGTTGCAAGAATGGAAGACAGTTGGTTGAGGCATAAAAGATGTTGTCATGATAATTTTGATAATTTGGTTAAAGTAAGTAATTCAAGTGTTGTAAGAGGATTACCACAAATTGTCAAACTGGATAGTGTGATATGCAAAGATTGTCAAATTGGTAAGATGACCTCCATTTCTTTCAAGAGCAAGAATTGTACTTCTGAGAATATTTTAGATTTGGTACATACTGATCTTTGTGGCCCTATGAGAACAAAGTGTTATTACGGTGATAGGTATATCACAATTTTCATCGATGATGATAGTTCTGATCCTTAAAGATAAGTACAGATGCCAAGCTAATAATATGAGAGGGGGGGGTTAATCATACAAACTTAATCTTCCATAAAAACATTAGATTCAACCTCGGTAACATATACTTCAGTAATATAACCAAAACTGCTAAACATGCAAACTCAAAAGCATATAAACATCATAACACTCATAACACCAGATTTAACGTGGAAACCCAAATAGGGAAAAACCACTGTGGGATTTCGGACCCACTAAGAAATATACTCTTCTAGAGTATGCTCCGTTAAAAGCAAATCTTGTTAAAGATTACAAACACATTGCTAGATGTGACCCGGTTAAGGGATTTCCCTCAGATCTATTAGGATCTTCACCTTGTTAGAAGTGACCTTGTTAAAGGATTTCAAACACTCAATCAAAATGTCACCTTGCTAGAGGGTTTTACAAATAAGACTGTTAAGTCCACTCGGTTAAGAGATTTTCTATCACTTCTCAAAATAACAATAATAAAAATCTATCTGCAACTTCACATCTAAAATGCTAAAGCAGATTCTTATTTGCTCAATACAATATAGACATAGAAAAAATCTTGTCCATCTTCTGGGCTCTATACTCTGTTATTCAAAATAGGTCTTCAAGCTTCTATGCTCGGTAATCACTATGTAGCATCCATGTGCATACACTTTCCCGCATGCATTGTTTATCAATAGTTCCCTATTTATAAACGATTCACCAACCGCTTAATCTCCTTGATCACATTTCCCATGATCAATCATAGCCATCAGATCTTCAAACTTTGTCTAGGTTCAATGTATCCTTCGATCTGAAAATGTTTTACCCCACCTTGGAACTTGCATACATTTCTTGGAACTTGTGCTAGGGTATTGCGATTCAATCTAAGTTGTAGATCTTCCTATCGATTTTCCTTTGCCATAGATTCTTTAACAAACTTCATTCATGGCATACCAATCATTTAATCATAGCCAGCTCATCAGCTTCCTCCATTAAATAATGCATGTAATCATTTAATGTATTTAGTTATTACTCGGTTGCAACTCGGTAAATACTAAACTTCACTTGGTAGACATTCTACCTTCATTAACCGATAGCGATAACCTTAGGGTTTATCGACTAGGTTCTTTGCTCGGTAACATAGTAAAGTATTAACCTTTCAATCAATAACATATGTAGGATATCAAAACAATCTAATCATCATGATCTCATCATTGTCTAACTTAGTAATAGTTGCCCATTGAATAACTTATTTCTCCCCTTATCCATCATATTCTATCTGTGTCTTTTACCGACATCTTTATACTCATCAAATCATACTTCTCAAGATATGGCAACATCATACTGAATCAGAAAATCAATTTCTTGACATCAATGACAAGATAATAATATTAAGACAGTAAACATCCTTAATCAGTTTTATCCCTAATCATCAACAACCTTCTCAATATCCTTATTGAAATACCAACAATCTCTCCTTGTCTGTTATAATGCCAAATGCCAACAGATGACTATTCTAAAATGATGTGGGTGACATTTATGAAGGAGAAATCAAAAGCATTTAGTAAATTTAAATCATTTAAAGCTCTAGTTGAGAATGAAATCGTTAAGAACCTGAAGTGTTTAAGATCAGACCGGGGAGGTGAATTCACATCTGATGAATTTGTTAAGTATTGTGATGAACATGGTATCAAGAAATAGATGTCTACTCCGAGGACACCACAACAGAATGGCATAGAAAAATGGATGAACAGAACAATAATTGATGCTTCTAGAACCATGCTATTACAGGGCGATGTATCCAGAATATTTTGGAGAGAAGCAGTCAGTATTGTTGTATACACTTTAAATCATGTACTAGTGAAGAGAGGTAACAATAAGACACCCGATGAGCTATGGTATGGAAAAACTCCTTGTGTAAGTTATTTCAAATATTTTGGGAGTCAATGTTTTATTAAGAGAAATAACTACACTGAGAAATTCGATGCAAAATCTGATGAAGGAATTTTTCTTGGTTACTCTTCTAAGAGTAAGGCATATAGATGTTACAATAAGAGAACTAATAAAATTGTTGAAAGTGATAGTGTAAAAGTTGATGATCTATCCGATAAGTCTAAAGGTACAAGCAGAGCAGAACCTGAAAAGGATGATAATAAGGAAAGACTTGTGATCATTGAACCAGAGGCACAAAATAATGAAGAACCGACAAATGCAGAATTAGATGCTCAACCGATAAGCGATGACAATGAGGAAGAAAATGAAGAACCTGATACAGAAGATGCAGAATCGGCACATGTAATACCTAGATATGTCAAATTGAACCATTCAAAAGAGCAGATAAGTGGTGATAAGAATGCAGGTGTGCAAACCAGGAGAAATATCCGAGAGAACTCATGTTTGATTTCTACAATAGAACCCAAGACAGTTAAGGAAGCACTAAAGGATGATGATGGGTGAATGAAATGAATGAAGAATTAGATCAAATTGAGAAGAATCAGACATGGTAACTTATTCCTAGACCGAAGGATAAGAATGTAATTGGAACAAAATGGGTCTTTACGAATAAATTGGATGAAGAAGGAAAAATTGTAAGAAACAAGGTGAGGTAAGTCTGCAAAGGGTATGCTCAAGAAGAAGGTGAGGATTTTATGGTGAAACATTTGCACTGGTTGCTAGATTAGAAGGAGTGAGGATGTTGCTAGCATTTGCTGCATATAAGGGATTCAAATTTTATCAAATGGATGTCAAATCAACCTTTCTGAATGGAATTCTAGAAGAAGTATGCATTGAACAACCAGATGGATTTTCCTTGACTGATGATAAGAACATGGTGTGTAAATTGCATAAAGCTTTGTATGGTCTAAAGCAGGCACCAAGAGCATGGTATGAGAGATTACATGCATATTTGATCAAAATTGGATTCCAACGTACCAGTGAGGATAACAACATTTATTTGAAAACCGATGGGGACAAGATGTTGATAGCAGAAGTGTTTGTAAATGACATAATTTTTGGTGGAAACGATGATATGTGTATGGATTTTGCTGATATGATGAAAAAAGAATTTGAAATGTCTCTAATAGGTGAAATAAAGTTCTTTATTGGGTTACAGGTCTAGGAATTGGATGGTGGTATCTTTATTTGTCAGACCAAGTATATCAAAGAGGTGTTGAAGATTTTTGGTATGGAAGACTACAAACTGGTAGGAACATCGATGGTAATAGGCTGCAAGTTATCAAAGCAAGATGATTCCCCTATTGTTAGTGAAAAAGTATAGATCTATGATTGGAAAGCTACACTATGTTGTTCATAACAGACTGGACATTGCTCATGTTGTTGGATTAGTAGCTAGATTTCAAAAAGAGCCTAAGGAGAGTCACATGGTGGCTGTGAAGAGAATATTTTGGTATCTCAAAGGCACAGTAGACTATGGTTTATGGTATCCTTATAAAGGAGATGTTACTTTGGATGTCTTTACTGATGTTGATTGGGCAGGTAATGTGGATGATCAGAAAAGCACAACAGGTGGAGCTTTTCTACTTGGTGGACGATTAGTGGCATGGATGAGCAAGAAACAAACATGTGTTTCTCAATCTACAACTAAAGTAGAGTATGTAGTTGCATCCATGAATTTCATGTAGGCAATATGAATGAGACATGTGCTAGAAGGATTCAAGATAGATTTGTCTGAATCGGTGACTATCTATTGTGATAATACAAGTGCAATAAATATTTCTAAGAATCATGTACTTCATGATAGAACCAAGCACATTGAATTGAAGTATTATTTCCTAAGGGAAAGAGTTCAATAAAAACAAGTGAAAATGGAATATGTGAAGAGTAAAGATCAGTAGTTGATATCTTTACTAAGCCCTTACCGAAAGCTACCTTTGAGTTTCTTAAATGTAAACTAGAGGTTAGACCCCTACACCAGAAGAACTAGAATGATGGAGATGCATCAATCTTGTGGATTTCATGTTTATATTTCACGAAGGATTGATGAAAGTGCAGGATGCTCCTTTGGGAGAGAAAGTCTAATGTAAAGCTCTGATTTAATGCTTTGATATATTTTTTCTGATTTGATTAGCAGAGATGATGGAAGAGGCAGCAACATAATTGAAGAAAAGTGATGCATTTACACCTTTGACATTGTTGTCAATGGGGGAGAAGAAAAGAAATCAAATTTGGGAGAAGTTGAAGATCAGATTGAGAGAAGTGTTGGTTAAGGGGGAGAAGACAAAAGGAGAAGAACTGGCAGATGATGTGATACTAGAAAGCAAGTTGTAGATGATGATGTTACTCTAATTGTATATCTGATTGGTGTTTCCATCAGTGCCAAAGGGGGAGAATGTTGGCATTTGGGATAACTGGTGTAGAATGAGATGATGCAAGTGATGCAGTTAAAGATGGATGATTGAACTGGTCGAGGATAGAAGACTGAGATTTTGTGATTAGATGACTTGATTGGTTATTTGTGTTGGCATTGATGGAAACTATAGTTAAATGATGATTACTGATGTTCCTGATGTTTTTTTTTGTCATCTAAGTGATTTGGTTTGCCGGAAGACAGGTTTTACCAGCAAAGAACAGAAGATTGTGAATTAGGACTTTAACCAGTAAAGCAGAGATGTTTTGGTTGAATTGGATGATCAGCAATTATTGGTGTTTTGCAGTTTGGAATGTGAGCTTGTATCATGGAAAGGAGTATCTGACCAGAACCAGAACTTGTGATGACTACCGAAAGGCTTGGTTCAAATTTCTAATGAAGTTTTGCTAGGGTTTTAGTAGGGTTTAAGGACTGGTGAATAAATCATCAAATTAGTAATGATTTTTGTTATGGTGGTGATCGACAGTGAGTCTACATGAAGGTGGAAACATGACACAACCCATAAGAAATGTTTTATTTCTACTTTGGCGTGATTCAAGAAAGAATTTCTTGGGAAACAGCGAAACGCTCAGTGGAGTGTTTTGAGGTTTTGAATTTGGTACAGATCGGATTTTCATGATGGATTTCGATCAACCAACAGTTGATATTGCATTCTAATTTGGTGTAATGATCTGTATATTAATCTAAGATGATCTCTTATGATTTGTATTGTAATTTCATGATGTAATTAGGGTTTAGTGGCCAACCTAGTTGAGATGGTTATTTAGGAAGGCGCAGTTGATGTTTATTGTGTTGGTGGTCTTAAGAGAATGTGTTGAGCCATCTAAGAGTAGTGTAATATTTTCCTGAGAGTTGCAGAGTGTTGAGCATAACTAGATCTAATCTAGCAAGCTAAGAAGTGAAAGTAACAGATCACTTTTTCATTGTTGTTCCCTAATAGTTGCAACAGATTAAAACCCTTAACCAGGTAGGTCCTAGCATGCCTTAAACATTTAAGTCCCCTAACAGGGCTTCTCTCAAAAAGAGTGGTAAATCCTCTCATGAGGTTGATCCTTATAGATCATCAACCTCCTAACCGGGCTACTAGGAAAATCCTTTAACCGGGTGACTCCTAATAGGGTCTCCTCCTAACAAGGCATATTGTAAGATCCTAACAGGGCCAATCTCCTAACAAGGCATACTACTTATGTGTACACCGGTTATGATGTTTTATCAAAGGTTTATCAAAGGTTATTGGTACTGATAAGAGTTGGTAGAGAAAGTGTTTGATCTGATAGATGAGGATAATGAGTTGATAAATGATCAAAATTATATGACTGCTTAAGTGGTAAAATAATTGAAAGATGTGGTAAATGATTTGATTAATGTGTTAGCAAATCTGATAAAGAGGTTGTTAGATTTGATAAAAGAAGTTGATATATTTCATAAATGATTTTAGATCTGATATAAGTTTGATTTTGGCTTAATCTTATAAATTGGTGTTAATACTGATTCACCCCCCCTCTCAGTATTAAACGGATCCTCATAGGATTAACAAGAATCCCATATGAAGAAACATTATAAAGGGTATTCTATTATAGGTGATTCGGTCACTTGGGTTCACGCTATTGCTATCCAAGTTAATGGACCCGATGAATCACTACTGAAAGAAGCTCTCAACAAGTTTTAAGAATTTTGATGAAGAAGAAGTGTCCCTCAACACTTAGTAATTTCTATTATATTTTTTGACCTACAATTTGCATTTTTTCTTTTACAATTTACATGTCTACTTATACATATGGTAATAAAAAACACCCAAAAAAATATGGAGACACCCAAAAATCTAGTGATAGAAGAAACACCCAGCAAGATGAAGAGAGAAATCATTGAATAGGCTAGCACAAATAAACTCATAGGGTTTTGAAAGGCATCCCTAAATCTTTGACTGGTGGATAATCCTATTAACAAAAATATCTTGGACCATCTCTATAGATCCATTGTTAGAAGTATCTCTAAGGACTGAATATCTACTATGAAAGAACACAAGAGAAGATGCCTTCTCCCATAAACTAGGAGAAGGAAGATCACAACCAAAACTCCAAAGAGGAAGTCCCAAGGGAGTCACACCAAAATAACTCACCAGATGATGGGGGAAGAAAGGGGCATAAATAGATACCCATGACAGAATCAACCTCCACCATAGGAAGCTTGAGTCCACCACTACAACAGGCACAAAGGAGGCAAAGCTCTCTCTGGTTAATCATCTACAAGGTAATTGGCCCTAAACACATGTCTCAAGCCAACCCATTGCAGAAAGCGAAGGAACAACACTACTACGAACACTATCTTCCACAAAAATCTACAAGAACAAATCCTCAAAAAACGTAAGGGTCAAAACCATTGCTTTCAAAGCCTCAGAGTATAAAACCTTAACAATACATATATAACAAGTCTCAACCAATCAAGCATCCCATAAGAAGAAATGTAGGGGAACCTATAACTCATCTACCCAATACAAAGGCTATAAGAGCCCACGGGGAAAGACAAACCACCCCAACCCCAAATAACACCATGGAGGGAAAGATAAGAGAAATCAACCACAACATCAATAAGGAAAACACTAAAAAACCTCAAAACCATTGCACAACCTAGGAAAACCATGTAGCTCACCACTCACCCCCGAAGTCATGATGCACAAAAGGAGAAACACATTTGTAAACCACAAAGACCATAGGAGAAGCACATCCTAGAAGCATAAGATCAACAAGATCTAGGCCATCAAATAGTGGTTGAACAACGAACCACCCCCAATACATACGAAGTCATCAAATACCCAATGACAACAAAGGAAAATACCTCTAGGTGACCCAAAATAGGGCACTAGGCAAAAGGAGGCAAAACCAAACACCTATGTTGCAACAATAAGAAGGAATAGAAAATAGGCCCAAGTGTGGAAAACATGCAAGAAGAAGGAACAAGGCCATCACACTCCCAACGGTAGCAACATGAAACACCTCCAAATAACCCAAAAATGAGCACCAAGTAGAAGGAGGTGAAACTAAACACCAAAGAACCAAAACAACCCACAATAGGGCCACACATTGTTAGGCCCAATATGGAAAGCTAATGTACTGAGAGGGGAGGGATGAATCAGTACTTCAAATATTTTCTTCAACAATAACTTTACTATTAAGCATAAACCAAAAACTGTTGTAACATAATATAATGCTAAAACAAATAAATAACAATCATACATGATTCACTCCATAACACATATATTTTGGTTACGCAGAAACTCTTGGTTAGAGAGAAAAACTGCGGTGGGGATGACACCCACAACTTCACTACTACAATAATAAAGGTTGCTCGGTTTGAGCTACATGTTTAGCTATTTCTGATAGCTTACCCTGTTAGGAGTATCAAGATTGTTAGATCTACCTTGCTAAAGGATTTTACAACACTTATTCTAAAATGTTGCACCTGGTTAAAGGCTTTACAATTTATAGACTTTGTTAGAGTCTTTTAGCCTGTTAAAGGTTTCTCTTACAACTCAAAATATTACAACACAATATTACAAAATATCTACAACTTCACATCTGAAATGTTATAGCAGATTCTATGTGCTCAAAATGAGATTACCTTGCTTATAGCATACCTCAGTAATCCATAGATTAACTCGGTAAACCCTTCTATTTACTTTGTCCCTTAACTATTCTCTGAAATCTTTCTCAGTGACCTCTAAATATTTTTGACAATCATAACAGTCATAACACATTGTGCTTTCTCATGATATTGCTTTTCAACTTATCTATCACACATGTCTCATACTCTTTTTCTCATCTTTGATCCTTAAATCATTCTGCATATAAATAGATCTCTTAGGACGGTGATCTTGTTCATGCATCGATCTTACAAACAAGATTCATCAAATGAATAACCCTAGAAATTATTTCATAAGATAGATGTCCTCAAAATTATACACAATCTAGAAGTGCAATTTTCTATGTGATAACTGTTCTTTGTTCCTCAATCTTGTAACATGTTTCCACACATGTGTCCAGGTTCAATGAATCTGGTAACACGTTTTCACTCGGTGTGTGGTCACTCGATATATCATTTTTGTTGCTCGGTAGACATAGAGTGTTACTCGGTAGACAGTTCGGTGTATACTAGACTCTGTGACTTCTATCTTCTATAACCGACTGCTTTAGCGCTTACCGACTGAATGTTCCAGTAGTATTGATGGACTAGAGTATATAAGATGACTTTGGATATAAAACTAATGACAACTTAGTAAATAGTAACAATCTCCCCTTTTGACATTAGTTTTGAAATGTTTGACAAAACT
This sequence comes from Cryptomeria japonica, assembly GCF_030272615.1. Lineage (NCBI taxonomy): Eukaryota > Viridiplantae > Streptophyta > Pinopsida > Cupressales > Cupressaceae > Cryptomeria > Cryptomeria japonica. Next base: position 660,131,838 of record NC_081408.1, on the reverse strand, counting down.
CCTTTCAAAGTCATAACTCAAAATCTATATACTTACAAAATTTGACTAAATTGACAGTATATATAATAGTCAATAAATAGTATACTAGGATAAACTCCCCTTATCAATATACTATACATAATTTTGATTTTGCATGCTCGGTGATCAATGTTTTGTGTTTACTGCACTTGTTCTTTTCTCTTTGATCACTACTCAGTGTTTACTGCTCCCCTGTCAAATTCAACTATGCATTTGGATACTCTATTCTATTCGGTATACTCCCCCTGTATACTACACTCCCCCTTTGATACTTTACTATACTCCCCCTTTTTGAAAAAGATCAAAACTAGTTACCATTCGGTGGAGGCAGCTGGTCAAAAATGGATTTATACTTTGTCCTTGCATTGGTGAGAGCAGTAGAGAGGGCATCCTTGACACTATCCATGAGTGAATTATGAGCTATAATGTCAACTAGGAGTGAGATCAGACCATCTAGTGTGCTTCTCTCTGGTTGAGTGGATAAATGAGTGGCTCAGTTGATCTGCTCTTGAACAGATGAAAGATGAGGAATGAATAATGTCTAAAGAGTTATTATATCCATCCTGATCTTGTGCTCTTCATTTCGAAGTTCCAACTGTTGAGCCATAAGAGTTTGTAATTTGGTGTAGAAATTCTGAATAGAATTTGGCTCAGTAGTCAATGTATTGGAGAGATTGGTGATCTCTTGTTCAATGACTTCGGTTTTATTTTTGATATCCTTAATGAATAAAGAGAATTTACAGAGCTTTTGAAACAAATAAAGAATATGCTTAAGTTGAGGGGACAATTCAGCTATGAATCCAATAAGTTTAACTTTACCTACAGCAATTGCTTTCTACACTTCTTCAACCATTTTTGCAGTTAGCTCTTTATCCTTTAGCTTGCTGAGGTATTCAGATGCGTCTACTCCTGATGCTTCTAATTGAGTGAGGAGTTCATCCAATTGCATATGGATGGTAGCATCTTTATTCACGGTAGCTTCAGGTAGCATGTCTGACAATAATGCCTTAACCTTCTGAAGTACACGGTTCTTTTTTTGAATAGCCATCTGTCTTTCCTATTCAGCTTTGGCTTTGCATAGCTCTCCAAATTCAATGAGTGCTTGCCCTTTTAGTTTAGAAATGTCAACATTTGGCAACACAATGGACTTAGACAGGTCTATCTTGAAACTATGTTTCTTCATTTTCTTGTCTTTGGATGATGAGGCTTTCATCGGTTGAACTAGTACAATGGCTTTGGAGGCTTCATCATCCTCGGTAGGTTGCTCGGTAGAGGCAACACTTTTGTCAGTTCTTGTAGCCTCTATTGTGTCCTTCAGTGCTTCTGTGCTTGGGGTCTCGATGGCAACAGTTTCTATGCTCGCGAGTGCTTGAGAAGTCTGTTCCCCAGTGGTCTGAGAAGAAGATTCTCCTTTGGTAGACTGTCGACCCCCTTTCCCTTGATTAGTATCCTTAGGATGCTCGGTTGGGACTTGTTGAGTGACCGGAGAATATGACTTGACTTGTTCCAAAACTGATTCACTGGATACCAGTTTGGCATAGGCATTGCCTTCTATCATTTCTTGTCCCTGATCCTCAAAAGCCATGACATCCTCATCTAATTGAATAGTTTCAGCAGGATCTTGTTCGGTGATGTCAACTATTTCAACTTCACTTTGAGGTTCAGCATGAGGTTCATCATTCTTGAGTCAGAATATTTCTTGTCATTTTTCCTTAGTTTCATTCTCGACTTCAAGATAAAGACCGTTCATCATTTTCAATGCTCTTTGCTTTACTTGAAAGTTTGTCTGTGAGGTCTTTAAATGTTCTTTAATGTCATCTACCAACATGTCTGGAAAGAGATGTACCAAAACTCTTTCTCTAACCTATTTCTTCAAGTCCATAGCATATTGTCACCTGGTGTCAATATGTGAATACAATGTTTTAGGAAGGAAATCAGTCACTTCCAATGGAACTAATCAGAATTTAAGTAGTGTACATACTACTGCTTCTTCTATTTGCCTCTTTTCATCTTCATTTCTGGAATCATATTTCACATATCTAAAAGCTCCAAATCCACCATATTGTTTCAGATTAGCACAGAAATTATCAATGCTATGTACATCTTCCTTTTGACTCTTAACAATCTAGAATTGGCTTGCATCTTCAGATTCGGTGTCACTGGACTCTTTACTCAGAATGAGTCTCCGAGGCATTTTCTTATAAGTCCTTGTGACCTTAGGCATTGAGACATTTTTCTGCTTCTTACTCGGTGACACTGCAGATGATCTAGTATTAGGTTGCTTTGCTGGAGGAGTCAGTGATACTTGTGATGAGTCCTATTTATTCCTTTTCAAATTTTTGCCTTTTGGCAAATCGGTGCTCAAAGTAACAGCAGCTTCATGAGCTTCAGATTCTTCCTCAATTGCAAGTAGTTCACTCTTGACAGGAGTGGAGGAAGAACCTTCTCCAAATTTCTCAGTTAACACTTTAATCATTTTAGTTGCTTTCCTTGTAGCCTTAGGTACTACAATGCTCATCTTAACTTTTTCTTTAACCTCTTCATAGGTTCCGTACCCGATTTCTATAGCATGCCTTGGAAGTGCAAGAAAGGCATCTATCTGCTATTATGAAATGTCAAAATCAATCTCATAACCCATAGGTGGCAAAGATTGAGTTCTCGGTTCCACCGCATTGACATAGCAGTAGTCGGTGTCTACTTCAAAGCATATATCATCCTTGTATTTCTCCACTAACTTGGGTGGAATCATATACCTATTATGCATCCTTTCCTGAAACTTGCTGAAGTAATCATCCATAATCTCATTTTTGACATAGCAGTAGTCGGTGTCTACTTCAAAGCATATATCATCCTTGTATTTCTCCACTAACTTGGGTGGAATCATATACCTATTATGCATCCTTTCCTGAAACTTGCTGAAGTAATCATCCATAATCTCATTAAAATTATCACCTAGTTGTTTGATGAAGTCATTGATTTGATGGGTGATTGGTCGGTGTAGCTCCCAAACTACATTACCGACATATGGAAAGAATTTCTGAAAATAGAAAAACATGCATACCAAGAGTGATCCAAACTTCAGTGTGTTAGCTGAGTTGTTCTTCTTTGGCTTCCTTATGGTGTTTAGATTTTCAAACAGATTCTTCAACAACACTTCACAAAGATCAATCTTCATTCCCTTCTTCACAATTTTATATGCTAAATCAATAGCTGCACATGGTACATTGTTTTCCCTTACTGATTGAAAGAAACAATAACCTATTACTCTAATGGCAAACTTCAGCTCTGCATCTGTGACATTATTCAGTTTTAGACCTCTACAATCAGATTCAACTCTGATTAAAGTGATCAATTCCTTCTGTGAAATCATTTTCTGAGCTCAAGCATGGTCATAAATAGGGTATCCGGTTATCAAGTGAATGATTTCCTTGGTGATTTTGAATGGTTGCTCCTCTAACCACATGAAGTCATCATGAACTCTGCTTAGAACAAACTTGACCCATTGGGGTTTGAAAACATGGGGATAGGTTAGGGCTTCGGTCAATCCCTTGACTTTAATGTGTTCAAACTTGTTATCTAGTTTTCCATTGGTACACAATTCATCATATGTGTCCTTGATCTCAACATGACCTAGTTCCTCAACATGACATTTGGTGAAAAATCTAATATCCTCGACTAGTAGAACCCTATCTGGAATGAGTGAAAATGTTGTTTTATCATCCGGTTCAGATGCTACTTTGGGAGGTAGGGAATATTTCAATGAGGGCTTCTCAATAGTTTCAACAATAGTGGGTTTCTGAATCTTTGGAGCCATTACAAACTCAGGATATCTACTAATGAAAAAGGCTTAGGGTTTGAAACTTAACCAACAAACACTTTTACTTAGTAAATATAAAATAGATAATCACACTGATATTTCCCGGTTAGCTAGCTCTTAGAAATGCTTGAGATCGATGTGTAAATACCTTGAAATTCGCTCAGGAGGTGTTTCATCGCCTTTGAATCACTTAGCTCTGCTCTCTGAAAACTTGGTAAGTGTAAAATGACCGCGTAAAAGCTTTAAGTACATAATTTTACCTTATCGGGCTCCGTGCAATTAGGTAAGAAAACATTAAATGCACTCGGTTCCACTTACTTTTTATGCTTTTACAGAGTAGCCAAACTTGTTGTATTTACCGACTAGACAGGCTTCCTGTATTTACCAACTTTACTAGTGCTCCAAAAGACTTGGTAAAATTTCAAACTTGCTAATGCATCTTAGTTATGCAGATTTTGAATTAAGTACATGATAAAATAGGAACTGTTAAGATTTAACCTTGAGAGAATGAAGTTCCTTCATAACTTCACCAATTAATTTGGAATAGGTGCACCTAACTCGGTAGGTAAGGTGCTTTCTTCATTAGTTGATCCATTTTCCTTCTTTTTCCAAATCATTTGTAATTTGCTTCTTATTACCTCAGTATCTCCTCTGGGTTGATCTCTGCAATCTCTAGCCAAGTGTCCAACTTTGTGACAATGAAAACATGTCATACCAGGATTTCTCCATGATCTTTGGTTGTTCATTCCAAACCTTATAAAGCAGTTGGCACTTATATGTCCATATCTTCCACAACATTCACACCATATCCTTGTATTGTAATCCCATGGTATTGTAGCATATTGTCAATTAGGATCTGTGTGAGTTCGGTAACTTCCAGTATTTGCTTGGTGTGCAGACCACATATAGTTCTTCTGCTTAAACCAACACTTCTTGGTACTATGTCCATATCTATTGCAATTTTTGCAAAACCCCTTGAATTTTGCCTTCTGATAATTGCTAACAGACTTTGTCCTACATTTATTAGATGTGTGACCATACTTATTGCAATTGTAACAATAACCATTAGACCTAGTGACATTCGGTTGCTTACCTTTTCTGATTTGGTACATGTTGGCAGTATGACCTTGATTTCCATAGTAGTTGCAAATAGGTTTCTTTCCTTTGATGTTCTTCTTGTTTCTAGCTTGCTTTAATGATTCTCCTCTCTTAGTGATGAAGATTCCTTTCTCGGTAGAGTTCTTTCTGTTGTAACCGAGTCTTGCATCTTTTTTGGGTCTTCTTATATTCAGTTGCTCATCCAACATCCTTGATGCTTCATAACTTTTCTTTAGTGATTCTTTGGCTTTCTTCTCTGCTTCAAGTTCATCAGTCAATCTTGATAATTCAAGTTTCAATGCTTGATTCTCATTATCCTTCAGATTTGCTTAATGATGTGCATAACCCAATTGATCAAACATATTGTGTTGAATTCCAGTCATCCTTGTGATTTCATCATTCTTTTCAGATACTAATGCTTCAAGCTGTTGTTTTTCTTTTTCTAGATCTCTTAATTTATCCTCGGTTGTCCTCAATGCATCAATATTTTCAGTCATCTGTGTGTTGAAATGTTCATGATCTCTTTTCATTGCTTTTAGCTGTTCAATTAGTGCTTTGGTCTTTTCTTTCAATTCTCCAATCATCTCTTCAGTCTCTTCAGATATAATGTATTCAGATGATGTCTCAATTTGTTCCACCAGCTCTTGTGAGTTCTATAGATCATCAGATAACCTTCTTCTGAATTTCAATGATTTTTGC